>NW_026598755.1:0-312059 GCF_029784155.1 Uranotaenia lowii
AACGAAAACCGCTATCTTGAATCATTTTTAGCTAAAGCCCGATAAAACTAGTAGAACTAAAATTATTACTTGGCTCTTCTACTCTCACTGTAAAATAATGATACCTTAGATTAAATTTATCGATGATGAAAAACATAATTTTGATAATTGATACTTCTATTCTCTTAATTGAGGCATCTAAACTTTTCCTTTGCTTTTTTTTTTGTTTCGATTATAGTCGTTTTACCATCTTTATGGCATTCGCGACTTTATCAACGTTGCAGTTGGCGGATCGTTATTGAAAAACTTATCCGGTACAACTGCGTTCGATGTTTACTCTTGGGCTCGAACTCACGGACATCTGCTCAGAAGACAACAGACTTGCCAACTGAGCAATATCACAAGCCCTTTTCCTTTGCTAAAAGCTGTAGTCTGTTGTGTGTTTTTTAATTATCAACTGAATTAGAAAGAAAAACAACACGAACATTTCTATTTAGAGTTTCTGTACGTATGTTTTTTAATTTTTAAAACAAAATGTTGCAAAACTTTATTTGAATATAAATTTTTTTTTTTTTAAGATTAAGTATTTCATTCAAATTTGTTCATGCCATTCGATGGAAGCGTATGTTCATAAAAATGGACTGATGAGTTAACCCAACAATTAAGCTCAAAGACTGGAACACTTCCTTCTGTTCTCTTTATCCAGTCTTACTGGTACTCAGTCTCTAGTTTAAAGAGAGAACCAGAGAGCCAAACCTGGAAAAAACGTCTGATTTTAACCAGCAATCAGTAAAGTCGCGATTTAAATCAACTATCCGAAACCCTCTCAGTGCGATGTTGTGAATTCCCTCCTGAATAGATATAAAACTAGTTTCTACAGTACACTTTCAAGCTTTCCTCTTTTCTGATACATTCCATTAACCCTCTCGTGCGCAACTCCGCCTTTAGAAGGGGTCTTCTGAAATCGACATAAAACCACAGCAAATAATTATTTTTATTCAAGTTTTGCGCAAAATCTTACAAAATATGTTGAACTAACAATCCATTCTAATGAAAACTGTTTGACAAGCAATTGTCAAAAACTACTGCTAAGAGAATTAAAAGAATTTTAAAACATAAGAAAACTATAAATTGATCTATTTTTGAAAAATTATCAATTTGGTAGCATCAGAAATCCTTGATCAATGAGTTTTTCGATCTCAAAAACCATAAGCAGTAAGGTTAAGAAGTTACCACCATTTTGGTTTGATTTTTATACGTATAAACATAACCCCCGGCTAAAGGCGAGGTTGAGAAAGCACGACATCCATTCGATAAATATGCACAATAAACACAATAAGCCGAAACATCAATGTTATTTGTGGAACAGATCAAACAAAAACTAAATAAAAATAAAGCTTCAAGTCAGTGTAAATACATTTTAACATTTTTTTTTGTTGAAGTTTGTAAAAATTCACAACAACCAAAAAAGCACTGAAAGTTCCTAAGCTCATGTATTTATGCAATTTTTAGCAAAATTTTCAAAATAAAACGAAAATTGTTTTTAATAAAAATCTAAGCTTTTGTGCTAAGCTTTTAAGCCTTGTAAATGTAAGGTTCTAGAGAGTTAACGAAGAACGCCCCCTAAAATCTCAAACAAAAAAACTTCTAAATCAGATCTTGGGTGTCAATTTAACACTCCTCGCTTAGAATCGCTATATCCTTCTTGATTCTCTTCTTATTTGTACAAAATTTATAATTTTGGTAAACTTGTTACATAACCCAAATGTTTTTTTCCAGACAATACTCAGCTACAGCTGTTCATTTTTAAATTATTCTACGTCTAAGAAAAAAAAATCTTCAAAACATGATTCGGAGAAAAAAGGTAGATTAACTAAAAAACCTTCCAAAAAATCGACTTAGTGCCTTAAAAAGCTTAAGCCACATTTCGCAAAAGGATTTTTTTTTGTTTTTTCTTAGGTCATGACCACAAAAAATGTAAGAGAGAGGGGTAAAAATAGCACTTTTCAATTAATGTACCATCCCAATTGTTTCAGTCAAAGTAGAAAAATGTCAAAAAATGGATTGAAGTTGATTGAACAAGCCTTTCCTACATTAAAAGAGAACCAAAATCCATTGAATGTCGTAGACTGTAGGGGAGAATGGGAAGACTGAATCCCATTTTCTTGTTTTCATCATATCTTTTTATATTATTTTTGAAAGCATGTTTTTTAAAGACTAAATAAGATGTATTCAAAGAGTCATTATCCTTTACTTTTGCCCACCATTAAGTAAAAAATAAATGGATAAAAGTTAAAGTGGCTCCATATTTTTGCGTCCCATCTGTTGTCAATGGCATAAAGATAATGAGAAAGAGGGGAGATGGGAGGGAAGTATGCAAAATGCACTGTTAATTTATGAATATTTAATGTGTAAAGATTTTGAAACTTATTAAAAAAAAAAGATTTTATTTATTCCTTTGAAAATGGGGCGATATGTAGTTCATATGAATTTACTGAATTGAACTGAAATCAATAAGAATCAATCAGTTTGACGAAATTTCACTTTAATAAACAGTATGTTCACAACTGTGGGCCTTCAAATGAAAGCTTTTCGTGACGCGAGGTTCGATCGCAAGACCTAGTTTTACGTCAAAGCTAAGGTATGATGATAGATATGATTTTATGATAAATCCATGAGACTATTGGAATGAAGAATCAAAAAGGTTTTTCATCTGTTTTCTTTCAACCCAGTCACAGCATTTCAAAAAGTTTCAAATAAGAGATTTTTATACACTATTCATTAGCTTTACGTGTGCTTATTCTAGCAAAGCAAAAAAAAAACGATTCTAAATAATTATGTTCATCGTGCGAATTTGTTGTGAAAAGAAGCTGAAAATCCAAGCAATAATATTTGCAGAACAACAAAAACTAATATAGATTCGCACTTCACTGTGCTAACAACCTGCCCCTTAAGCGAAGCTCCAAATCCAAATAAGTCAATCGACTAGTTTGACTGACCTCCACACAGGTTACGATTTAAGTACCCACCATATCCGCGGCTAGCGGTTTCTGTGGCTTTTTTGAATGACAGCTCAACGTGTGCGACGTTCTGCGTTGGAATCTCCCCTACATACATAGGGCCAAGGGCCGAGATTCAGTCTAGTCGAGTCTAGAAAAATTAAGCACTTGCTCGAGTAAGTTACCCATTCAGAAAACAACAAGCCACTAGGAATTCAGCTGTGGTTGGCTGCTGAGATCACGACTAAGCGCATTCTCGATGTTGATCTCTTGAGGAGGGAAGCTACTCAACTCGAAGCTCCAAGCCGTCTGATATGTTATTAAATACGATGACATAATTTCCAGCACGGGAAGGAATCTGACTCGAAACAATTCGATCCCCCGGCGAAGGATGGGAACTTTTCTATCGTCGCTCGTTGTTCTTGATTTGTTCTGATTGATTCCCACCAGCAGCTCATATTGTCTCCTTTGAACTTGAATGCAGATCTTATCCATTCACGAATCTTCTAAATATATATATGAGCTCAATAATAGTTATTTGGCAAATGATGGGTCCCTTGAATTTCCGAAAAAAGGCACTCCTCAGAGTTGACTTGTTTTGTTTCAAAAAGTCACTGAAGCTACTCTAGTGATTCCAATCGTCGATCGCATAGCACACGGTTACAACAACTCAATTAGGGACCACGACCAATTTGTTAATCACTCGACTAACAGCATCATATTTTTAAATCATCATCTCCCGTGTCAGTCTGGCTGTGTGGGGATATCAATTATTTATTCAAAAGTAGCCGGGTTTGTTATGTCTCTTTTACGGTACGATATGTGTGCAGCAAAATTTTGAGCACCTCTTCATCATTCATTCTCTTCGGCTTCTTAAATTGAAGATTCACTCGAGAATTAATTTACGCACTTGTTTTCGAGTCTCGACCTATGAGGACAACGACAAAAAAGCCATAGTGAGTTTTAGATTACGCACCTCACTCTTCACACTTCATACGTCTTACTCTGACGTCTCACTTCCCAAGTCTCTCTACTTGAGTCTCACGTCTCACGTCTCACGTCTCACGTCTCATGTCTCACGTCCCACGTCTCACGTCTCACGTCTTACGTCTAACATTTCACATCTCACGTTTCACGTCTCACATTTCACGTAACACGTCTCACGTCTCACACCTCACGTCTCACGTCTCACGTCTCACGTCTCACGTCGCACTTCTCACGTCTCACGTCTCACGTCTCACGTCTCACGTCTCACGTCTCACGTCTCACGTCTCACGTCTCACGTCTCACGTCTCACGTCTCACGTCTCACGTCTCACGTCTCACGTCTTATGTCTTACGAATGGTTGTTCGGCTGAATGGTCGTTGGGCCGAATTTATGCTAAGCCTATAAGACATATAATTGCTTTTTGCATGTTAGGCCGATCAGTAGTTAGGCCAAATGGTCGTTAGGCCGAATGGTCGTTAGGCCGAAAAGTCATCAGGCCGAAAAGTCATCATCAGGCCGAATGGATAGTGACCATTCGGCCTAATAACCATTCGGCCTTATGACCATTCGGCTTAGTGACCATTCGGCTGAACATCCTTTCGGCCTAACAGCCTTCGGCTGAATAACCAATTCGGCCTAGTGACCTATACGGCTAGATAGCCCATTCGGCCTAACGTCCATCGGCCGAATGACCTTCAGCCGAATAGCTTTCGGCCTCATGACTTTCGGCCGAATGACCCAGCCTCATATTCATACTAACATACACAATATCTAAAAAAGTCACCAGAAAATCATTTGATATAAAATGACGCTCAAGAAAGAATCTTTCTAAGGCTGGGCAATTAATTTTTGAATAATGAAAAATAAAAATCAGTTCCCCAGTTGAGGGCTGCTTTGAATGGGTCATAACGAATTGAAGCAAAGTAGCATTGAAAACGGAAATTATAAACTTTAAGAAGTATAAAAATAATGGAAAGTTTCATCAAATTTCTTATTTTTCAACATTAATACAATTTATCATCTTTTTATAAAACATTCTGCAAATCTAAAATAATCACTGTGAGAGAAATGTTGGTACGAAGATTACACTAGGGAGCAGCATGTTGGTTGCCTATGTTTAAATAACTGATTTTGGAAGATTTTCACGTCCTGAACTGGAATCATTTGTCAAATTTTGTATATAGTCTCTTGTTATATGTTATATGACGATGAGATGTTTTTAAAAAAGTCAATTTTGAGTGAAATCAATCACTCATAACAGATTAAACAACATGGAAATCAAAAACTGATTTTCAATCTTTTTATTATCCTGCATTCAATCAAGGACTCAGATGTTGCTTAGATATTCTAGTTTTAATGAAACAAGCATTTGAAAAAAAAAATCGAAAATGAATTGAAAAAGACATCTTTACAATTATTTCAGAAATCACAAAAGAAAACTTTAGAACATGTGATATAAAAGATTTGAATCTATTAAACAACTTTGTTCAAGGCTGCATAACGATAAGAATTATGTCTTAAGAAATATCTGGAATAGAATTTCATTTAACATTTCTTTTGAATTTCATCAAAACTCCTTTATTTTACAGAAATAAGGAAAAATAATCAAAAAAAAAACTTCTGTAGCTTTCTTTCTTAGGAGTCAAAATTACTTGCGGTTTTCAAGAAAGCTGAGAATAGAATAAAAATCTATTTTTTTTAATGTTTTAAATGTTTTACTGTTTTGCCCACAAAATGCACAAATTCATTAAATGACTTGTGTAATTTTCTTAATATGCCCAGATTAAGGTGGCCAGAATTTTTTGAGCACATATTCGGGCAGGACAAACCGGGCAATTTTATATAAAATCCTGGAATCCAGATTTTGAATCGTATTTTAGGCTTCCAAAAACATTTCATGATTATTTTTAAGAAACTTGCTCAATAAATTTCGTTTTGGAGAAGATCGTTTTTTTTTTTTCGTGTTTGATTTGCCAAATAAAATTAATAAATCCGTTCATTTTAATGAAATCCGGACAACTGGGCCGGACCGGACTGTTCCCAAATTTTGTATTAGATATCCGCTCAATCGAGCAACCTTAGAATTGATATCTGGTATATTAAAAATTGTCACTTTATGAAATCTTTAAAGGATTTTTTTAAACAATTATAAATAAAACAATTCTCTTTGGAGCAGAAAATGCAGAACAAAATTTTATTGATTTTCATTTTGAATCTATAAGTTAGAAAAATCAAAAATTTGATTGATGAATTTTATTGTTTTTTTAAAGAAATGTTTTGAATAAAAAACTGAATGTAAGACTCTGATAAATTAATAATTTTACAAAGTATTTGTATCACGATTCGAAAATATCGTACCATTTTAAGCAATTCTTGTTCCGCTTCTTCAAATTTTAAATTCTTTTTATTTCTTATTCGTTTTATTCTAAAATAAGATTATCCCATTCAAATTCTGAAATATGAAGCTTTATTTAATTTTTACTGAAATTTATGAAATAGGAAAAAAAAATGCAATGATTGAACTATAAAAAAAAGGAAAAAACTAATTTTTTTTCTTCATAAACACTTTTTTTTCAAATTTCTTTGAATAATTTATTTAAAAAAAATTGAATAAAGGTTCATTTTTGAAAGCTAACACTATTCTTTTGAAGAGTCAGATTCAATTGCAATTGAAAAAAATAATTTTAGAAATTGAGTGAGTTCTCTACTTAAAATCTGAAGCTGGATTTCTACTTAAAATTTTATTTATTATTGTATGCATGAAGAGACAAGATATGTGGTTCTGGAAACTCTTAACACACAATGCCCTCTTTTGCTTTATTGTTGCTGAATCTGAAAGAAATCTGGAAAAGAGTTTTAAAACCTTCACTTCCTAATATTTAATATTTTATTTCTGTTATTCAGTTCCTGAATATTTTTTAACGATAATCCATTATATGAATTATTGATGTGATGAATTTGAAACGAAATAAAATCAAGTCAGATCCTAATTTTAAACTCCAATATTAAGATTTTAATTATGTTACTCACTTTATCCACTTTTATTTGCAATCTGATCAAAAATTCATTGTTAACGCAAGTGAACAAAGTATTGATATTGGTGCTTAAGATTTTTTGATGAGTTTAGACTAGCTAGTTTAGGTAGCTAGATTTTTTCTCGCAGATCTCTTGGCCGGGTAATTTCATCTGAAAACCTGGCAAAATCCGAGCATTAGATTTCAAAATTTTCAACCCAAAATTAGGGCAGCATTCGGGCAAATTTGGTCCAAACTAAAAAATAACTCAACAAATATTATGAAAAAAAAAAACACCTGAAAAACTTTTTTTAATTAAAAAATATCAGCAGATTTCAAACCATTTTTTTCATTCCAGAAAACCATTCGTAAATATTTTGATAGAACTGTGTTTTGGACTTAAAAATACAAATTTCAAGTATTCAATTAAATTTTTTTGGTCAAATTTAACAAATAAACAATTTTTTTAAAATCCGAGCAACCGGGATTTTGTGTCAAATACCCGGGAAAGTTTGGAAAAACCGGGCAATCTGGCAAGCTTAGTTAAGACATCTGATATGAATATGACTTTGTAAATAAGTTTGAAAGCTCTGATTTTAAAATTCTTATTTTATCTCCATTTTTAATAAGGCTTTTCGTTCTTAATGTCTATACAGCTTTTTATTTTCTTTTATTCTGTTGCTGAAGCTTTTGGTTTTTTATTCTGTTTATAAAGCTTTTTATTCTGAAACCAAGTTTAGTAGTGATAACAAGTTTAATTTAGTAGTGATAACGCTTTAAAATATGTTGTGCCAGACCATTTTTCTCGGGTAGGTAAATAAAAAATTAAACAAAAAACTAAGAGAGTATTTATTTCGTATCCATCAATAATAACAGTTTTCCCCCGAACTTACAAATAAACGTGAAAGAAAAAAACTGATTCTGAATTCGTTTATAATATTTAATTTAATTAAGGATTGATATTCTGATGATGATGATGATGATGATGATGAATGAATGATTTTAAAAAAAAACTACAGTTTTTAATAATTTGGAAAGAGAAGTATTTCTGACCTTTCTGTTGAAAATTTCCAAAAATGAAGGTTTCATTTCATTTGACAAATTTGTTGAAGTCTGAAAAACGATTTGGTTTCTGCTTTCAGAAATATATTAAACTAGCTGACCCGGTAAACTTTGTTTTACCTTCTAAAGTATGAATCGAAATAAATGTTAAATTTCATCTACACGTCCTTAACTGCATCGTGCTCGCGAATAGATTCTTATGGAAATCGTAACAAATAAAGTTGAGTTTGTATTAGCACCAGCTTCCATAAAAAGTGAGATCCTTGAAACTATTATACAAACCATCTCTGACCCAAAATACCCTAGGATACCAAATTTCACTTCATTCCGAATGACCATTCATACGTGATGTTGTTACAAAGAAAATGCCTCCATTTTTAGATATAAGATTCAATGAAGTAATAACTTTCTTAAACATTCGTTTAAAGTCCATTCTTTTACAGAATTGGGAACAGTAAATAAATAAGGCGCACTTCTATAACTTTTTTTCGCAGAAGTTCAAATGACTTGCGAACTTGGAGAAAGAAAGTTGATAGGAACCTTTATTTAACATTTTTATTGTAATGTTTAAAAGTTTTGTCAAAAAAGCGCAGAATTTTCGTTAATAATTTTTTTACCTATTTATAAAAAAATCAGGTCACCCACAAAATACCAAATTATCTCTTGAATGTTAGTTTGGTTGCTTTGTGTAATTAAAAAAAACCCCCTTTTGAATGTGGAGTTGTGCATTTATATAAAAAAAAAATTAGAGGCTGGAATTGGGTCCTTGAGGAATATTTCATATCAGCATAAAAATGTAATGTTATAAACGATTTTTTTCATCTAAATGATTAATTATCAAAGTGATGGTCAAACTTGCTTAGTAACACTTCTTTAAAAAGCCCATATTAAAAACAAGTTTTTGTGTGTCAAGATTTGGGAAAATTTGGGAAAAGTTCGACCAAGTTAAGCAAAATAAAATCAAAATGTGTTGATTTTTTTTTATTTATGCGTCTCAAACGAAATATTTTAAGCGAGTATCATATAGATAATCATGAAAAAAATTTGGAAAGCTAAAATACGATTTGAAAATTGATATTTGAAGAGTAGTTCCTATATTTGGACTTAATTGGCCTGGATATTGAACAATTTAAATTAAATGCCCGGGTTTTGCCTGTTTTTAGATAAAATAGCCCGAATTTTTCCGACCCGTATATGACGGAAATAGTTCTGACATTCATATGATAAATTCTTTTCTGAAACTGAATATTTTGCATGGAACAAATCTCAATGGAGGGGAAGGAGGAATAAATTTGATTAAAAAACAAAATTACTTAAAACAAATTTCTGAGCATGAAACGTTGGATATATAATTTTTATTCGTTATCTCTTGAATTTCAAGTTCTCATACTAGATTTTACTGCAACAAATTTGGAACGAATGATTTATGAAAAAAGTGGAAAGTTGAATTTTTGCTTGATGCCCTCAATATTTATAAAAATTTTGTATAATAAAAAATTAAATAAAAAAATGAATAATTTTCTGATAGTTAATACTATTTTTCAATGAAAAACCCTTATCAATTGAAATTGAAATAAGAATACTATAAGATTCAGAGTGGATTTTCAATTTTAATTATAAAGCTGGATTTCTACTGAGAATTTCAATTAGCTATGTGTGGATGAGCTGCAAAATCAGCGATATAATTGGTGTGAATTTTTAAATCCAGCCGTGATGACGTGATAGCTTTATCACTATAAAATCAGTGAACACCTGGGAAAAATTAAAGCATAGGTAATTTTCTTAAGACTATGTTTTAAATACCGATTTTGAAAGTTTACTCCTGAACTCAATTTTTTAAAAGGTTTTTTCATTACCTCTGATTTTAGAAGTAGTATTTTGAGTATTTTTAGAAAGTTAAATAGATATGAATGTATGAAAAAATATAAAAGATACATATATGGTCATCAAATTCGAATTAAACACTGTAAGAAAATTAACAAATGAAATATGGTGAAAATTGGTCTAGGGAATTATAAGTTACAGCTGTTTTATTTAGGAGAACACACTTTTTTCAATGTTAAGCCTTTATAAAATAATAAATTTTTTCATTCCACAATCACCCCCACTGAGTGGAAAATTTAAAAAATCCCAAAGGTACACAAAGAAAAGTTCAAGGTTTTCATAGAAATCGCCCATAGTATCGCAAATGGCATCAACCGAAGTGTGAAAACATAAAAGATTCTTTGACGAGCTTGTTACGGTCGCCATGGAAGGTAAAACTAATATTAAATATATTTTTATCTTGGAAGCTAATCTAACTCATGTGACATATATTTTTTTCGTATTTTAAAAAAAATCCTTCTTCTCTTATTTAACTTCCACCATCTGCGGAATTCAACCACAGGGTTCCCAACAAAAAAAAAACTGTACCATGGGGTCATGTGTGTTCAATTTACCCCAAACATCTGACAAGATAAGAGGGCTATTAGGTAACGAACCCAGTAGGGTGTATTTGGCTTGGTCTGGTGTTTGGTAAAATTTTGTCAACCTGGATCCAAATCATAAAAAAAGAGGCATAATTCACACGGTAGTAGCGAGACCGTGTTGTTCTCTCCTTGCTGTCACCCTTTGACACCTACTACAAGGTACGCGGCGACAGAATCAACAAGCAGCCCCGAAAAGGTCCACCGATATGCCGATGGGACTTGAGGCGCCCTGCGCTGGTCGTAAAAGGTGGGAGAAGGTTTGTACTTTCCAAGCAATTTGGCAGCAGCAGCAAAAAAACAGCTGCGGTTTATGTTTTTGGGCTTGCGGATGTTGGTCTACAAATGGGGTGTTTGTTTGATTGACTTAATGAGGCTCGGTTTCTTAGTTGGAACTGTCAATAGTGTTTTTTTTCTTTTCTATACAGCTGAGTTGAGATGCTAGCTTTTTTTACAGCTATGCCAATGATGCAGCTTTCAAACGATAAACCGGATGATTAGAATCTCTAGAGAACTCAGGAAAGTGTATCTTAATCAATTCAGGCTAGCCATAGTGTGCAGTTAACTAAGGGAGAAATCAATTACAATAAACGAATTATTTCCTGTTTACTGAAACGAGCCTCAGGATGGACAGATTCCTGGATACAATTTCATTACTGAAGATTGTAAAGCATCTTCTATTTAAAAATTTGTCGAGTTTTGTACAAAATATACTGATTGTTTATTATGTTTATTGTGTGTTATTACTTTTGATTGATAGTAATAAACATAAGTTTTAACAAATTCAAAAACTGTATTTTGAACTCTTTCTTAAAAACCTTTCGTGGTTGCTACTTTAAAAACCCGATTTAATACACTTATCAGTGGATTGGAGGCTTTCTTACAGAGTGTCAATTATCTTTGGAAATAAATGACACAATAATGGATTCCTTATTTCTGAATTATATATTATTAATCTATAAAAAAGATTATGATTAAAGAAAATCGATTGCAAAAATTACTAAACTCAATATAAAAAAAGGTGCCCAGTACATTTTTTGGAGGATAAACGAACTTATATTCAACGAGTTCATTTATAATCCAAATAATTCAAACTGTTAAAGTTTGAGAGCCACATATCTCGACGCTCAAGGGGTTAACCTCCTAAACTCTCATGCTAGATGGCGTGGGATCGATTCTCTGCTGTTTTATGAAATTTTTGTCAAACTTTTGATCGCCTTTGTAATTAATTTAGCGATTGCTGGCTACTGCTGCTGAGCAAATGGCTACCTTTTTTGGAGCCAACGTAAGCATGATATGTTCTATGGAATAGAAAAATTTTAAACAATTTTGTTTTTTTTTGGTTTTGAAATAAGTCCTACAGGAAAAAAAATGCAATTTTTTGATACTAAATTCATCAAAATCGTGAAACCTAGAATAGGAGTTAATGTGTTAAGAACGTTTTTATGGAACATACAAATTCCCGGACATCATCGTAACTCGTCGAGCTGAGTCGATTGGTACCTATAAAGTGGGGTCTTGGACCCTTAATTAATGATATCCCCAACTGACCGTTCGCTATGCCTTTCTGTAAGAAAGCCAAAAAGGTGGCCAGTACGTTTTTTGGAGGATAAGGGGACTGACTTTTAAATAATTCATTTTATGAATGGAAAGACTGGTATTAGAACAGGTAAGTTCTTCCTTCAATCCAAGTCCTAAAGTGGCATCGTGGTAGCGCTCTTGGTTCTCGCGCTGATGGTCGTATGTTTGAATTTTGTCATTATTTAGCAGTTTTTTTACAACTGCATAAATTGAAACAATTACATTTTTGATGGCTGGCTGTGGCACCTAGTTCTAGGATGATCCATTTTTTTTAAACCTCATCCATATATTTAGTAAAAAGAATTGGCTCATTGGGAGGGAGATAGTTATATGAATATTTATATCATTACTCCTAAATGGACATATGATTCTGAATTCAACACTCATCTGAAACCAAAATAAAAATTTTGAATTCGAAATTTTTATTTGAATCTGAATATTGAATTTAAGTTCTATAAGGTACACCGGGGTATGTGGGGACGTTAGCTATTAAAACAATACTGTGCACTTTTTTTAATGCAGAATTTTAAATACACTATCCAAATTCAGAATTTGAATTTTGAATCTGAAAATGAATTTTGAATTAAAACTTTAAATTCAAATTGCTCATTCAAATTTCAAAACTGAAATTTCGATTTGAACTCTGTATTTGAATCTAGTCAGGTGAGTCTGAATTTAGATCTAAATTCGAAATCTGACTCTGAATTATGATCTTGTTTCAAAAATTGAACTATATTTTCGAGAGAAATTGAACAAAATGTATCCTCTCAGGATACAAAATATATTTTAGACAGCTGCTTAAAAAGATAATACTAAAATGACCCATTTCCGTTTTGTGATATAGTTTTTCTCCAAGAAAACTGTATCGGTACTGGAAAAAGTCGATTAGGTTTATTTTGAATTTTATGTTGAAGGACAAGAAAAAGGCTTTAGTCTAGTCTTCAAACGTTATTGATTTTTTTAGGCAATATTGAAGCTTGTATATCATAAATTATGCTGGACTTTAAAATAGGAAAAAATAGATGGATTAAAAAAATAAGCTCCAAAAATATTCCCTGTCAAAGCAGAATAATTCAGTTTCGAAAAATTCTTATTGGAAGGCTGTTGCTATTTTAAACTCAGGTTGATGGCAGAGGACAAGCCCCGTGGACACCATTTGCTGCATTGAAAAATTAACAAAGAGAGAAGAAATTCATGACAGAGAATCGTAAGTTGCCATAACAGTGTTTCTATGAAGCAATTTCTGAGACCAAGTTCTTAATATGAATTTAGATTTGTAATCTGAATTCTGATTTCAAAATCTTTATGAATACCGATTTTTCAAACATTTTTAAAATTGAACAGAACGCAATTTAGATAGCAAAAAGATTAAAATAAAAAAAAAAAAAAAACAAATCAGAATCCTTATTCTGAATCTCAATTTTGAGTCTAACTGCCGAATCTCAATCGAAATTTCATATCAATTTGTTGTTCGAACAAAATTACATCTATATCTATCTAAAAAGCAATTTTAAAATCTGAATGGTTTTTGTTTCATTTTGTTCTAAATTTTCAATCTGAACAAGATGTAGAATTCAAAATCTGAATTCTGAATCTGCATCTAATTTTGAATTCTTATTACTGAGCTTTAAATGACTTCTCAATCTGAATTCTGCCTGAATCCTAAATCCGAACTGGCTTCGAAATTGGATTCTGATTTAGGATTTTTTATCTGAGTTCCGAATAAATTTTCTGTAACTGGAATAATAGTCTTTAAGCAAAACTGAATCGTGATGTCATATATTAATTCTGAATACAAACATTGAATCGAAATTCCGATTTGCAAAACTAAAATTGAATGAAAATCTGAATCCTGAGTTTAATTCTGATTCTAAATTCAGATCCAAACCTGAATCTGGTTCTCAATTCTGTTCTTCAATTCGGAATCTGAACTATGAAATTTAATTCTGGTTCTGAATTCTGAATCACAACTCTGGTTCTGAATTCTGACTGGTTCTGAATTCTGAATCACAACTCTGGTTCTAAATACTGACCCTGAAACTGAATTCAAAATCTGAATTGAGATTCTAAATCTTGAACAGGATCCAAATCCGCATATGAATCGTAATTTGTCTTCTTAATCTGAACTATAAAATTTGAATTCAAATCAGAATCTGATTCGTAAACTGAACATTGAATATGAATTTATATTTCAATTCTGAACTGAAATTTGAATCTGGATTTTTGTTTGATTTTATTCTGAATTTTCAATCAGATGATATAAATATTGGGTTCAAATATGGAAGGGTAATCCTTAATGTTGTTGCTAGAAATTTCTAAATAGGAATCTTCCAATGCATTGAATTGGTGCCATGTGCTGTAGTTATGTATCGCTAGAATAAAAAAAAAAATTATCCTCTAAGAATGGAAAATGCTTCAGCAAAACAAAGTATAGTGCATTTAAATTCAATCTGATTTGTGAATCAGATTTCGAAATTTCAATCTGTTTCGAAAACTTGAATATGCTAAATCTAAAATCAGAAATTCAAATTTAAATCCTGAGTTTACATCTAATTTTGAATTCAAATTATGTACTGAGTTTTCAATCACTTCTCAATTAGAATCGGAATCCTAAATCTGAATCCTGAATCTGAACTATAAGTCGAAATTTGATCTGCAGTTTTGATCTGAATTCGGGATAAAAATTGTGAGTCTGAACTTATAGTCAGTCTTCAAACTTTACTGAATCGTGATGGCATATCATTATTCTCAATCTGAATTCAAAATTCTGATTCTCTGAACTGAAACTGAATCCACGTACTGAGTCCTGAATTTTAGCTCTGAATCTAAATTTGTCTTAACACATTAAGAACCTCGAAAAAAATCTTGGCAATAAACATCAAAATTTGGCAGTCTATATCTCCGAAACCACTGGGCCAAATTCAACAAATTAAATTTCTTTGAGATACCGAAAGGGTTGGTTCTAATTTTGTCGAACAAAATTTTAATTTTTAAATTAAATCATTCGATTTGTGCTTCTTAGTGTAGCACAGTCGCGGCGATAGTGTATCTCGTGCTTGATCCTCTATGCGTTAATGCAGAATTGAAATTCTGAACCTGAATAATAACAAAATAAATTGACTTACGTGCTCACGGATCCACTTCCTGACCAGCTTCGTTAGTGGCAACAATTTGTATCCTCGCTTCCATGGATTCGTCTTAGACTGCTGTGGACCTTCTTGGAACGCACTCACGGTCCGATGAGGAACACAAATCCGTGGCGAGTCCTCCCACCCATCTTCCGATTGCACTGTCATCTGTTACCAAAGATCCCTTGAGCAATTCCACGGTTTTGAAGCATTTTGCTTCAGATGGTCAGGGGCCTGATGTTAGTAGTCTAAAAATAAGTAAAGATGATTGATTGAGATGGAACTAAAAATTTAAACTTTAGTATACCTACCAAAAAGACCAAAATGACGTCCGCATCGGGCTTCTGCTCCATTGAAACGGTTCAGGTCATCTTGATCGAGATTGGCTAGGGCTAGACCTGTGGTAACTTATATGCGGATATTGGTGTCCTGGTTCCAGCGAGACAAAATTCCAATACAAAATTTGGACGGTTCCACCTCGTAGCGGGACATGCTAACCGGATGATTGACTCCATCCTCGCCTACCGGCCTACCGCCTAGTGCGGATGTGAGAAGATGTGCCCCAGGACAGCAGCGGAACTTACCTTCTCTCGAGTTGCGCGACGATAGCTCGAACACAATTGGACGGTCCGGTTTGTTTACATTTTCATTGAGTTACGTGAGTGCACAAATGAGTGTCCGTCAACCTCATCGGCTATCTACACTGAGAGTTTATGTTGCCGGTTAAATATGAACTGGAATTGAATTATTTTTTTACATTGCTGCAATACGAATATGAGTTTTGAATCTGCATAATGCATTAAGGTTCTGAAATCCGGATCCTCATTTCACAACTTGAGTCTAAACTACGTATGTTATGAGTCTGAATTCGAATTCTGAATCTGAATTCTGAGCTTGTTTGATATTCTCAAATTGGTTTCTGAATCTGAAAAATCTGGTATCGGATAATCGTGGAGTTGTGGTAGCACTCCGAACTCTCGTGCTGCTGGTCATAGGTTTGTTAAATTGATAAATGATAAGAACATCAAACATATCTTTATTAAAAAAGTTTAACCTAATAAAAAAAAATTATAGCATCATGAGTATGAGTATTTAGACAATAATTTGAACTGGATTTGCTCTAGAATACTTTCCAATGATAGTTTCCAATGATAATGATAAACTCTGGATCTGAGTTCTGAATTTGGATCTTAATTCCGAATCTGATCTTTGAATTTTAATACGTAATAAGAGTTTTGAACTGAAATTCCCATATAAAGTTTAAATTTGAATTTGTTTTCAGAGCTTTGGAATCTCAACTCGAATTCCGAATTCTGTGCATGAAATCTTAATTTTCTTAATCTTATATTTTAAATATGAATTCTAGAAGTAATTTCCGAATCCAAGTTCTTTATATGAACTTAAATTTTGAATCAGAATTCAGAGTTTGAAGTGTTATTGGATACTGATTAAATACTGATTCTTCGAAACGGTTGGATGAAAAACTGAAGTTCCAAAAAGTTTTCGAATCAGTCAACCACAATTAGTAATTGCGTATGCGGAACTGTCTTAGTTTTTGAACTTACATATTTCTATACTTCCTCTTAACCCCCTATCACCAATCTGAAAGGAAAGCTGTTGTTTTTGTTGCCTTGTCCAGAACCGCCATTTGCTGCATGGCGGTAAAAAAAGAGCCAGAACGTATCATTGCAGTTTTGCTGTGATAACGACATACGGCAAACCGGCCAAAAGACAACGGCCTAAGTGTGATTGAGTTTTACCATCAAAATGTTTCCAACTCTTTCAGTTTGAACTACTTAATCCCTATCGTTCACTTATGGTCAAGTGGTTAGCATACTTGTTCGATGATCTTTTTGTCAAATTTTCGATCGCCTCCGTAATGAATTTAGCGATTGCTGGCTACTGCTGCTGAGCAAATGGCTACCTTTTTTGGAGCCGACATAAGCATGATATTTACTATGGAATAGACAAATTTTAAACAATTTTGTTTTTTTTTGGTTTTGAAATAAGTCCTACAGGAAAAAAAATGCAATTTTTTGATACTAAATTCATCAAAATCGTGAAACCTAGAATAGGAGTTAATGTGTTAAGAACGTTTTTATGGAACATACAAATTCCCGGACATCATCGTAACTCGTCGAGCTGAGTCGATTGGTACCTATAAAGTGGGGTCTTGGACCCTTAATTAATGATATCCCCAACTGACCGTTCGCTATGCCTTTCTGTAAGAAAGCCAAAAAGGTAAACTGGAATTCCGTGGATATAATTCAGAATGTTGTCCTAATCACCATGTCAAGATTGATTTGAACGGTGTAGTAAATGAATGACAACTACCGATGTTCCCATTGACTGAAACACACAAAGCATCCTTCTGTTTCATGAGAGACGGAGATCATCAGCTAAAGAACTTTGACACGTTTCATCAAACAACGAAGTAGGTACCTACCTAATATGTCCACCCGCACATGGCGATGATGTGTGATGTGTTGTTGTGAATGAGAAGAATAAGAAGGAAACAATGTCCACAAGCTTTCCGAGACACCGCCGTGCCGGGTAGCTACACCTTAACATTGAAATGAGTGATAAACCCTTGTCACAATTCATAATTCACGGCTGGAGATGGTTTACGTTTCTGTGCTTTGCTGCCGCCGCCTTTTGGTCCAACAATAACAAAGCAAGGCTGACGGATGCTGTGCTGGGCTGATGTGAGGGAGCGAGGAAGGATGTGGGTGGAGTTTGCTGACCTTGGTCAAAGTCGCAATTTCTGACGGTCGTTGGATCTCGTCCTTCCAGGGATTGCGCTACTGCTGAACAATTTATTTATGACTTCCTTCGAGTTGATGTATTTGTCGGTCCGGGTTGATGTGCGTTTTTGAGGATACGACAAATGGGATGATTTATTCTGCCATGTTGTCGTTTCATGTCAATATGATTGTTACAAATTTGTCCTGACTGTATGACTGAGTAATCTGTTCGAACATGACCGAAGAATAAGGATGATTTGCTACATTTGAACGAGTTAGTTGAAACTTCTCCGTTTGCTACCGCAAATCGTGACCGAAATCCAGATGAAACTTTAGTTTTATTCATCCGAGTGACTTTACCTTGTGATTAATACCTGCTGCCATCAGTAAGTAATCACAAGTCACAAACAGGTGAGTTGCGTCATCTCGAGGCGGAGATTACAAAGAAAACTGCCTATCCCATCGCACTAAAACAAATCCATATATGAAAATCTTCGCATCATAGCAAACGTGATCATCCTGCAAACGGGTCGATTACTGTCCGAGTAAGATGATAATAAGCAATTGAGCAGCTACTATAAACATTGTAGATCTTCACTAAGCGCACCTGTAATGGTCACTACTCCGTAACGTTGAGCTTAGCTATGGAACAGGCCCATCCCACTAAAGCAAGCAATACCCACTAAGTAATTCTCAACCCTCTAACAGAGAAAAAAGAGCACTTAAGACAACACGATCGCCGAAGCCACTCGACCGCAGAGGAATATTTACTACTCATTATAAGATTATGATTTACGCGTCGCAGGTAATAAAAAATAGAAGACTCATTTGAATGATCTTACTGAGCTCTCAATAGCGCAGCTGCAAGTATCTAACGGCTAGAAATTTGCCAATGACTATGCGTAAAATTTAGCCGACAAAAAAGAAACAACAACTAACAGAATTTCGGCACAAAATAATTTAGGTTTTTTTTCACAAGGAGTCAGGCGTGAGACGTGTGACGTGAAACCGTGAGACGTGAGACGTAAGACGTGAAACCGTGAGACGTGAGACGTAAGACGTAAGACGTGAGATATGAGATGTGAGACGTGATACGTGAGACGTGAGACGTGAGACGTGAGCCGTAAGACGTGACACGTGAGACGTGAGACGTGAGACGTGAGACGTGAGCCGTAAGACGTGAGACGTGAGACGTGAGACGTGAGACGTGAGACGTGAGACGTGAGACGTGAGACGTGAGACGTGAGACGTGAGACGTGAGACGTGAGACGTGAGACGTGAGACGTGAGACGTGAGACGTGAGACGTGAGACGTGAGACGTGAGACGTGAGACGTGAGACGTGAGACGTGAGACGTGAGACGTGAGACGTGAGACGTGAGACGTGAGACGTGAGACGTGAGACGTGAGACGTGAGACGTGAGACGTGAGACGTGAGACGTGAGACGTGAAACGTGAGACGTGAGACGTGAGACGTGAGACGTGAGACGTGAGACGTGAGACGTGAGACGGTGAATATGTTGCTTTAAAAACGGGTTTATAAGCGTCGATAAATAATCATTTTATTTTTCGTATTTGACTCATAAGAAGCTGATTTTTGAAACTCAATATGTTTTTTTTACCGTAATCTCAACAAACAAAATTAAAACTTCTTGATTAGGTAACTAGAATGAAAACAAATCGGCCGATAGAGACTTAAGAAATTGGTGCAAAACTGTATTTTCATGTTCCTTCCAAATAAAATTTCTCATAGTTCCATACAAATTTCAGGCTCAATGCGCCTTCCGTGGTCAGATCCCCCAAATTTAGCATTGGAATTTGTGCTAGGCCTAGGTTTAATCTAAGCTGGCAACTTATAAGATTTGCATACAGCTAACTTGGACACTATTGTGTCCATTAGCTCACTTTGAATAGATCAAGACTTTATAAATTAAATTTATTATGCCTTTCCTTTGCAAAAAAAATTTAACATTGATTTTGGGATTATGTTTTTAATTGATTTCTTGTAGCTGACCATACAATTTCGTGACATCACAATGCAATGCAAACCCGTGTTTTTAACCGCGCTTTGTGGCGTCACGAAACTAAATCGCTAAAAAAAAATTGAAATCAAACTTTTAAAAAAATTAAAAAAAACAGTTATTTGTTGGTTGTATTTAGTTAATACTTTTCTGAAGTTTTCATAAAGTTTGAACAAAATGAAGCGCAGAAAATTACGGATTTAAAAAAAAAAATCAACCAGAAAAGTGGCGCATTGTGACGTCACAATTTATTTTGTTTGTATTTTGATAACGATTCATTCACTACAAATACTTTAACTAACAAATTGTACTGAATAAAATCTGAACTTAGAGGTATAATATTTTTGAATTTGCGTTATGAACTGTACAATTTACATAATATATACCAAAAACATTTTTCGACAAACGTTGTGACGGCACGCTGGAATGGGTCTTATATTTGTGTTCATTTTACATAGGAAGACTTACAAAATTTACTAACAATTAACCTAGACAAGGACCACTGGATTATAAGCCAGACACGTTTGTCATCAGGCTAAACGACCACCCCAGATAACCAAGATGATCCATTCATTCATATTTCCCACAATATAGTTATTATTATGATAATCAAGGGTGCGGTACAATTTTCCTCATAGTGAATGAGGAAATTTTCGATTCTTCGAATGGCAGTTTTGTTTAATGATGGTAAAATAAAATTTAATGAGTTCGAATAAATTCTTATGGACAACATTAACAAGTATACTCTTCTCTTACAAACATCTCGATCAAACAAAATCGCTTTAATCCAATAACGTCACCTTGTGCCTAGTTGGTGAATCACCATCATCATCGGTTCATTAATTCTAAACACGATCCAAGTTCGCTTAATGGTGCTCCAAACCATGTAACCGGCAATTATTCTTGAGCTGATGCGTAGCAGATAACGCGCTGTAACTAAAATTTGCGGTCACGCTGCACATATTTATCGGTCAGTAGAACTGAAACAACAACAAACTAAAACCTCAAGATGGAACTGGGCAGGTGAGAATGACGTACCTACCCCCATTGGTCAAGGCATTAAGCCATCTTAAAACAAAATTGTGCATTATTATTAATCGTCGTCGGTTATTGAGCACTCGTTTGAGGAGTGTGAAAACTAAAATTCATACAATCATTTCGCTGTCCATTCAATGAAGCAGCTTCAAGTCGAGAATTGCCACTTGAGCCTCTCAACTGGAGTCCAGCCTGGTAGATGACGATACGCAATTTCCAAGATCGTGATCTGCCGCCTCAAGTGCCCGAAACGAGAGGACTAGAGACTAAGAATATGCCGACCAGTGGATTGTCGTTTGCTGGTTGGATTAAGTATTGGGCACAAATCCGGGGCTTTATTGTGTTCGTTCGAATCGGTCAAAGCAATTTTATGCGTTCCGGAATCGGACGAACTTTTTTAAGCCCGGTTTATTGACCAGTCATCATCATCGATGTCTCTAAATACACAGCAAGAGTTTTGATGGGAAATCGAATGTTTCTCCCCCGGCAGGTTGTCCAGACTCTGTTTGGACACTGGAAGAACGACCGAATGATATGGCAGAATTGACTTAAAGATAACTTAAAGCTCTTCCAGTAGTTAGAGCATGTAAAAATACTGAACCACAAGTGGTACAAGAACAAAAGCTTCAAGGATTGATGTTTTTGCGCTTGTAAACTAACCAAAATTTATTTGATTTATTATTTTGATTTTCAATTTCATTTCAATTTAAAAGAATAAATGTATAAATCGATAAACGTTGGCTTAATCCTTCAATGCACAAAAATTCTATTCAATGCGATAGAGACGAACAAAAATCTCATATAAATAATTTTTGATACTTTTCGAACATATACAAGATTGAAGCTGAATATTGTCAAAGAATCATATTTAAGTCACATACTTGAATTCTGTGCAACAAAGGGTAAGGGTACAACGATTGGCAAATTACACTGTTAGGAGTAAGAGTCATTTGAAGTTAAAAGAAATCATTAAACCCCATCCGGTACGTTTAGTGTTAACATGCTGAATTTCGCAACAATCCAGCTTAGATTTATTGACTTTTTATTATTTATTATGATGCTAAATAAAATATTCAGAAAATTCAAATTCAAATATTTAAATTTATTCCAAGAATAAAATCAGAGCAAGACGATATAAAAACTCAGATAAACTAATATTTTTTAAGGGATTGGATTAAGAGCTCAAAATGACAACTCAATTGCAGAGTTTGTGATCAGAACTTAGTGAAACGAAAACATTCCTCATTGATTACTTAGACGTGGCCGGCGCCGTTATTGATAATTTTCAAAGAGCGAGCATTTGTTTTTGCATTCGAGTATGAGCTGTAGTCCTGATGATAGTCCTGCCCAAGTAACAATTTAAGTTTTATAAACTGGGTTTCGGTCACCGTTCCTTTTATCTTCTCGATTTTCGGTTGATTTTTCTCGGTGATTTTGAAATAACTTCCATTTAGTTTACGTTTCGGTTTACTTTATTAAAAATTTTCAACCATCTTCAGAACTGTTTAATAACGGAAAAAAAAAATTAACTTATCAATTGAAAATTTTTTTTAAAAAATATCTTCTTACACTAAAGCTATTATACGCCTGCTGGGGCAATCAAATTTTAATTTTCGCAGTCACTGTTGTTGCTGCTGCTATCGTTGTTGCTGCTGCTAGCGTAGTATCGCCAAAAAATGATAACACTTTTATCCGACACAACAACATACAAACAAATACCTTCGGACCCAACGAACAAAATCCTAAAACAACTTAATACGATTATAGAAGGATGGTGGAAAGAAGGACACAAAAAACACAGCTATAAAAAACAAACTCCAAGTATTCCACAGTCATCCACCGAGAATCTACGGGCTACCTAAGATTCACAAAGAAAACAGACCCCTTCGGCCTGTTGTTTCCACAATTGGATCAGCCACGTATCGCATGGCACAATATCTAGCGGCAATCCTAAATAACATTGTGGGAAAAACTGAGTACCATGTCAAAAATAGCTTTGAATTTGCAGACGAAATTTCAAAGCTACAGGTCCCAGAAGGCTGTGTGATGTTTTCGCTAGACGTTACCTCGCTCTTCACAAATGTACCGACGTCGAGCACTTTCGAATACATATACGAAAAATGGCACAAGCTAAGGAAATACACCGACATCCCGCTAGGCTCATTGGAACAAGCTCTTAGGATTGTATTGGGTGCATCATTTTTCCAATACAGCTCTAAATTTTACGAACAGATCCATGGAGTTCCGATGGGCTCACCGATAAGTTGTGTCGCCGCAAATATCGCAATGGAACGACTTGAACAAGAATGTATTGAAAAACTAAAGAAGAAGAATGTTCACATCTCGATTTACAGGCGCTATGTGGATGATTGCTTCATCGTTGCACGGGAAGAAGATGTGAACACAATTTTCGATACATTTAACTCCGCACACACGAGCCTGAAATTCACCATCGAGAGGGAGAATGATGCGAAAATCCGCTTTCTTGATATGACTTTGCACAGAACAGGGGAGATGATTGAAAAGTCTTGGTTCCCTAAACAACCAGATGGGCGCTATTTAGATTTCTTTTCTGAAAGCCCATATACACACAAATCCAATACAGCATTTGCGCTTATTGATCGTGCGTTAAAACTGTCCGATGCTAAAAACAGAAAAAACAGCATAGTAACAGTAAAGTCAATTCTCAAGAAAAACAACTATCCGCAAAATATGGTCGACAACATAATACAAAAAAGAGTACATCTGATGTTCAACACTTTGGAAAATAAAGAACATAAACCGGACGGCAGTCGCTTCGTATCGCTCCCGTACATACCACGTTTGACTGAAAAAGTTGCCAAAATCTTGCGGAGATACAATCTGGTTGCTGCTCCCAAGCCGTGTGATAAAATTAAGTCGAACATCTTCACGAAGCTCAAGGACCCAATACCGTTAATGCAGCAAACGAATGTCGTGTACGCCATCTCATGCTCTTGTGGTAACGAGTACATTGGACAAACTTCTCAAACATTGTTCAAACGCATCAAGCAGCACGAGAATAACGTACGCCTAAAACAAAAATCCACGGGGTTGGCGCAACACGCTTTAGACAACGGTCCTGGTCATGTTTTTGGTTTCTCTAAAACGAGAATATTGGAGAGAATTACCAACACGACCCACCGACGGATAGCCGAAAAATTACACATCAAAATGCGAGAGAATCGAGCGGTAAACATCCAACAGGATACCAAAGGTATCTCAAGTGTCTACAACGGTCTGTGGAAAAAGCTACGAGAAAAAGACGACGCGGAAGTCAGGCGGAAAACAGTAGTAGCGTCGACAGTTAGCGGCAGCAGCAGCAACAACAGTGACTGCGAAAATTAAAATTTGATTGCCCCAGCAGGCGTATAATAGCTTTAGTGTAAGAAGATATTTTTTTAAAAAATTTTTCAATTGATAAGTTAATTTTTTTTTTCCGTTATTAAACAGTTCTGAAGATGGTTGAAAACTTTTAATAAAGTAAACCGAAACGTAAACTAAATGGAAGTTATTTCAAAATCACCGAGAAAAATCAACCGAAAATCGAGAAGAATTTAAGTTTTATGCCAACCTTCATAGCTCGCTTAACCTTCCCGCGCCGTTCGGGTCAATATGACCCGAAGCGTACATTCAATTCATCGTAACTCGTGACAAAAAATCGGAAAAATCTGAAATTTGGAACAATTATGCAGAGCCGCAGAAGAAACAATCTGTAGTACCAGATAACTTCCGGTGACCACCGGAAATGGCCCCATGAAAAAAATCGATAATATGCCGTTCGGGTCATATTGACCCGAGCTCTTGCGCTTGTTCCCCTGGCCACAAATAATAACCGATTTTGATGATATTATATTCGTTGTTTAGGTAATTTAATCTATTTTCTCAACATTTTGAAATTAAGTCGATATGTT
Source organism: Uranotaenia lowii (assembly GCF_029784155.1). Lineage (NCBI taxonomy): Eukaryota > Metazoa > Arthropoda > Insecta > Diptera > Culicidae > Uranotaenia > Uranotaenia lowii. The sequence goes on from NW_026598755.1 coordinate 24,946, forward strand.
TTAGGAAATTACCGGTAATCGATTCCGAATGAAAAAAGTCCAAAAAAGAGCTCTTTTTGAAATGCTTATAACTTCTGAATGATATACATATACAATATGTTTTGACCTAACTTAACGATTTTCGAAATTGTTAAGAATTTACCTTTCTATAGATGAACAAATATGTAGGGGTCCAGCGGAAGGTTTGGCCGCTATCCCGGAACTTCCGGTAGAAAAAATTCTTACTTCAAAAAAGTCACCCAATTTTCGCTTTGCATTGCTGTATCTCGCTTACCAATGAACCGATTCTCGAAATTCAAATTTTAGTTTCTTTTCGTTAACTTTATTATTATTTTCGTAGAACAAAGTTGGTTCCTCAAAAATCTCAGTTATTCAGTATGGTAATGAAACTCACGTTTTTTTTTTGTCATTTTTCAAACTCCCCCTTGTGTCGGCGGGTTAACGGGATTTTGTTAGCTTGATTTCTCTAAAATTTGAACTCATAATGGTCACTTTTTATATACCAAGAGATTCATTAGAATCTCTTCTTTCGGTGGACAAACTTTTTATGTGGTGTTTGTCGCTCACCAAATCTACCACCCAACCCAGAAGCAGGAGGAACTGCCTTCTCGCCGCGTGGTTTGTTGATTAATTGTGCTGATGCTGATAACGTAATGACTGTTATATTATTGTAGGTATTGTTTGAATCTTTTTTGATATTTCATATTATAAATATATACCTAATTGTTTATGGATGGTATTATACTTTATTCCATTATATTCAAGCTCAATTTTCTGCAACTGTGATATCTATTATTTTTATAAAAAAAAATTGTTTCGATTATAGTCGTTTTAACATCTTTATGTGATTCGCGACTTATATAAACGATGCAGTTTGCAGGAAAAACTTATCAGGTACAACTGTGCTCGATGTTTACTCTTGGGCTCAAACTCACGGATTTCAGATTTCAGATTCAGATTTCAGATTCAGATTTCAGATTCAGATTTCAGATTCAGGTTTCAGATTCAGACTTCCGGATTAAAATTTCAGATTCAGATTTCAGTTTAAAATTCCAGATTTCTTTTTTGTTTTTTTTCCGTTTATTTGAATCCTTTTATTACAATCAATACCTAAACTATTATCTACCTACTTTTATACAAATCTCTACATTCAATATGTATGCACGTATGTAACAATAACAAATATTGCAAAAGACAAAAAAAAAACAAACTCTGTTCTTTTCGATAAGCTATTTCAACAGATGTTCAAAAAATTTTTGAAATGTTTCTCGAAGATAACTCTACTGTTCCAACGTTTTTCACGAATTCGTTTCTGGAAATCTCGTATTCGATTGATGTCATTTCTACTATGGTTATTTAAATTAAAACACATCGCTTCTACTACTAACCACAGGGCAGCCTTCAGCTTGCAATTTTTTTCTCCAATAACAGATGATATCAAGACTTCTGGATCCATTATGTAAATTTTCATTCGATTTCGGATGATGTCTGATATGAAATTCCAGATGACTTTGGCTGGTTGAGATTGGTTTATTCTATGTTTGATTGAGTCCAAATCACCACAAAGACATTTCGGGGAACCAATTCTTCCTATTTTATGACTGAATAATTTACTATTAGTTGGGACTAAGTCATTGAACACCATAAAAAGTACAGTTTTGCCTTCACTAGATATGCAGTTTTTCGCAAAATTATCATACATATTAGTCCACATCATATTGGGAAACTCATTTACAACTCGCGGAATTATATTCATCTCATTTAAAAAATGACTAGATTCAGATTTCAGATTTTTTATTTCAGATTCAGAATTTAGATTTAGATTTCAGGTTCAGATTATTTATTAGGGTTTCTGATTAAGGTTTAATTTAGAATTTAGAATTCGTATTCGAACTTTGAGTTAAAAATTTAGAATACAGAAATGAGATTTTGAAATGTCAAATAAAAAACTCAAAACTTAGAATTTAGAAATTTTTTAATGAAAATACAGACCTTTTACAAAAATTGTCAAAAATCGTTGAAATATCATTTTTTTCTTCATAATTTTTTGCTCTAAACGCTTAATTCCTCAATTAAATTCTTTATTATGAACTAAAAATATTCAATTATTAATTCCACATTTTAAATTTTAAACCACAGCTTCGTTTGACGTTTCTCTAAATGAGATTCACGCTCATGATGGATTTATCAAATTTTGAGTAAGACTAGTTTGTCACAATAAATGAGAACCTTTCGATTTGTTGCTTGGCAAAAGCAACTTTTGCAAACTTTTGGAACTCATGCAACTTTTTGATTTGATTCCTTTTGACTATGATTAGGGGCATATAGTCTTAGCCACTGGCCCTTTCAACCCGAACTGCGATGCAGTTCAAGTAGAAATAAGAAGAAGAAGAAGACTATGATTAGAGGATAGGCGATTATCTTTAAATAACAAGTAGGTATTGTTATCAAATAATCTCAGACTGTTATGGAATAGATAATTTACTGTCATCAAAAGCCTGATCTCAAAGCTAAATAATAACCTGCTTGAATAAGGATTATAACCAAACAATTTCTTAAATCGTCAAATGGCGATTTGATAAAACGTAATAAATATTTCAGCAAACGATTATAGAAATTTTAAAATACAATGCCTCAATCGTGAATTCCGAAAAGATTAAATTTTAAATCTGTAGTTAGGTTATGTAACTGTTTAAAAACTGTTAAAACAGTTGTACGGGAAAACTTTTCTGCAAACAGTATGCTAACGGTTTAGGAAACGCTATTATTAATAATATGCAACATATCAAACTATAATGATATTGTTGCAATTGGAAGCGATAAAACGATTCTATAAAACGTGCTTCGGATGTTTTGCTTACGATAATCAGAACTGCGTTACGCTTCAAATAAATCGTAATATTCAATGATCGGCCAATGCTAGTGGTTTTCATTCTGACTTTTTATATTATCTGAAACTAGTTGAGGCTGATGAAAGCTTAGAATGAGCATTCTCGCTTGCGATGAAGCTCATTTCTCCGTCTTTGCTGAGAAGAAGCCGGTGGCTGTAGTCTTCTAGAAATTTTCAAGGGCTGTTTATCTGGAGAGAATGGTTTGCGATTGATTTGAAATTTGAATGCGGATGCAACAAAGTTGTTTTTATTTTTCAGATGAATTTAGCTGTGTTAATTTAAACCATTTTGATTGCCCGTTTTTCTCAATTTTGAGTTGTGACCTTTTCAAAACAGGTTATGCTATCTCAAAAACAGGTAAAAAAGTTTAAGCGTGCAAACGTTCTTTTCGATTGTCAAATAGGTAGCAAATTTTGTAAAGGACGAATGCGCCAAATATATACAAACTGAGTTATCAGCTGGGTGGAAAAGTATGTTCAAAGACCTACATTTTGATTGTACAAAGCTATCTAAAGGATATTTGGTTTTTGAGAAATGAAGGAAATAAAATTATATTTTTGCTGGGAGCTTATGGAACTGTCAAACTTTGAACGCGTTTTTCTCGAAACAGCGATGATGGCGCATTCGCCGTATTCAAAATTCGATACCGAAATCATCTGTCAAATCCAATAAAACAGATTTCAACTTGGCTTGAACGCTAGTTTTAAAAGCGTATTGAAAGCTTTATTAAAACAGTTACCAAAGCCCTAATAAAACAGGAAAGTATGTGTTTTATTGGAACTTAAGCAATACTTTTGCAACTTTTTTACAACACTCTTAAGATATTATTTTATTCAAGTTTGAGCTAGGACGCGCTTGACGAGAACGAATTGGTGCGATGGAATTGAAAAGCTATTCTATCTCTCCTTAATATATGCTCATGAGATCTATCAAAAGTTGGGTGATGTTTTAGCTGCCTAGCACAAATGCAAAATCATCACCTAAACTCGGCAGCGATCCCATCGCCTATAACAAAGAAAATATTTTTTACTAAGAATATCTTGTCACGACTAGGAGTCAACACGTCTCATCTCAGCGAAACTCAACAGCAGTTTTATGACATTTCGGTAAATTAACATGAATAATGTTCGAAAATGCCGCACATAAAATAATAATAATAATCATAGCAGGTAGGAAATTAGAAGCTATACATTTGAAGTTTTGCGCCATTTGTAACAAGTAATGAATGAAAAATCAATCTAAGAATCAAAGTTTCTGAGAATAGTTTATTTAATTCGTTACATAAGCATTTGGAAACAGTAAGTTAACAGGAAGATAACTATTGCTAAGTGTGACTTTTTAATTAAAACACAATATTAAAATTCACAGTTATTCTAAAAGGCACGTAGGCACGACTAACAGAAAACTACAATTGATGTTAATCCGGAACGACCATCGCTGGTCTAAGGTGAATTCGTAATGTTAAAAATATTATAAAAACTTATTCAAAAAGTGATCATCATAACAGATTCTCTGATAGTGCTGTAATTGAAACAAAGTCGTTTTTGGAGGTTAGGAAGGTCACGCAGTACCAGGAGTTCAACTAAGAGGAGCATTAATCGTAAGCAATTTAAATTTGTATCCAATAAGATATATTCTAAGCCATTGTTAACTTTAAGATATTTTAATACAGTCTCAAACGTATTAAAAAATTGGAATTGTTGCTTCCCGAAACTCCACATATCTCATTACACTGCATTTCGAGTTCAATGATTAAGGGTGGATATGAGTAGTCAAACAAGCAAAGCTAAGCTAAGCAAAAAACTCATTGAATTGAGATCTTTTTCAGTTTGAAATAGAGACATCCAGAAAAGAAAAAAAAATCGAATCAAGATTTACGATGTGCCATTTAAAAAAAAAATCTTTGGCTTCAATTTAACCCTTTAATGCATGACTTTTTAAATGAGAATTGCAGTCATTGATTCAGTGAAATAATAACATTTAAATTCGAATATCAAAACTGAACCGATTTGAAGTCGTTATTTTGAGTATTTCTAAAGTTATGGCCCATAAAAGTTGAAAAATAATTTTTGAAATACTTATTTCATTCAAATACGGGTTTGCTAATTTCTGCATAACCTTGATAATTGGGTGCAGGAAGGTGTTTGTGATAAATTGAGATTGAAAAGTTCGTTGGAATTTGCAAATCAGAAAAAATAACAGCGATTTTCCAAAAACTTCTATTTCCAAAAAGATAAATAAATTTGAATACATATAAATATATATTTGAAAAAAACTTTTTTCCTTTTTTATTGTTTCTTTCTAGAATTATCAATGAGTTTTAAAAATTGAAGGATTTCTCTATTTTCAAGTTTTATCCTTTTCTATATTTCTGGAATACATTTTGAATTTTAACAGTAGGAATGAGTCCTTACTCTTTTTAGGGTAATAAGTTTAAATCCATATTCTGACAACTTTTTTGTACTTGTCTGACAAGTTTAAAACGAATCATAAACGTATTTTTTTTGTTTCGATTATAGTCGTTTTACCATCTTTATAGCCCTTGCGACTTTATATCAACGTCGCAATTGGCTGAAAGTTATTGAAAAACTGATCCAGTACAATTGTGTTCGATGTTTACTCTTGGGCTCAAACTCGCGGACATCAGCTTAGGAGGCAACTGACTTGCCAACTGAGCTTTATCACAAACCCCCATGGACGTAATGTTTATTCGTCTGAGTCGCTTTGCAACGACGCGTCGCGGCGTTGGAGGTTTTTGTCACTTGAATTTTACTAAAGAAACCAACTAGAAACTTAAATTATTATAAATAGTAAGAAAATGTTGTACTTGTTGGGTTAATTTCTTAAGATTTCAAACAGTCATATTAATGATTGAAATATTCTAAAAATGATGATGAAAGGAAACTTTTAAGACAAAGCAGAGCCGTTGAATCACGTGAGCTTGAACTTGTCCCATTGGATTGCGATGACTGCTGTGTCAACACACATCGCCCTGATGCCTTGATCTATTCCAAGATCCATGTAATTGATCAACTAAGTTCATTGGATGCCTAACGGTATCAATGAAATTAAAAACAAAACATTGCAACACCACTTACCTAGTACTAGTAACGGGCAGCGCCATAAACTATTCCATTGAAACGCGATTCCAATCAATCGAACGCAATCAGACGGGGACAAATGATCGTCTCGAATCGAATCAGATATGGGAAGGAATCCGATAGGGAGAAGAAGGGATGACAACGCAAAGTCCGCTATCGGTTGAAAAGTGAACTTGTAAAGTCAGTGACGAAAACAGACGCGCAATTCGACTAAACATTTAGAAGTTTCCTGTTCGATATGAACAAAACAAATCCGTACCAACATAAACCCGATCAACGATGAATGAAGCTGGAAGCGGGAACGTTTAATCGAGCCACGATATGGGTTCAGTTATTTTTCACGCCTCTAATAGTGTCTGATCACGAAATGGAAATTCTGACGCTAGGTGATCGATTCTCTATAGTTCGGTGACAACCGTCACACACAGGAGTACGTAGAAGAAAAAATTGGCCAAAAGAATTTTTTAGTTTTGAAATCAATAAAATAGTTTATTTTTACTTATCAAACGTTTTTAAGATCATTTAAAATATTGTTTACCGTTTTCGTATTTTTTCATAATTTTCTATTAGAAATTTTCTAACATTTATATGACATGATAGATAATCCAGGTTAGAAAAATTGTAAAATTCAAAAAAATCTAAATTATTTTAATTTGTTTTTGAAACTTAAATAACATTTGAAAATATTCGAAAAAGAACATTTATTTTACTGAGCTTTAATTAAAATAAACGAGGCCCTAGGTGACTTTTTTGTGGAAAAAATCTATCAATATTTTTAAACTTCAAACTTAAAAATATCAAAAATGCGCGAGTTTGCGGGAGTTTTTTCTTTTGCACATGATTATTGAAGTTATCAATTTTCTAATGATATCAAACATTTTGCCGGGACTTGCAGGGAACATAAACAAAAACACAAATTTGTAAAAAAAATCAACGTTTAAAACAAAAAATAAATAGAAGAATTTTCAAAGCACTGCGTACTGCCTCTATAGTCATCGAATTTTGTATATTATACTTAAAATTATTAAACATCCCTCAATTGAAGTTTTCCATTTCAAATTTTCATTTTTAGTCACTAAAGAAAGTTTTATTCATTGATATAACGTAGTCGCGCTGATTCAACGATTCGTAGAAAAATTCTATCTCATAAAAATACTAAAGTTTCGACAGCTGCAACAGCTTATAAACAAATCAGATGTAAAAAAAACTGACCGGTACATGGTGCTAAATTTATTCAAGAATCAAATAAACATTGACATAAAAGAAACCAATGAAATTTAAATTTTGAGTTTTGGCCAGGTTTTTGGGTGAAATACTCCTGTGTGCGCCGCGTCATTTAAAATAACTTCATTCAATGACGAGTTTGTTCCAATCGGTTTAAATTTAGTAGCCAGATTGTCCAAATGAGCACCACAAAAAGGTAAAATGATCGAAAAAAAAGCTCGTCACTTACCAGTAATAAGCAACCAGATCGAAATGTGCTCAGCTTTAGCAAAGCCAAAATCGAATAAACGACTGAGAGATGCTTTGGACTTGAAACGAAACGGTGCTGGTGGAGAATTTAAAATCATGTGTCGCACTTATTCGATCAGACCGCGAGGGGGCACGCGAGCCCAGCTATCACGCTTTGAATGAGAAAAAAAAACAAGCGAACGAGCGAGGAACCAAAGGAATGAATGAACGAAAGAGCATCGCGACGCTCTAGCTGGCTGTTGGTTGGACGCTGTGCTTTTACAGCTACCCTGCTGTTGCTGCTGCTGTTTTCATCGCGAGGTTGAGGGTCGGGGTGATTCATATCTTTACTTGCTTACATCAATCGGTCTGATGATATGATCAATTGAAAGCGATTGAGCATCTTGGGTCGAAAGCGGTTAACAGTTCCCTAGAAATGTTGACGCGATAGCACTCATAATCTATTTCAATGATCTGAAGGGTATTCATAAGTGTTTGAAAATCATCAATTTTTATTTTTGATCATTGGCTTTAATGATTTAGATTTTATCAAAATTTATTTTTTTTTATTTATTAAGTGTTCCATCTAACGACATACCTGCTGAACAATATTCCTCCAATTCACTCGGTTCATGGCAACTGTTCTCCAACTTCTCGAGCATTCCACATTCGTCAGATCACGCTCCACATCAAAATAAATATAAGAATACATTTAATAATATCGCTACCTTATTACGATATTTGATTTGCCAAACTTGAAGTTTTTAACTTTTTTTGTATTGGAAAATCGCAACTCTATGCAAAATATGAAAAACAAGCTATATGTAATCTTTTAAGCGTGTTCTATAGAACATGGATTTTAACCACTCATCCCCCTCTGATAATAAAGGTCACGCATAAAATCCAAAATAATTACAAAACTGCTGAAAATCAGCACCCGTAAAAAGTTGTGAAAATTTGAACTTCTCAATGAATATTAATTCAGTTATAGTACTTCAATTCAATTTTAATTTCAAATGGAGAATAGGCTATTTGGTTTTCCGATGTTCACGGATGAGTAATATACTAAAGATCTTGACGAGACAAGAAAAAGTTACGATGAGGTCCAGAAAATCTACCGTGGGAGAGAAAGTTATGTATCGAAGAAGTTGTATTAACCAAAATAGAGGCAAAACCGCCAGCTCCAGGACCTTAATTTTCTTTTAAAAGCGTAGAGCGACTTAGTTCATGATATATTGTATGGTTGATGTTTTGGATGGTATGTGTTCAATTACATGAAAATGTCATAGAATTGCTTACTTTAGCAGTATAGTTTTTAAAATCGTCATTTGGATCTTGAAAACATTTCTAATAGTTGACATTAGTATTAGAGATGTACCGAATAGTGGTATTCGGCGAACGACCGAATACCGAATATTGACGTTTTCAACTATTCGGCCAAACGAATATTCGGCCTAATATTCTATTGAGTTTTCAATGAAAAAAACTTTAGCGATTATTTCGATGCTTTCTATTTCTTCCGTATTAATGCCTCTAATGTTTCTAGTTGATTATTTTCAGCCATATGAAATTATCGGATGATTATACATTTTAAGTAGGAATCTTTCTGATTTTCAAATTATCACCAATAACTGAAAAGATATCAGATGACTAGTCGCTTCTAGAGCGTTTATCACTAAAGAGATTGAGTTGCTTTGAAATCTGGGACGAAACATGTCGAAATAGGTGCCAAGCTATTTGAAATTGCTTCTTTGATATTGAACTAGATATATAGTTATAGAAAAGAAAGATAATCTTTAACCTTAAGCATACCATACTTTCAACCACACGTCTCCACACGGTCAGGCATTCTGGGCGATTTTCGAAAAAAAAATAAATTAAAAAAGGGCTAAATTTATGTTTGTTTTGAATTTTTTGAAAAATCGTTATTGAATACAAAATCTAAAAACTTTTGAAAAGAAATTTGAGTTTTAAATTTGATTTAACAAATAATCTGAATAAACCCGAGCAAAATTCGGAAAGCTTTAAACAATATATGGACATCCCGGCAAGATTTGACTTATCTGGAATCTTGACTGGATTTATGGGCAAGCATGAATATATCCAGAAAATCTGGAATAAACTATAATCAAAGTTTAAAGCGATACTTTTCAGCACTCTCCTGTACGATCTTCTGTGAAAGATACGCGGATACACCTTAGAAGTTCTGCTGAAACCAGGGGTGAAATTATGAATCCTATTCGATTCGAGTTACCCGTTTCGAGTTGAACTCGAATCGAACTAGAATCAGTATTACGAGTCTCGTTCGAGTTCTAAATTTTAAAGTACTAGATTTCGAGTAAATCGGGTAGTAGATCATCGCGAAACGTTCCATTCGAATCGAGATCGGTAATGCCAAAGTTGGTCGAATCGAACGAAACTCGATTGTTTCGAGTTCCATAATCCCGCCCCAGTTTTTAATGATTGTGTAGCTTTTACAACATTACTTCTGAATATTTTATAAATTATCCAAAACCATTTAGAAATTTTTACAAGTCTGTAGTAGATATTCGGCCTATTCGGCCTATTCGGCCGAATACTTTGCTCAACTATTCGGTGAGCCGAATATTCGGCTTAACGGTTTTTCGGCGGTATTCGGCGCCGAATATTCGGCCGAACGAATATTCGGTACATCTCTAATTAGTATGTATTTTATGGTCACGCTAATGCTAGTAATGTTATTCGTGCTTTGTAAGCCGCTCTTATGAGGTTAACATTTTTGGTTATGCGAATTATACAAAGATGTGGGTGAATTTAAGCCTTTTTGAAAGGAGTATCTCCATAATCATTTTTAACACTAGAAAGACCGCACCAGTCAAAATGACTGGTGCGACACTTTGTTTGTTGAATATCTTTTAAACACTACGCTCTAAAAATTCGCAAAAAATACGACTTTTCATGAATTTTGAATCTCTACAAAACTGTGTATTTTTTATTTTTCTAGCTCTTTTAATAAGCGAGAAAAATTTCACCATGGACACTCGGACCGTGACCAGTCAAAATGACTGGTAAAATTCACAAACCTATAACTCAAACAAGATAAATTTTTTTCGCTTGCTTTTGGTTTTATTTGCAATCTACATTCAAGACAAAGAGCCTTAGTTGATTTATGGTGGGCAGGAGTGTGTCATTAGCTATGAAATTATTGATTTTTGATGCGAAGTCATGGAAATTTGTAGAAAAAGTTCTCGGATCGACCGCTGTGTGGCGCTTCAAGCACTTGACTCCCAATTTTTTTGGTCTGTTTTGTTGCTCAACTATAATCGAACTTTCTGTCAAAATTTGGCGAAATTTCATCAAGATTTGTAAAAGTTATGTTAGTTTTAATACATGTCCATTCGAGTAATCGAGTTATTTTAGGTGATAAATATGTTTTATACTGAACTAGTATGAGTAAAATAATTATGAATTGTGTACTTATTTATTCAAATTAGAAGACCTTATGTCTATGAAACTGAACAATTTAAATGATTTTTTTTATATTTGATTATTCTTCATACGTTGGTTATCCACCATGGGTGCACGGATTCACCGCAGTTTCTGCCCAAGTATGTATTCACATGCATTCTTAGATTATTAGGTTCGACGAATTTCCAATTCAAGTTCCCTTACAGGTATTCCGGCACCCGTGTATAAAGCTGGCAACTGATTGAACATTCTTATTATAAGAGAAAACACATCTTACCTGTCGGCAACTTACGGGATTTGAACCCTAGAGTTTTCTTGCCGATACCGGGAATCGAACCCAGTACACTTGGCATACCTAGACTAGACTCACGCCAGTCTATCTGATAGACCACATTGGCGCTAAGATTTTTCAACATGGGTGCACGGAATGGCTGTAAATTCGCCGTTGTTAATTATATAGAAATAAATAGTTTTCAACTTGCTCCAGAACACAGAATATTTTTGAGTTAGATATGATAGGTATTTGAAATGCAACATTAGTCAATCGAAAAACTTTTAAGGAAAAACAAATCAATGTGTACATTTGACCATGTTGATTCATTATTTTTATTTCCACTGTTTTCCGTCGCACGACATAACTTGATGCATATAATTCCTAAAATTTACTCGATTGATGATAACCGTTTTCCAATTTCTTGGATGTTGATCAGATCTTATCAGATAAATATACTATGGCAAAAACCTGTTTTTTAATAATAAATAAATGAATTTATTATTTCAAGAAATAATTGAAATATTTCTTTTCCAGGAATGAAAAAGCGGAGCTTAAAATAAAAATCGTTATTTAAATAATTATGTCTTAACATAAAAGACATTCCCCCTTATTCTGCGCCGCGCGTGAGGTGACAATAGTCGAATCACCCTAGTCACCCGATTCCAGTAGTCGCTTCAGGTGAGAAACGTCTTTTAGAATGAACTTTTTGAGTTCTTATCCTAATCTAGTAGTCAGCTGGGCATGAACCTCTGTCACATCGGCTTCGGGAATAAGGTGACACGACTCATGTGACTCCGACTCGACTCGACTATCGTCACCTCACGCGCGGCGCAGAATAAGGGGGATTATTTCGACATTGGTTTAGTTAAGATTTGTAATAATGCTTTTTAAAAAAATTGCAAAAAGTCCAATATTTGATTAAAACGCGGTGAATCCGTGCACCCATAGTGAAAAACCATGTATATAACACAAATTTTCATTTGAATCTTTAAAAGTCTTTATTCTTTACCTTTAACATGCAAAAAAATTGATTTTGGATGAATGGCGGTGAATCCGTGCACCCATGGTAAATTGCTCTACTTATATAGAAAATATGCTTCAAAACCAACAATATCAGGTATAATTTATAGGCAACGTGTTGAAAAACTTCCGAACGATGGATGCTAGAAAACATCTACTAAAACAAAACTGAAGTGAAACCGTGCACCCATGGTCAATAACCATAGCCATCTAACATGTTTTCATTATTAGATTGGTAATGTGTTTCAATTTTTTGGTAATTATTTGACATATTCATTTTATGACATATACGCATTCGTCAACTATGCCAAACTGAGGTGATTCCGGGCACCCATGGTGAAAAAATATTTCAATTTCATAACAAAAATGTTATCGAATTATTAACAAAATAATTTCAAAAGAAAAAATTTAAAAATATTTTGACAGAAAAAATTTCCCCTTTACCAGTCATTTTGACTGGTCACGGTCCGAATAGGTATATTCAATTTGCCGGTCCTTCTAGTGTTAATTTGTTTATTTGAAATGTTGGCACGCGCACCCTTGGCTACCTTTAGTATCGTCGGCAACCGTTTGAGTCGGAAGAGCCAGAAATTTAAAATTATCAAAATTTCAGAGTTTGAAAGAGTCACATTGAAGATATATTGATTCTCTTTTCAACAAAAAAAAAATGTTTGTCCAATTTTTTCTTCGTTGTTTCTTCTCTCATCGTCTTTATAATTTTGAACTTATTTCGGATTTTTTAATGATTTTTATGAAGTTTTAAATCAATATAAATTTTAAAAATGTTAAGAAGAAAAAAAAGTGGACAATAAGTTTCACATAAGCACAAAAATTTCACGCAGAACGATAGATTAATTCCCTGAGGAAGATGCCAATCAGCATCAAAACGTAGGATCTATCAAAACATCATTTTAAGAAAATAAACACTGATATACCGAAAAACATTAACATTGAATCATCTCATAATTTTACTATTAGAGTTTTCTTCTAACTCTTGGATATTTCTTTCAAATTTGTTTCTGATATGGATTCTCTTCTGAATCGTTTGCTCTTCGAACATGGTTTGATTTCAAATCATTCGTTGGCAAATATTAAGTTAAGAAAATTTTAAATCCATATAAAGCTTAAATCAACACTCTGCAGAATTATGAATAGAAAAATTTGAACATACTCTTATAAGCAGAACATTTATAATTTATTCGACAGAGAAAAGCTATTGAAATAACAATTAAAGGGAAATAAATTTTCTTGAAATTTTCAAGCTATTTTTTATGACATTCCCCAGATTGAGCTTATCCTTTCAAAATTAAGAAGTGTGGGGTTAAATTCAACTCAAATTTACGCAGCCGAAAATTTCAATTATCAAAAATTTGGCTCCAGATAACTGGTATAATTTTCAAAATTCATGACATCAAGCGAACGTGTCTTCAGAATTTTATGCATCTTCAAAATTCCAGAACCTCATTTTATGTGAGTTTCACATGCGATTCTTCAGTAATGTGCGTCCAATTGAATGAAAAATGAAACTCAATACATTGAATATTATTTATCAATTCTTGACAAAGCTTTGACTACTGGGAAAAAAAATCTGTGGTTTGACCAGTTTAAATCTGTAATAATGTGATTTTGTAGGCTTCATAGAAAAATTCGATACACATATTATATAATAAGGTAACAGTAAATTTCAACTGGCAAAATCAGTTCAAGAATATTGATTAAAAATTTATAAAAATCTTTATCTCCTTATCAAAATGAAAAAAAAACATGTCCGTTAGTTAAACTTCGTTCAAAGTTTGTGTGCTCTTGATAAATATTGGCTGCAAGAATCTCACTTAAAATTTTAGATGTACAAAGACTCAAAGGTTCACCTTTTCTTAAATAATAAAAACAATTTAATTATTAAAAACTGCTTCGGGGTTTAACGTAAATTTAGTTTATAATTACAAGTTAATATTTAGCCTGTGATTAAGTTTTCAAACAGATTTTTAGAATTGAAATTTTCATTCAATCTTAATGCTTATTTAAGTTTGAAAAGTTGTCAAGTATTAATTTATTATTCTCAATTCTGAGTTTTGGATGTTTTGTAAATGAAATTCATGCAGGTATCAGAATGGAGGTAGGCTAAATAGCGGCACGTTATTCAAACAAACGGGAAAATTGTATAAACTTTCATGATTATTTCTGTACGTACCCAGGTCAGAAAATCCGGGCATAGGGTTTCTAAATTTTAAACCTCAAACCATTTAATATCCGGGCCAATCCAACAAAAATCTACGTATTTTCCATAAAAAGGCAAGGGCAAAGCTAAAAATAAACACATGAGAAATGATTTTTATCAAGGCACATCAGCGGCGTTCAAATCTTATCTCACAATAAAAAAAATGAATGCGAACTTATTTCACAAAAACAAGTTGAAAATTTGGAATTTCTTAAAAATTGTGAATAATCCTGGGAAAATCCGGGCCTTTTTTTCGATAAATATTACGGACGGGACCGGGCATTTCTCAATTTTTTCATTGAAAATCTGAGCAATCTCGATTAAAACCGGGCAATCTGGGTGCTAATGAAGTATCTTTATTCAGACACATTAAAATTTTCAATTTCAATTCAATCAATATGATTGGAAAAGGGAAAAGCGAGAAATGAGGCTTCTTAAATGCTATTTTACCATTTGGTCCTTTCAGCTACAAAAATCCGTGAGCTAGGTTACAAGATGCAATTATCGCAATTTTTGCGCAGTGAGCTAAAGAGCCGCAGGTTGCCGACCTATGGTCTAAATGAATGATTTTGGATGATTCTCAGATTTAGGTTTTTCTACATATGAAAAAGAAAGGATTATCTGCCCATAAAGTTGATTTCGGGAAACACACTTTAAAAGTCTAAGTTAAGCAAATTTTAAAATAGTTTTCGAAAAGATTAACTTTTCAGATAATCAAAGGTATGAAGATCAAAAATTGAAATTTGCATATTATTTTTTGAT
The DNA here is from genome assembly GCF_029784155.1 of Uranotaenia lowii. NCBI lineage: Eukaryota > Metazoa > Arthropoda > Insecta > Diptera > Culicidae > Uranotaenia > Uranotaenia lowii. Next base: position 40,111 of record NW_026598755.1, read on the forward strand.
GAAATTTCCTTTTAGTTCTTTAAAATTGACATAATAGATAACGACTGTTAAATTCCCATAAAATCCAAATTGTACACTATAAAATTAACATTGAACATGATTTTACATCAAGAAAAAATCTTTAAATTGCTTTAGAAAAGAATAATGCGAACTGAAATCGATTATTTGTGTTTCGTTAACTTCAATAATTACATCTTATGATCAATCAATTTATTGATAAAAACATTTCACCTACTGAAAACATTATAAGTTACTAGCTGACCCGGCAAACTTTGTTGATATTGATATGATATTTGATATTGAAACAATGATTCCTCCATAAGTGGATAAAAGTGTCATGGGATATATTCGTTTCAGGTAAAAAATCCAGAACTAAAATGCTTCGACAATCGAGTTTAGATATTTTTGAGTTTATTCAGCTCACCTCAATTGGAAATATCTAGTTTAAAATTCATAATCCCAAACTGGCAGTGTTTGACACAAAAACGGAAATCTGCTAATCTTCAATAAGTCAGAAAACATTTGAAGAGTGAACTTATTTTTCGCTGAATTTTCAGTGAGCTCGCTAATGTTCAGTTCCGCTAACTTAAGAACACTAAATCCATAATGTTTCAATTAAGGTATGGACGTACATAGTTTCGTCGTCACTCCTGTTTAAAAACTTTAATTTGGTCATGTATTCAAAAATATAATGATTCCAAAAGAAAATGAATAATTTTTTCCTCAAAATTGGTAGATTTTCTCGATTTGTCTTTGCCCCTGCATTTAAACATTTCGAAACGTTCTTTAAGTATGAATGTCGGGAAATATGAAATAAAAAAAACAGGAACATCTGAAGAATAATGAAAATTCAATCAATGTAGTTTGAAATTATTAAGAATGGCTTTTCTTCTGACCTACCATTGAATGTACCGATTCAATCTTATTGTGAATTAACAGAATTGAGTTGAACAGATACATTACAATCCAAAAATATTTACTTATCATTTTTTTTACAGCAACACTTTTCAATCAATATAAAGTTGGAAAATGTTATCGAAATTTGTGTCATTTTTTGGTTTCAATTTTCTGTAAGTGAATAGAGATGAGCACTGTGAGAATTATACAAAAAGAAATATTAAACTTTCGATTAACGTGGAAAATTCTATTATTTTGTATTTTATCTTTGAATACACGTTGTTAAAAAAAGGGATTAAATTTTATTATTTGTTTTTATTTTCTATGTCTTGATAATTTTTCTCTTAGCATTTGAAATCTTGAATGAAAACAAATGTATTCTGAATTTTTAGAATATAAATTCAAAGCAATCAGAATTTATTGAAAAAAGCATTGAAAGATAATTTTTTTTCCATCAAAATTCAAAAATAAATTTGAAATCGTATTTTAATTTTCGAAAAATCCTTTCATGATTATTTTTGCAAAATCTGTTCAAAAATTTTTGTTTTAGTAGCAAAATGAAAAAAAAATTGACAATAAAATTGCCAAATTACGTGAAAAATCCGGGCCAAATCCGAGCTTTTTAATGAAATCCGGGCAACCAGACCGGGCCGGACTGTTCTTAAATTTTATTTCAAATATCTGGGCAAACCCGAATAAAACCGGGAAATTGGAAACCTTTGTTTAGCCACTGAGCATGACAGGTAGAGGTGCTTTACAACGTTTCCTGATCTTCCATTTCGTTCTTATGATAGTGATGCAATTCACTTGAAATCACAAAATTTAAAGCATTCAATTCCTAGCAACACTAGATGAATTCTAAACATTTTCTAAAAATGATCAAAAAAATTGAAGGATGTCTCATTCCGATTGTATGACTTTTCAGAATGGTATTACCAAAATTCATCCGAAAAGGTTTGAGAAAGAAATATTTCTTTTTCATCTTAACAAGTTGCTTTGACTATATTAAAAAAATTTCAGGTTTATTGCATGATATAATTTTCCTTGGGCTGCCAATATAAAATTCCCTGATATGGCTTAAAACCATAAGAGTTATTGAGATTGTCAAGCTTAAAATAACTAAATATATGGTTATTTTATTTTGGCTTTTTCGGTCTTGCATGTAGATCAAACAACGGTGGTTTTTGAAATACCAGACATTTCGACCAGACATTTCGACCAGTTTTGATGGTCTTTTTCAAGAGAACTAGAAGTTTTATTACAAATAATTGTTGTTAACGTTGTTAATAATTATGAAATGTAGTGTTGTAATTCACTTTGCTGTCTGTTGTTTTTGACGATTTCGTTTTAGTCCAACGGCTAGGAGTCCATTGATTGTTGCTCGTCTGTTATAAATGTACAATTGTTATCTGTTTCATGTCCATTTTTTTATTATTTACATAGTATTCCGTCTCACGACATAACTTGACAAACATAATTCCTAAAATTCACTCGGTTCATAGCAACCGTTCTCCAATTTCTTGGGCACCCCACGTTCGCCAGATCACGCTCCACTTGGTCTAACCACCTCGCTCGTTGCGCCCCCGCTCGTCTTGTTCCTACCGGATTCGTAGCGAACACCTGTTTTGCAGGACAGTCGTCCGGCATTCTCGCAACATGTCCCGCCCAGCGTATCCGGCCAGCCTTTACCACCTTCTGGATACTGGGTTCGCCGTTTCATGTCCATACATACATTAATTAAAATATCTTTCATATTTCAACGGATGGAACGAAAAAGTTTTCATCCGTATCACCAGGTATATACACGGATGCCGGAATACCTGTGCCAAAATCGAATGTTGCCAAAATCGAGTGTTGCCAAAATCGAATGTTGCCAAAAACAAACGCGGTTGTAAATATAAATACACACAGAGTATCAAACAAAAACTTGCGTATTCATATATTCATATGAATTTGAGAAGTGATCTTCAAAATAATTTTCAACTAAAAAATCAAACGATCACAATAAAACCAACTCTACCCCGCTAATTAAGACGCCACTGCTTTAAGTGTGTCCGCCCAAGCCCGAGGCTTCTAATTGATCACCTCCACCCGCGAAAAAGCGAGAATCAACCAACAAAATACTGTGAACGCGGCGTGAAGCGCCGTGAGAGCAAATCGATGCACAAATTGTACGATATTCCAAACGCTGCCAGGCCCTGAATGATGCCCTGTGATATCTCAACTCGACAACCTACCTACTAGGAGGGTAATACATGGCTGCTTCTAAGCTATCTCTTTCCATATATCAACGACTCGGCGATCGCTGATGCCGCTCAGTTCACAACTGGACGATCTACGGGCAGCAACCATTTTTTTACTGAACAATCGTTGAAAGAATCGTGCTTTTTTATGTTTTGGGGGAAGCGTGAATTGATTGAAAAACAAATAACACTCCAAGAATTTTGGGATTAATTTTCTCGTGAAAATTAAAGTGACTCTCCTCGGGGTGTGAGTCTTTGTTTTGATTGTGAAGGACTACGGCAATTTTTCCATCACGTGGAAAGTGTTTGCTCAATTAAATATTTTTTCCCTCCCTGTTCGTCAATGGGCTTGATGAATGATCCGTTTTGAGTGAGGCACATCAAAGAGTGGATAGGAAAAAAAAGTGTGAAGAAGAAAATTGTCTGAGTGATTCTCGAGATAGTAGCTCTGGCAGTTGTTGTTGGGCTAAGTGATACCGACTTTTATGCTTGAGCAACTGCTGAAGACGAACAACCCAAGCCACCGACCACCCCCGTTTTTCTTGGAGGAGCCGCAAAAAAATCTGCCGTAAGTGTGCTTTTGATTATGATGAAAGCTGCCGGAAGTTGGGACGGCTTTAAGGGGGGTTAAGAAAACTTCCTTCCGGTTCTTTGGGTTTCTGGTTCCTGTTTTTCTATACTTTCGAAGAAGCGTCAGATTCTTCTGGACCCGTGTTGGACTATTTTGGAAGTTCTCTCTAGCAAGAGTGTTTGTGTTGACGCTAGCTCATAATATGATGTTCAAGTGGTTCTTTCATCGAGATGTTCATAGCTAAGAAGAGAGTGGGAAACTACTTCCGGATTGCGTTCGTTCATCGAAAGCGCTAAAACTCGTGTTCACGATTAGCGTGAGAGACGTGTTGAAGTGCTTTCGACACGCAGAAAGTGGCCATCCATTCTCAACCACTACCGGTGATGAAATTTGCTGCTCGCACTCGCCTGTGTGAATACCCTCGTAAGGTACTTGAGCTAGAACTTTGAGAAGATTGCCGCCGAACAAATAGGAAAAGAGCAAAAAATCCGGGTGTGGTTCCCTGTTGGCACTCCTCAGCGGCTATTTTCGGTTAATGATACCCAGCTATCTGCTGCTGTGAACTATGTGTGCTAGATTCTAGGCTAGCGGACATCCTCGAGCGCGTCTTCCATATTGATTGGAGGACGTACTAGTTGGGCAAAGTTCATTCCGGCAACTCAGGGGCAGTTTCCCGTTTTGAATGGACCCGGTTGCGATGTGTCGTCTCGGTACGCGCGGAGCGGCTTCTCTATGCATATTCATTATCCACCGTCACGATTCTGAGCCGTTTTGCGCCGACTAGCCGGGTGACCCCCGCCTTGGCGCTTGTGTCCGAGATCCGCAGATAGATGGCTCTCGCCCCGCCGCCGGCCAAAAGATCTCACGGGTCGGTCGCCGTCTCTATCGATTGATACGGAACAATTCACACGCGGCTATAAACATCTCGAATGATAAATGATTGAACTAATGGAAAATTGTCGATAGGTGTTGTAACTGAGGGATTCTGGAAGTAAATCCCAGCCGTGGTGCGGGTGGATTTTCTATTCAACTTGAATGGATTGATATTTAAATAATTTTATTTATTTACACATCGCTGGTGCAGGTGACAGATGAAAATTGAGTAGTTTGAATGAGATGCCTACCGTTTATGTTAAACTATAGTGTTTTCTGGAAACAAATTTATGAAGCGTATAGCAAATTTTATTGAGAAATATAAAAACCACAAAACTAAAACAAGTAAAGACTGTGCAAAATAAACTGGTTTTCATAAATTTCTTTTTTTAATTGACTAATTACATTGAAAGAAAAATTTGTATTGTCGTCTGAAACGTATTTAATATCGCATTCCGTTTCGGACGACAATTTGCGACCAGAACACAAAATGTATCATTTAAAGCAGCACTCAAAAACTGTTTAAATTTCATTCTAGGATTCAGCATCCGGTTTGACACTAAAAATAAGGGTCGGTCAATGAAGTTCACGTTTTTTGTAATTTTATAAACTCACGGAGAAAAAAGACGACTGTTGTTTCAATTATATCATCAGTCATCAAAATTTATTTGCTTTTAAGGCATTCAAATAACAATATAATAGATAAACCACAAATTGATTAATGCGTTTACGCAGTCAACCATCAATATAATAGGTTCAACTTTAAAAGTATAACTGATTCAACTATAGATATGATACAGTACCGTTCATAATTGTATAGAAATTGGAAGCACGCGCACTGTCACTTCGATTTTGGCGGCATCCATAAATTACGTAACGCAAAAAATGCACTTTTTTGACCCCCTCCCCCCATATGTCACAAATCGTAACGCTTCGATGTACCCCCTATGAAAATTACGTAACACTGATAATTACCCCCCCCCCCCCCCCCCTTCGATCCTATCATGTTTTAAAAAACTCATTTTCAAAGAAAAAAAAAAGATTTTAACACAAAAGTTTTAACGTTCTTCAAAACGGAATTAATAGCTATCCAAATCGCTTCTTAAGTACTGATGATAACTCTCTGATAAGAGAAATTAAGTGTCTTATTACGAGTTGCTCTATGCCTGTTAAATGATGATTTACCTTGTTTACTTTATTCTGTTCAAGCAGCATAAATTGTTATGCAAAATATACTCCACTTAGTAATTTCGTCGGAATAGTCAAAATTGCATTTTTTAAATCAGTTGAGAAAATTGTAATATTTCCGTTTTAAGATTGGATTGAGTTCTTGGGGGTAAATGTACTTAATATTCGGTTTTCCAACGGTTATTTCACGGATATCCAATACACATATTTTGAAATATGGAGTCTATCTCAAAATCTTTAAAGAGGAAAGGTTACAAACCAGTTTCAATTTTGTTGAAGTTTACTAATTTCAAGCTGATATCAGTTTGCATATATTCTGCACAAATTGCATGACATCTAAAAAGCTACAAACTGCTGAACAAGCTGAAATTTTTAAGAAAAAAATCGTTACGTAACGATGAGCATACCTCCCCCCCTCCCCTATGTCACAACTCGTAACGCTCGAGCTTACTCCCTCCCCCCCCTAGGAGCGTTACATAATTTATGGATGCCCCCTTTGAACATCCATAACTTTTTACTCTGATAATATATTTTGATCAAATTTTCTGCGTAGGATAGATCAACAATCACACTATTATATCACCAAATTTGAGCTTTCTGAAGTTTGTGGGGCCTAAGATACAGTCATTCTACGAAAATCTGACTTTTTGGACATTGCCATTGAAACTGGAATACCTCAGAAACTAGGCTTTGCTTCCTTTTGAAACTTTGCTTAGTGATTGTTTAAGTAGTAAGTGAGCATGTCTGAAATTTTTGAAAAGTTATAGCGGTGGGATTTAAAGTTACGCGAGGTACAATATTTCCGGCACGAACCTAAAAATGCGATTTCTATAGAATTATGGACGAATGTTTCCATAGGAAAACCATATTTTATGTTCAACAACCAGTATATCTATTTCAATCAAAAACTCAATTCAATACGTGAGATTCTGATTTCAAAACACAAATGGATCATCTATCCCATTTTTTCTTTTCTTTATCTCTCCTTTTGGTCATTTTTATGACCGATTTGTAGATTGAAAAAATATTGTTCTCAGGAATCGTCCATAATTCTATAGAAATTTCATGTTTAGGTTCATGCATGAAAAGTTGTACCTCATATAACTTTTGATACCATCGCTAGAACTTTTCAAAAATTTCAGACATGCTTACTCTATATTTCAACAACCACTCTGCAAAATTTCAAAAGAATGCGTAGCGTAGTTTCTGAGATATTGCAGATTGAATGGTAAAAGTCCAAAAAGTCCGATTTTCGTAGAATGACTGTATCTTAGGCCACACAAATGTCAGAAAGCTCAAATTTTGTGTTGCAATAGTATTATAGTTGATCTATATTACGCAGAAAATTTGATCAAAAAATATCATCAGAGTAAAAAGTTATGGATGTTCAAAGTCGAAGTGACAGTGCTCATGCTTTCAATTTCTATACAATTATGAACGGTACTGTAGGTTCAAAGAAAACTGTAAAGTTGAATTTAGGCATTCAACTATAAAGATAATAGATTCAACAACGAACTGCTGATTGACGTCACGCAACCAATTATCAGTATGGTAGATTTATCTATAAAAGTGTAATTCATTCAACTATAGTTATGATAGGTTCGAATACAGTTATATAATTGATCAACAATCAATTTAATAGATTCAACTATAAAAGTATAATTGATTCAACTATAGATATGATACGTTCGAATAAAATTGTACAATTGATTCAAAGCAATGAACTATTAATTTAATTATTAAATTATTAATTTTTATCATACATAGATATGTATTTATGGCTGTCTTTGTGAAATGAATTTGAATTGTATCTGAGGCGTTTTACAATAAATAAATTTGGTTTTACTGGCATCAATGTTTAGATTTTTCTCTTGCCGCCGTTTTTGTTTTCATTCACGAGACATGAAACTTTTTTAACTATTTCATAGTTTTTTGTCGTACGAGAAATAACTCTTGCACATTTGGATATGGGAGGTAATATTAAACATTAAAACGAAGAAAAACTCCAGCAGTCCACGAACGATTTTTCCAGACCTAAATTCAAATTATCATAACTACCATCGCATTCGGCATGGGAATTGATAAGCCAGACGTGCGGCTGATCATCAACTATGGTTGCTTCAAGGATCCGAAAAACGGACCGAGATTGCCAACCTACTTGTAGTGTTATGTTATGGAAGTTCAAGTTTGTTTAAACAAAAAAATGAAAAATAAATTTAAAAAAATATAATGTTCCTACTCTTCTGCTAGCTATCATTTTTCAACCAAAATTAAGGGTTCTGAGCCATCTGAAATAGATGAATAATATTTAACTTCCGAAACTACATTTCTCTTATTTTATTTTTGAATTAAATAAAGTTTACTTCTTATTCTATAATACACAATAATACACAATCAACTATAAATTATAATCGAATCAATAATTTTTTAGTAAATTTATTATCAATATATAATTGAATCAATTATACAATTATAGTCAAATCTTTCATATTTATGATAGAATGGAGAAATTCAATCATATATATGTAATAGAATCTATAATATTTATAGTTGAACCGCACTCAATCATATTGATAAAGTATAATCTATTTTTTGTATTTTAAAACACACAAAAACAATCCGAAAATCTTTTGTATACATATAAAGTTGAAAGTTTGATATTTTTAGTTGGTCGAGAATACGATCAGAAATATGGTTGAATAAAAGAAGATTATGGTAAAAAAATACTTTTTTTTCCGTGCTAGTGTATTCGTTATTGGCTGAAATTTCCTCACTGTGAACCCCAAATGTTAAAATCAGTTGGTTATATTTTCAAAAGCTTGGTCCGAATTTCCATGAATTTGAACCAGATTGTGTTGAACTTTTTGAAATCGATAACTGTTCTAAAACAATCAAAATTGTTGAAGCCAAAGCGAAGCGTTTTTAACTTAGAGTGTCTCAGGGACATTTTATCTACATTATAAGTACAATAAATCCCCGATTTTTTCACGCATCGACTATGTCTGCCCCCGATTTTGTCACCTTTTTGGACCCGATTTTGTCACTTTTTTATTTGATGTAAAATTACTCAGATTCAAACCTTCTCCTTTCGGGAAGATTGTTTATTAATATTGTCTCAATTGACAACCTTGTTATACCGCCAGATAACATTGATAACGACTCAAGAATTACATATAGAAAAGATGTCCGATTTCATACAAGTGTTTCATATTCACATATGAACAATTATAAAGTTGGTTAATACTATCAAAATAATAAATATAAAAATACAACAAATCATTTATATGATCAAAAGCTTGTTTTTAGACTCTTGAAGAAAAGTTGAGATATAAGAGCGTACACTAAGGATTTTTTTACGCGGTTTGAGTTCTGTCGTTAACGTATTGGACTTGGAATATTTTCGCTCAAAAAACGCGTTGATTCGCAGGAGCCGTGTAGAAGAATCGCATCATCCATGGCAAAAACACGTGCAAAAACAGCCGTGTAATAAAAAACCTAAGTGTAATAGTTTATTTCGAGAAAACAAGCTTTATTCCGATTTCCATATATTTGAAAAAAAAATCTTTCGAACGCAAAAGTTTGTAAATAAAACTTAAAAATCTAAAAAATCACCAAACAAAGTTTCAAAAATGAAAAGACGGTTGACATTATACACTTTAAATCTACTTTTTATGTTCTTGTACCTCTTTGGCTCTGAGAGCCTAAATAGAGCTTTCTTCAAGACAAAGATGACGTCATTTATCGAGTAATCTAAAGCATCAGCCCAATCAACTATGATGTCTAATATCCGTACAGCTGTATTCGAAATAAGCAGAAGGAAATTCCTTCAGTTGTAAGTTTAGATTTTTTTTTATTGGAAGTTGTTTGAGACAATACATTTTTAATCGTATTTTAATACTTTGTGTTTTTATTAGGTAATTGGGATTTTAATTTCTGGGGATCATTCAATATTTTTGATAATACCGATGGAAACAGAGTGATCTATGAAATATACATAGCAACAAAATTTTATGGTATTCCTATGAAAAAGAAACTTAACTCAATAATGATCAAATAATAGCAAACAAAACAAACACCCTACACTGTTTTAAATCACGCATTAATTATGTTTTCTGATTAATTCCAACGGAATTATTTAAAAAGAGTGCTTTTTAAAATTACCCGATTTGATCACTGTCCCAAATTTGTCACTCTAAAATGCATGATAGAGAATTCACTGTTCTTGAAAATTAGCTGTTAATTAAAGATATAAAATCATCTAGTAGAGATAGAAAAACATTTTTTTTGTGATTTTTTATTTTAGAGCTATTTATGTCTCCAGAAAGTTTAAGTTCAGAATAAGTGTACACCCAAAATTCAGCCTCTATGCCAATCGTGTGTAATCAATTATATAGCACCATTGGCATAAGAAAATAACGCGACCGGCGATGATTCGATTTGCATCCGTCAGCTTTGTAACTGATGTACAGTTTCAAAATTTTTCTGACTTTTGAGAACTCTAGATCTTTTCATTTGGATTCTTTTCCTCAAGTTATTCCAAAGATAACTGTTTCTGTGCTTTAAATATTTAATCTACATTTTGTATTTTGGTTTTCAAATGTTAATTTCGTCGTTTTAAAAAAAAACAATCATACAAAATGTTCTGTTTTTATATCTGATATAAATCATGTTCTTCATTTATAATTGTAATACGCTTTACATTTTTCAATTTTTAAACATTACATGAAAATGATTTTTCAAAACCTTCGTTGCACAACCCCGTTGATCAAAATCCGCTGGTTTTCCTCAGCACTGTCAATGTGAAGTCTAATAAAATATTAAAAACGTGATTGTGAGTTATGGAACGTTTTCTGAATTGAGAAAATTTTATCAAATTGTCCGCTCTCAAAATTTTGTTAGATTTGTTTACTATTATGATACTTTGCATTATATTTGTGCTCATGGCCGTAGAAAAGGGGGGGGGGGGTTAGGTGTTAAAAGTCCCCCCCCCCATCAGGATTCAAAACAGCAAGCGAGGTATTCTACTTAACACTCAAAATCTTAAATTTAGAACCAAATTCTGATAATAGAGTAAGGTATTTCAAGAGTAACAATCTAGACTAAGAACTAATAACCTTATCTCAAAAATCCATCCCAAGTACAAAATTTTGCTACACTTTTTCAAAATTTTCTAACTTGTTCATCGAAATTCAGGTCTAAATATCAAATTTTGAATTAAATTCAACCCATATCGGAGCTTCTGATTCCAGAATTCTCATAAAAAAAACTGTAGGGGAGAATGAGGATACTTGATCCCTGGGGATACTTGATTCCTTAGCTATATCTCGAAACTGGAATGTCTTACAAAGATCAAATGTTCTAGAAAAATGTGCCAAAATGAGCAAAATAACAATGCTTGTAGTTTAAAAAAATTTAACAAAAAAATTGTTTGAGTAATTGAACTTTGTTTGAAAAATTTCACAAAATGTAACTTGAAGATATTTTTTCATCACTTTAAAATGTTCCTTATATGGGAAAATTATTTAAAAAAATATTTGTTCCAATGTTATCAATCGTTCGAGCGTAAAATGAACTTCATAATGCCATATTTTCAAAGTAATGGAAAACTCTCAACTTTTTTCAGAAAAAGTTTTATAAAATGTTGATTATGGGTACAATTGATCCCCTAGAGTTGTGTATAATTGATCCCCCTTCCAAACGGCATATTCTTCTTCTGAATTGAATGTTATGATTGCTGATTACGAAATAACTAATATTTATCCAAAACTAATATTTATTAAACAATTGTCTGAAGAAAAGAGCAAAAATAATTAATTTTCTCTTAATAATAAAAAAAATAGCGCCTTTAAGTATGCAATGCTATTTGCGTTAAGACAAAGTTATAGAATTTTTTTCTTATGTCTGCTATAAATTGTGAAATGAGAACAAACATGACCAAAATAGTCAATTAACATTCTATCTTGGGGTTTTGTTTGATTTTTATACAAGGATTAGGGCTTCTTGAATAAAAATCAAGTCTCCTTCAATAGGGGATCAAGTCTCCCCTAACTTCAGAAAAATCGCAATTTTTTTACTCCCACGAAAATGCTTCTAGTTCATCAACGGGTTCAATAATCGTTCTAATTTTTGGAGCATAGAAACTTGAAGTTACAAGCTTTCAGAAAATATCAAAAACGGCGAGTTGCATATTTTTTCCAAAAAGATGCAGTTCACGAATCTTGATTTTCAATTCGAATAATCATAAGAGATTAGAAATGAAAAACTGCTTTGTAATCCTGGTTCAAATTTGTTTTTACATTTCATATCAAATTTAAATCATGTTTTTCGAAATCATATGCATTTTCAATATTTTGATAAATGTTTCCCAAGTATGACAAAAGAGAAAATTTTGTGTTATATTCAAATTCGAAGTTCTTAAACTTAATTCTTAATTTAAAGCTTCGAAATGGAATTCCAAGATTTATTCAGAGTCACATTCAGATCTTTGTAAATTCATATTTTATTTTTAATTCACAGTTTAAAATTAAAAGTAAATAATTTAAATAGTATTTATTTATTTAGGGGAGATGAGGGCATAACGAGCACCCAGGGCATAATGAGCACTACTCTTTTCTACGAAAGTACGTATTTTCTTAAATAAATTTTCATGAGGATTTGTTTCGTACTTCCTATAGTATTAATTTTTCACAAAAAAAGGAATCTCCTTATCATCTTCACAGAGATATTAAAAAAAAAAACTAGCTTGGTTCTCAAGTTACGAAAATATTATAATTTTTGAGCCCCACGAAATAAGCTCTTATGATCTTAAAATAACCTTGATCTATAATGTACGCACTGCAACATGATGTACACATTGTTTCTAAATTTTTACCATCATAAAATTTTTGATTTTTCACTTTTATCAATTTTAAAACACGTTTTTACTTAAATTTGTTGACTAGGGGCATATAGAGCACCATATTATCGAGGCATAATGAGCATTTTCTGCCGTAGAATCTAGCAGCGAATTAAAATTGATTTATAGCGCCACACCTTGACTAGTTTTCATCCGACGATTTAGCCTATTGGTGAGGTGTCGGAGAGGTAATCAAAAGACTAGCGTTAGATTTCTGTTCGAGGTGATTTTTTCCATTTACAATTCATGATCGATTTTTTTATTGTTACATTACACGGCTAGTAGCATCATCCTCCGAACAAAGCACATAATGTTTGAGCGTGCGTGAATTGTTTGTATTCTACAAACAGACCTAGATTATTTTGTTATTGCTTTGTTTGATGAATCCACGACTCACCTGACTTCATCGAATTGAATTTTCTGCTAGATTCCCCGGCAGAAAACGCACTTCTTGCCTTGATTAATGGTGCTCATACTGCCTCAGGGGGGGGGGGGTCTCATTATGCCTCCACAGTGGCTGGTTTTCAGCTTCAGGCAAAATTTTTTAAAATGCATTTTTCAACGTTTTCATCTAGTTTTTCACGTTCCAATCCGTTAGGGAATAGGCTTTTCAAGTGTCTGAACACGAAACAATAATGTAACCTCCATATTATAGCTATTTTCTATGGTTAAATAACCGTTTTCCTTAAGGTGGCCATTATGCCCCCATCTCCCCTACATAGTATTCCGTCTCACGACATAACTTGACGAACATAATTCCTAAAATTCACTCGGATAGATTAATAAAGTTTGAATAACGCTTTTTAATGGTATGAAATTTAGCATTAAAAAAACTGCAATATAAACACATGGCGAACAATATACGGGATATCTTGTTTTTTCGCTTGCAGCATACTAGCGGCAAGCGAAAAAACGAGATATCCCGTTTATTGTTTGCAATGTGTTAATTTTGCAGTTTTTTTTTCAAAGCCAAACTTCATATTAAAATCATTAATTTGGTTCAAGTTTGCATCAAGAAAATTTGATCCAAAAATCTGAAGATTTTTATCTCTTACTTTTTTTTGAAAATTTGATTCATTTTCATCAAAGGTTAAAATCTTTGAAATTGCAAAATAGTTTGGAAGATTAAGTTTGTTTGAGTATAGAATTTTTTTTAGAAAAGGAAGACTTTCCATGAGTCGGTTCTTCATACGGCCCTGTTTGTGCAATCATTATATTGTTCTAAACATTATTTCTTATTTTCGACAAATTTTAAGTTTCTGTCATACCCGACTTTCCCCTACTAATAACTCACCTAATGATTCCACGTCGATTCTCCGGCGTGTCGGATTTTTCGATCTTCTTTCAAAAAATTGAAAAATCGTCACTTACAACCGTTAACGCCAAAATTCGTTAATCGACTGACTCTTTCGCGAACATTCGTTATACTTTTTTTTCGGCTTACCGTTTCTGAAAAAGGTCTTTTACACATTCAACAAACAATACTCAATTTGATGATCTATCAAATAATTAATCCGTAATTTTAATCAGTTCTGATATGGTTCATCTTAACTTTCAGGAACGACTACTTTCAATCAATCTTGGTTGAAGCCCAATTTTAAGGATGAACTCTCATAAAATTGTAAAAGATACATTTTGGGAACGAATTAAACAAATACACTGAGGTTTTTTTTACGCGGTTTTTTTTACACGGTTTTTTTACACGGCTTTTTTTACGCGGATTTTTGAATTAACGCGGTTTTTTTTACGCGGATTTTCGAATTAACGCGGTTTTTTTTACGCGGATTTTCGAATTAACGCGGATTTTCAGAGAAAATATTCTAAGACTTTTTCAAAGGAAAACACTTAGAATCTTTTTGTAGTTGGGAAATCTTAGCTCTGAGACTAAGAACATGATACATGAGATCTGTGACCTGAGACCTTAGACTTGAGACCTGAGACCTGAGACATGAGACCTGAGATTTAAGACCTGAAATATGAGACTCGAGATCTGAGACACGAGACATGAGACATGAGACATGAGACCTGAGACCTAAGACCTGAGACTTGAGACCTGAGACATGAGACATGAGACATGAGACCTGCGACCTGAGACCTGAGACATGAGACATAAGACCTAACACATGAGACCTGAGACATGAGACCTGAGACATGAGACCTAACACATGAGACATGAGACCTGAGACATGAGACATAAGACCTAACACATGAGACCTGAGACATGAGACATGAGACCTGAGACATGAGACCTGAGACATGAGACATGAGACATGAAATATGAGACATGAGACCTGAGACATGAGACATGAGACATGAGACATGAGACATGAGACATGAGACATGAGACATGAGACATGAGACATGAGACATGAGACATGAGACATGAGACCTGAGACATGAGACATAAGACCTAACACATGAGACCTGAGACATGAGACCTGAGACATGAGACCTAACACATGAGACATGAGACCTGAGACATGAGACATGAGACATGAGACATGAGACATGAGACATGCGACATGAGACATGAGACCTGAGACATGAGACCTGAGACATGAGACATGAGACATGAGACATGAGACATGAAACATGAGACATGAGACCTGAGACATGAGACATGAGACATGAGACATGAGACATGAGACCTGAGACCTAAGACATGAGACCTGAGACCTGAGACCTGAGACATGGAATATGACACCTGAGACATGAGACCTGAGCATGTCTGAGACATGAGACATGAAACTGCCTGTCTGATTTCACCGCAAACAGGCAGGATTACAGTTGGATCATGCACTATCGAATCAAAGCGTGAGCTTAAATATTTGGGTGTGATGATTGACGACCGGCTCAGCTTTAAAAACCACGTTGAGTATGTGTGCAAGAAGGCGGCAACAGCAACGGCCGCACTCACGAGGATAATGGCGAACAACTCGGGGATCCGAAGTAGTCAGCGAAGGATAATTTCGAGTGTAGTTTCGTCAATCCTTCGATATGGAGGGGCGGCCTGGAAATCTGGTCTTAACATCCAGTGTAACCAGCAGAAGCTGAACAGTGTACAGAGGCGAATGAATTTGCGGGTCATCAGTGCATACCGCACCGTTTCGTCGGAGGCTGCATGCGTTGTAGCGGGAGTCATGCCCATCTCGGTTTTGTTGGTGGAGGACTCATATTGCTATGAAAATAGAGGCATGCAAAACGTGAGAACACGAGCCAGAGATAGCTCCATGGCTAACTGGCAGCAGCTGTGGGACAGCTCGGAAAAAGGGAGGTGGACCCATCGTTTGATCCCAAACATCAAAGAGTGGATGGAGAGAAAGCATGGCGAAGTGGGTTTCTACATGACGCAATTCCTGACTGGTCATGGGTGCTTCATGAAGTATCACCACAGGTTCGGACATGCGGCCTCGCCGGTCTGCCTAACATGCGGTGACGTGGACGAGACACCCGAACACGTGGTATTCTATTGTCCAAGATTTGAAGAGGAACGTGCCAACATATTCGCCGCCTGCGGACCAGAAACGTCAGCGGACAACATGTTGCAGAAGATGTGTGATGACATTAACACATGGCAGGCAGTCAGTGATGGGCTCGCCCGGATAATGGCTGCTTTGCAAAGGAGTTGGAGACTGACGCAAATTGCAATTGACGCAGGATAACGTAGGTTAACTTAACTAAGCTTAAAGAGTCCGAAGCTATTAAATGAACTACGCAAAACAATCAGCGTAGCCGATGGGACCACAACGTGAAGATGATGTTGGGCGGTCAGGATGATATTTAATTAAAATATGAACTTCTTGGCGAGTGTTGCGAAAGTAGCGCTATGCGTGAATTAGACACCCCCTTACCGAAGTATTGCCTTAGGGCAGGTACCGGTTTGGGAATTAGTCTGACGCCCCAGGTGGAGTTTAGGGCATATGTATATACGGATGAGTATATAACGAGTTGACCCATTGTTCCCATGTAGACACGGCACTCGACGTGCATTGGGAACAATTCGTAAAATTCCTTCTTCGAATTTACCACCTGGGAAACCAAAAAAAAAAAAAAAAAAAAACTGTCAAATAAGCCTCACTATATTCTACTATTCTATTAATCTAATTGATTTTGCTTTTTATCTTAAAAATAAACTATCATTGTACACAAATTTTTAAATAATCATGGTTCTTACGCGTTTTTTTTAGTAACGTGCTTTATTGCGCGAATTTTTTAATTAAATTTTTTTTACGTGGATTTTCGAATTAACGAGGTTTTTTTACGCGGATTTTCGAATTAACACGGTTTTTTTTACGCGGATTTTCGAATTAACGCGGTTTTTTAACGCGGATTTTCGAATTAACGCGGTTTTTTTACGCGGTTTTTTTTACGCGGGACAAAATACCGCGTAAAAAAAACCTCAGTGTATTATATAAATATTTCTGATATTTTGATTACCTCTTATAAGCATAACAGTCCTTGATTACGATTCTTTGAAGATTGGAACTTTGGAACGTTCAATAAATTAAAGTATTTTTTCTAATCAGCTGAAGGACCTGAATCATCAAAATGGATCCCTTCAAAGGAATATTCTTCCACTGAGATTAATTGAGTAAAATTCTCTTTTGTTTTTTCATACTTCCTCGTAGTATATAATACTTTTTACTTTCTCAGCATGATTAAAGTTTGTCCGCGTTTGAGTTTTAAATGTTATTTTTTTGTTTGCTTCTAGACATGCTGAGAACAGTTAGCGTCCATTATCAGGGGGCTCAAATGAGCTTTTTGGTATGGAGGAGTATGGTGGCCCGCTTAGAAAAAAAAATCAGCTGAAGGACCTGAAAAAATACAATAGAATTTAAAATACTGAATTCAGATTTTGAAATTAAGCATACCGGATTAAATGATTTGGAAAAAGAACGGTTCTTTTCCCTTCAAATTCCAAATTTTAAATAACATAAATTCTAATGTATTCAAAAATAAAAAATTTTTTACATTGATTGTTTCCATTGCTAAAGTTTGAACCGGAACTTATCCCAACAACGAATCAAAAGTACCAACTATACGTCTCCCCAACTGCTTGGAGTAGATTCCTTAACGGAGAGCAGGGTCTAATAACAGTTATTACTGGGCGTAAAATCAATTTACGGCCGAGTTTGAGTTTGGAGCTGTCCGTTTTTCCCGATCCCTATCGTTAGTTTGCTTAGCCAATGGGGCACCCCCAATCTTTGTACTTATGGCTGCTATTAGAGGTGAGATGTGTTGTCTTACTGAGCCTACCTTAATACATCCTCCAACGCAAAAACGGCATGACCACTAATTTAGACGCCTCGAGATCGTGCGTCCATGAGCTTGCATCCGAACCCACATATCAGGCAGAGAGGATCTTGTGTGATATGACGACGATGTCGAAAATGTAGCAGCAACAGCAGGCAGCAGAAGTGCGAAGGAAGGTTTCCCTCCACTAGGAAGAATGAAAACCGGACATGTGTAGATACACACCTTATACAGGTGCTTCATTTTGTAATCCACTCACAGATGCCCCGACTGAAGGTAGCAAAACGCAAAGAGAGAAACAAAAACAACATCATCAGTCGGGCTAAAATGTGACCAAAGGACGGACGACTCTTAAAACCTGCTACTAAATGTAGGTACAGAACCGAGTTAGGACGGAGTTCAGGTACCGGCCAAATGTTTAGGTTCGAAAAGCACGTTCCCGTCCAGTTTCCGTCATTCACCGTCTTCTTTGAGTTGTGCAGCAGCAACAGCAGCATAGAGCTATTATAAGAAGGAAAGCACGCATTTTGCATTCGCAAACACCTCCAGTGAGCTTATGATTGTTGGCCATCAGCCGGCAGCGGGTGGTCGACGGTTTTTGATTGGAAGAACAATCAAGGACGATTCATCAAATTTCAGTCAGACTCTGCTGTGTGAACCTGACTCTGGCTCTTATGACTTCGGGATTGAAAATTATCCTAATGATTTCTGGGAAGAACTTAATTTTACCCTTTTTATAAAGTTTTTTTTTTTATTGAAACTTTTAGAAGAAAAGACTGTGTCGCTTTAGAAGCAG
This sequence comes from Uranotaenia lowii, assembly GCF_029784155.1. Taxonomy (NCBI): domain Eukaryota; kingdom Metazoa; phylum Arthropoda; class Insecta; order Diptera; family Culicidae; genus Uranotaenia; species Uranotaenia lowii. The sequence continues at coordinate 58,827 of NW_026598755.1, forward strand.
CATGTATAAAAATGTCATGTTGATATTTAAGCTTTCCTCTTAAAAATATCTTCATTTTTTGTGATTTTCTGACAGATTGATATTTTTAAAGCATACCGTACATCGAGCGTGAAATTGGCCCACACTAGGCATGGTGACGTAGTTATTATGAGATTTCGCAAACAGTACATAGGAAAAGTACTAGAATTTTCGTTTTCCTTCAATTGCATAATAATTTCCTATATTAGCCTGTACCGCTAATATTCTGCTGAAATTCGTGATAAAACAATTGATTTCAGTATGAAAAATATTGAATAAAGAGCTTGGCATCTTTCCAAAACTCAAATAATAATTGCGTTGCATAATGTATGGATACGCCCGGAAGATCGAAGCAACCAGTTGTTCCGAAGTGACGTGTTTTTATCAAGTTGCTACAAAACGTCTCGAATGTAGATTGAAATCGGAAAAATCGGTTCGTACGTTATTATCGGAGGATATGGAAGCACTGATAGGTATATGAGCAGTGATGGAAATTTTAGTATCTTTGAAAAAAGCTCTCAAAAAATCTTGGAAAAAACGTTATCGCGAACATTTTTGAGCTCGTTCCGTTTTGTATTTGTTGACGAAAATAATTAAGTTCAACGCTGTTTTGATGTTTTCAAATAGTATAAATTTTTATTTTCGATATAAAATACAATATTAAGTGCAGTTTTGTAGTTGGATGTCCAAAACCAGGAACCTGGAAAATCGAAACAAACACTATCAGATTGTAGCAAAAAACAAAAAAAGTGAGCCGTCTAACTGAGTTTTACGCCGTTTGATAGTTAATCACGTTATCAGTTCCATTATGATTGATTTGCTGTTTAATTATGTGATTTTGATTACGCTCCTGATAAAGTTCAGCAAAGACAGTTTTCAACCAAACAATCAATCATTTGACGTTTATGTGTATTCTAACAAATGTAAAATCAGCAAACCCCAATGAGGATCCTTAATAGTAAAATCCTGCAGTAATAACATGTTGAAATATAGATACTCAACAATAGTGTGTCAATCGCAAAAATATGTACCAAAAATCAAAATGGTAAAATATTAAACTAGCTAACGGTACCCAAATACGATTTTTGATGAATTTCAATGTGAAGGATAATTTTAATAAAAATGTACTAATTGCTGTGATACATTGCATCCTAGTTTTTAACAAAACAATATTTTGAATTTGTTCTCTAAGAAATTGGATTATTACTTTTACTCTTCACATGATAGAACCATCTTATGAAAGTTGGGCATCTAGATTTTTTGATTACATTAGCAAAAACCAGGAGAGTGTGATTAAAAAAATTCCCCATTCCACTAATCAGTTTATTTGCTTAGGTGTAGAGTAGGGTGGTCGGATTTACCGTTTTTCTTAAAATCCGGTATTTCGGTATTTGTAATTTATAAAACCGATAAAACCGGTATTATTCAAAGTATATCGAATTCATGAAAAGGTACCGTCTAATGCAGTAATAATGGCTTAAATTGTTCAGAACTTATAACGCTATAAATTCAGCAACGTTTCCAGCATTAAAAATTGTATTGCGCCTTTAAATTATCCCCTTGTCATAAATCTATCATCATTCTCATTATAATCATAATATTTATCATCTTAATTTTATAACTTCGCTGTGAGGACAGCTTCCCAAGTAACACAGATTATGCCAACTAGCATTAGGAAGTTTTATTATGGTTTAATTATGGTCATGCAGAATGCTTATTTTTTTTCGACCATATGTTTTCAGATGGTTTTGAAAACGCTAATAAAACTTTTATTAAACATACTGTTTTAGTTATTTTGAAAGAGTTATGAATGCTCTTTTTAAACTATAATAAAACACAAACTTGGAAGTTTGCTCCAAGCTTTCTTTTGCATCTTCTATAATAGCACTCAGTGCCTGATTATTAAACCGCCATAAAACTTAGTGACAGTTCTCGATCAAGATGTCAGAACAGGACACGCTCAGATTAGATAGCACAAATTTGAATTGGAACTTCCATTTTTACACATTTTTGGTAAGTTATGCGTGTTGGTTTTGAGTTAAAATTAAAAAAATACATCTTTGAAAACTTGAAATCACCGAAAGTGGTATGAATATCTTTACAATATGAGTATTGAGTGAAAGGGCCCAAATAGTAGGAAAAAAATGTTGCTTGATGCCATCATTAATTCAAGATGGCGGCTTCCGCTTTTATTTTCATAGCTGTAAATTACTGAAAATATCGTGAAACCTTCACAAAATGGTTATTAGGTGAAAGTAATAAACGAGTAGAAGTCAAATTTCGTTGCCCGTCGCTATCTTAAATCCAAGATGGCGGCTACCACTCAACTTGAAAATACTGTAAATGACTGAAAATCGCAGAAAACCTATATTATAGGGCTATAAGTTGAAAGAAATCAACCGGTAGAAGTTGAATTTCGCTATCTGACGCCATCTTGAAATCCAAGATGGCGGCTTCCGCTCAACTTTAAAATGTAGTGAATGACTTAAAATGACATGAAACCCAAATTGGTATTGGGTGAAAGGGCTTAACAAGAAGAAGTCGAATATTGCTATCTTATGCCATCTTGAAATTCAAGATGGCAGCTTTCTATAAACTTTAAAACTGCTCTAAATCATTGAATATCGCATGAAACCTCCAAAATATGGGTATTTGTCAATTGGGATAAGCTAAAAAAAATTTATTTTTGCATTCTGACGCTATTTTGAAATCCAGGATGGTGGCTTCAGCTGAACTTAAAAATACTGTAAATGAATGAAAATAGCATGAAACTCCCAAATATATTGTATTGGGTGCTAAGGCTAAATGATAGAAGTCAAATATCTCTTTTCGCGTTTATCTGAAAATCTGTAAGTGACTGAAAATCCCACAAAAACCACCACAATACAGACCCGTTCGTTTTTGGCAACATCGAATTTGGCACATGTGCCTAAATCAGACGGTTAACAGAAACAAGATAACCTTATAGTTTTCGCTAGAATAAGACCAATACAATTTAGACATAATAGCATGATAGGAATAATAGAATTACATAAATGGCAAAAAAAAATCAAAAACTATAAACAATACAAGAAAAGTTCTAAATGCATTAGACACATTATGAAAAAATAATAAAAGTGATTTAAAATGATCTAAATTGTCTTAAAATAGTAGTGTTAATGTAGTATTACATGAAAAAAGTTGTGTTCAAGCGATTTTCATTGATTAACAGCATTTTAAATTCAGTGGAAGCTGCCATCTTGGATTCCAAGATGGCGTCGGAAAGAAAAAAATCGACAACTTCTAGCTTAGCCTTTTCATTCAATACCCGTATAGTGGCGGTTTAATGCGACTTTTTGACAGCATTAAGCATTAAAAGTTGAGTGGATGTCGCCATCTTGGATTTCAAGATGGCGTCTGATAGCGAAATTCAACTTCTACTCGTTTAGCCCTTTCACCCGATACCCATTTTGTTGGGGTTTCATGTGATTTCAAGTCATTTACAACATTTTAAAGTTCAGCGGAAGCCGCCATCTCGGATTTCAAGATGGCGTCAGACAACGAAATTTGACTTCAACTCATGATTTATTCCACGGGTCATTCACAATCAATCCCTTTTCATTCAAAAAGTCTGTCCTCATTTACTGTACTAATGATTAACAACTCAGAAATGAGGAACTCATCCTTAGCGTGTTATTGGTTGGCTTGCAAGAGAAACGTCAAATCGTAGCTTTTTTTGGGGTCATCATGAAACCATAATAAAACTATGAATTGACTCACGCCATGTTGGTTGCAAAATCGAAGGGCACAAAATGACGCCATGTTGATGGATTCACAATGCAAGGATTGGAAAATATTTTTTCGGGCCTTTTTTCCATCAATTCCATCATGATTCACCCTCAGATTTGACGAAGCGCATTTATTTTAAGATACTATTTCATACACATTTTACCTAAAATCTTGACTGGCAGTAGAAAAGACGCTCATTATATGGTTAAAACATTGGTTTTTTAGCTATTAATTTTACCAGATCATATCTGAATAATGCAAACATCATTCATCAACCATTATGGTTCCTGGAAAAAATAAAAAAAATACTCCGAGAACTCACAGAATCGAAAAAAACAAAAATTTCTAACATGTTTAATAAAAGCTTTTTAAAAGCTTTGGTGACCAAAATTGATGACCAACAATGATATGTCTTGATGACGTTTCTAGGGTAGGGCCAAATAGTCTGATTTTGGCTTTATTAGAGTCCAGGTGATGTTATAGAATGCGCCTTAGCTTTTTATGAAGATTAATGCTATAGTCTAAACGACATTTTGCTGACCATAATAAAGCTAAAATTGTTACTTGGGTTATCACGGACATTACGGCTTCTATCATTGAATTCTTCATTTAGTTGATATAAAAAGTAGGTTTTAATTCTAAATGTTTTAATATGTTTTAGAATACACGATCTTCATTAATATTTCCAAATTTAGATATCATACACTCGTAAACAACATGCTCTGAAGAAAAGACCTTATGAGATTTGATGACTGTGATCATAAACAGTTCAACATCTGTTACTCTTTTGTATGTAAACAGCCGAGAAAATACAAAAAAAAACTTAGAAAACCTGAGTTTTGATCGTTTCTTTTTGTTAAAATCTCAGCCTTTGAGAGTTAAATCAAACATCGATTTTTCATTTAATGTATTCTATGTTTAGCTAACCAAGCATATTTTATTGATTTCAAATAGCCAGAAAATCTATTCCATGTATTGCTTTGAATCCCGTATTATGTTTTTGCTTTTAAACTTTAAAAACCGACATAGCGCTAACGGCTCAATATTATAATTTTTTCATTTAAGTTGTCTTGACTATGAAATTATGTTATGAATTGTTAAGTACCAAAGCGCCGTATTTGCAGATAATATTGTAAAACTACAGTGTTGTTCACGAAATTCATAAAGTAGTGTGTTGTGTACATAGACACTTTTTTTAAACTTAGGTCCCACGAGCTATAACACTTTCGTTATTAAAAAGTTTCCATAAACTCCAATCATTAAAGCGCTTTAGTAATTTTTTTGTATCGAAGCGTACATCTAGGCGTGCCGCTAGTGTAAAAAGCTAATCACTTTATATGATACATTAAAATATTCCATAGATTCGATACAAATAAAATTGTCGTCAAAAAATAGTAGGGGAAAAAGTGGGGAATACAGCTGAAGATTTCTCTAATAGGATTCTGGATTTGTGATTTTTTTCTAGTTGTGATGTTCAGCGAATTTCATTTGACATCGAAAGCTTTGAGCGTCACAACGGAATTCATTGTGCTGCACAATTGATACTCATGGGAGTTATTAAGCAAACACTAGCGACACCATGTCCTCCATAGAAAAGTTTCGATTAGTTAGGGAGCTTTTGGAAAGCTTTTGAAAACGGCCATACATTTGTCCTAACTCCGAAACGTCAAAAAATTTACCTGGCAAGGCGGATTACGGTGAGTATCAATTTCGAATGACTTTCTGAAAACTTGCAACTCTGTATCATCTTAAAAAGGTCGAATATCATAATAAAAAATTTCTCTCTCTTTTATTGGGTTCATTATTCACATAAAAATGCATGATGAGAAACATAAAAGAAAGTGAGGAGGCTTGATCCCTTTGATGAGAGTATTCATCAGCAATATCTCAAAGCCTTCTTCTGGTTCTAGAAAAATGTGTTAAATGGAGCAAACTGGCTTCGTTTATAGTTATTTATATTTAAAATCAAAGATACTAAACTTTGGTTAATTTTTTTAGAAAATCTAAATATCTATTTCCGTCGTTTCAAAACGTTGTAAACATGAAGAAAACAGGATAATTAAAATAATTTCGATAAGTTAATTCGTTCATCCGAATGCCATATTCTCAATCCAATGGTTAACTCTAAATAATATTCAGAATAAGTTTTCTCCCTCGAATTATTAGGTAGTAATTTTTGAACGAATTCCCATAAGAAAATGCTCTTTAATCTTAAGCGGTACATAATACTTGTCAGCTTCAATTGCTGAGTAGTTGAGTTGCACAGTTCACGATTTTTATTTCGACTTTTGCGATTTGATCAGTATAACTTAAATTCTTTTTACTGTTAATTTGTTTTTTGTTTGTGTGGCTATGTGTTTAAAAAATAATTTGCTATTTAGGGAAGTTTTACATCAAATAATATAAACTATATAACTCGAAGAAGCAGTTCTAAAAAATAGATAATATCAAAATTTGAACGATTTTTTTTTCAATGCTTCAATGAGACTTGGAGGCAATCAATCTGGTATTGTCGTTCAGAAATCATATAAAGTGCTCTACAAACCTTTTTTTCTAAATATTTTTGCTATTGAGCTTTAAAAGTCTCACGAAAATACGACAAAAAATTCATCTTTGCAAAAATTATTCATGAAATATAGAACATTTAGGTATTTCAATTAAAGATGGCACCTAAGATTTGAATGAAAGTTTCACCAGCCTTTTGCCGAGAATCATTTGTAACAAGAAGCTGTTTGATATTCTCAAAACTCGAACAAGTATTTCTCGCGTGAGCTTTCATTACATCGTATGAAAAATATTCATCATTCAGCGAAAACAGCTGCCATAGTTAGGAAAAAAACATAAAAATTTGTATATGACAACTTGAATATGTTGTCCAAACAACAAATATTCTAAACGAAAAGAAATAACGACTAACATATACTTTCGGTATTTATTTTCGTAATAAATAAAACTGTTTGTTTACATTTTGTTTCATACGACGTAATGAAAGCTCACGCGAGATTAAAAGATTTGTCAGATCTCAGCGCTGCAAAAATCAATTTCTTTCTAGTCAATTCTAAAACGAGCATCAAAAGTTGCAATCAACCAACAAAACTGAAAGAGCATCACCGAGTCGATAATTTGTCCACTATAAGTACCAGTCAGAGGTAGCTACTAAATTCTTCAATAAACAAATTCTGGCCCACTCTTATCGCATTCGCATATCTCGGTCCAAAGAGCAAGCGCGCGTTAAATGGTGCGCAAAATTTGCCAATGAAATTAGCATAAATGATGAAATGACACCACGCTGACCACTAGCTAGCCACTACTAGCTTGATGTGGAAGTGTGGGTGTGCCTTTTTTGTATGCGAACGTGACTGAGCATTAGGCTGTGTGTGTGTAAATTTAAAACGAAGATGACATTGATTACCTGTAACTACGTCTTCTCTCCTCGTTCCGTTTTATTGACAAGCTTCAGCCCAATGACGCACTGCCAATCATTGGATCGGTTTTGGTTAGAGCGATTTAAATTTGAGAAAATTTTGAAGTGGATATGAAATTAATATCGATTCGAGAGTAGGAACGCGAAAATTGAATCGATAACATTATTGAAATTAACATGATTCATAAAAAAAAATTGGGCTTCTCTGCATAATCAAAGTTTTAAAAACAAACCTTCAAACTGTTTGCTTCATGGTGCGTCAATAATTGATTGGAGGTTTTTTGGTGACAAAAATGAACCCGGTAATGGATGTGTGTTTGGTTTATGGTGCAACATTTTTCCACCATGATGAACTTTGAGCACCGCAACGCCCGCCACCGTTTGATTAAGGCCCTGGCGTTTGATATAAAATTTTTAATATTTGGTTTCATTTTTGCTGTTGCATGTTTCCGATTAAAAAGGTCATTATTTGCATAACAAATGATTCGTGTAATAGGTCCTGGCCCGATGATCGCTCAGGAAGCCCATAAGGGATCTGTTTTTAATTATTTGTGTGTTGTGTGTATGCATTTTTTGATGTTTTTCTTGTTGTTTGGGCAGATGAATCGCATTACTCCAATTATGGATGGGTAAATATCGATAGGCGCAATGTAGGCTGTGAGTTTTTTTTTTCAAACTGTCAGTAATCGGATTTATTGAAACATCTGCTGCAAGTGGGTAAACATGAGGCGACATGGTCCAAACGTTGGCTGGAGGCGCTGTTGTTTTGTTTTTCTGCATTATTTTTAATCTTTAAATAATTCCACAGAATCATTTCGCTTAATCGTCGGATTTAAATCATTTCAATCTTATGGCAGCTTAAAAAAGAGATTCATTAAAGTTTGAGCTTTGACATTCCTTATTACCTGAACAACTTTTGTTGAGAGGTATCTTAATTGGTATCTGTTACTTCTGGACAGGAATGAAGGATTGACTCGTGAGGAGGGAGAGGCAAACGAACGGGAGGACAAACATGGCAAATAATCCATCAACTGAATTTTTTTTCTCAAAATCTTAAAGCCAAAACATCACAGAGGGGTTTAGTATTCCTTTTAACAATTTTACTCCAGGCGAGACTGCAAAAGATTGACAATTTATCGCATCGTCATGATGCCGATAAATTGTCTGGTTGATTGATAAGTCAGACGATTGCAGATTTTTGTGTGTTTTCTACAACCGATTATCTTGTCTGTTTATGGGTGGTCTTCTGTTTTCGGTGATAGAGGAGAAATTGAAACAATTCGGGATCAGGACCAAAATCCAAATTTTAATTTGATATCAAAATCAGGATCCGCAATGACAACCCGGAATAAGGACCCAGGTTTAACTTCAGGATTCGAGATCAGGGCTTAGGATCAGGATCAAGAATTCTAACAAAAGATCGGGGTCTGAATATGGTTCTAGTTGAATGAGGCCCGTGCAAACTACCCGTCCTTGGGGAGAGAGGAGGAGGAGGGTGGGTTCAAAATTCAAATTTACAAAATAAAAAATACAAAAAAATACACGATAAATAAGGAAAATTGATAACTAACACCATTTGGAGCAGACTAGTTTTCGAATTTGGGATAAATATTTCCAAACCACAGATTAAAAAAAAATTGTGTTCTTAAAGAAATGTCAGATTGGTAAAAAAATTATCCATTATTGAAATTTGCCGGGAAAATGATAATAATTGTTATTTAGTATTCACCTCAATTTACATTTCTTTACGTTACTTTGAAGGGTATATTTCCACTGAAGAATTTTAAATTTGGCAAAAAAATCACGATTTTAAATGTGTTGATAATGATGTGGTTGGTGATTGAATTAAATTCGATAAAAAGAAGATAATATTTAATATTTACTCAAGAAAGCCAGTGATCAAAGTGATAGATTAAACATTTTTTGGAATAAAATACTTTCATTTAAAGTTACAAAATAAAAGGCAAAAGATTCCAAAGAATTTTAAGTTCAAAATTATAACTTTATATATTTCTAATACATCAAATTCAATTATACTCACATATACATGTCACGAGTGATCAGTAAGAAACTGATAAAAATAAAAATAAAGAATTCCAATTTTGTTATAAAAATTGAAAATACAAATCAAGTTAATTCTGCGCAATAAAATTCAGCTAAAAAGTTGCAATTTTCAATCATTCTTATAAAGATAAATTCAAGAATCATAATCGATTCATAAAACGTGATTGAATAAAAATAAATAAAAAGTTGATTTATTTTTAACCGCAGTTTTTAATGATAAACATTACAAGTTCTTGAGATTTTTTCAATTTCAATTCAATTATTGGATCCTGAAAACAACAGAAGGTATGTTTAAACATTTTTTTAATTAAAAACTTAAATTCGAAGGCTTATTTTTTCAGAACACAAAAATTCATAACTGAACAACAAAGACAAACGTATTAATAATATTTAATTAATTTAAATAATTTGTCTAACATTTGGTAAATTTATTAAAAAACTGAACAAAATCTGCACTTTAAAATTCAGTAAATTTATTTGAAAATTAAAACCAAATAAGAAGATTTGAAAGATAAGTTTCTGAACATTGAGAAAAGATTTTTTTTTCATTAAACACGTCTAACGTTAATGTTTTAAAGATTGATTAGGTATCATTTGTCAAAGTTGGCCTATCACTTTTAGTTTTGGTGATCTGAAATTGATAAGTTTTAATAGGTTTAAGTGTTAAGTGGAATCAATCATTGACATCACTAGTTTACAGCATCGGACGCTGAATCCGAAATTAAAATTCAAAAAATCTCAATAGAACAGTTTTTAATATGAGTAAATATGAAATTTTGGAAAAATAAAAGTGTTAGTTTTAGATCCGATGGTAAAATAAAAAAAAACGATTTTCAACTGAACTTAAATGTCAATTCAAAACTACCTTAAAATTCAACTCACGTCTCAAGCAACCCCTCCCCATGGTCACATCTTACTGAAATTTGGCCTGTGACTTTCTGGTATTTAATAAATAATTTTGACTTGGAATAGTATACAATGGTTCGTTAAATTATTAGAAATGAAAAATTACTGTTATGGTTAAACAACCAAAACTTCTTCAATTTTAAACTGATTTTTATATTTAACCACTCGGAATCTTTGTTTTGAATTGACATTTACGGCTAACAGAAAATTAAAATTTTGAAATGTTACCTTCGGGTATAAAAATTTATCTAAAACCAATTTTTTTCTAAATAAATGCGATTTTTATAATATAATCTATTATAATGCAACTTTTATAAACAATACTGCTGATTAGACGCTAAAATGAAGTTCAGACGATTGATAAAAAATTCATTCACCTTTAATATGCAAAATGGAGATTTCAAATTACTGTAACACAAACCGAGATATTTTAATCTAAGTAAAATTACTTTTTTTTATTATTCCAAACTTTCATATTTGGAGCATGACTCAAAAACCGTTCTGCTGAGATATTTTCAAATTTCATTTTCGGATTCAGCGCCCGATTTCGTAATAAAAATATGAGCCAGTCAATAAAGTTCATTGTTTTTTTTGTAATGTTTTAAACTAGTGTTATTGATCGATCGACAAATCGCCATTTAAGAAAAAATTCTGATTCAGAATTTGTTTATTTTACTTAATTCTATTAAGGGATAATATTTTGCTGATGATGTTTTTAAAAAGTTAAACTCCACAGTTTTTACTAATTTGGAAAGCTACAAACATTTTTGACAAAGCTGCGGAAATATGAAAAAAATCTTGATTTCCTTTATTAAATTTATTGAAACCAGTAAAACAATTAGATTTGAAATTTATTTAGAAAAATATCTTAAATTCAATTTGGTTAATAACTTCTATACAAAAAAATTAAATGGGAAAAAGTAGTCAAATAGAAAACTTCTGTAACTTTTTTAGCAGAGCATTAATTTACAAAATTGAAAAGTTTTGAGAAAAGTTTATAATTGTTCAAAAAAAATATTTTGAAAATGTTTTGTTTTTTTTTTCAAAAAAGTGTACGAATTTCTTTAATATTTTAAACTTGTTTTCAAAAAATATTTCAGGGCACTCAAACAAGTCAAAATTAGCTTTCAATTGTTTGCACCTAGAAAGAATATCAATGTTGTGTAATTTATCAAAACTTTTCTGAATGTGATGTTGAGCGTTTAAATAAACGAGAAACACAAAATTAAGTTTAGAATGAAAATAGTTTTATAGAATGTTTCATATCATCATAATTTTTGTAATTAAAAGATTTCTTGTAAATCAAAGTTTATAGTATTAAAGAAGTAGATACAAGGGATTAGATTTTTGTATTGCAAATTCTGATGACAATCGCTAATGGTGAACACTTGTAACGCTTTTTGATGTATAAAATTAGTATTCGATAAATTTTTTTTTGAAGAATCGATTGATTTCAAACTCTAAACTTGTTCAATTACACTTTTGAATAAAAACCCATTCTAAAGACGACGTTGGGTTTTTGTATTTCAAGTTGAGAGTTTGGATTAATTGAATTGCAAATCGAAATTAACAATCAAAAATAAGATTTAATTTGTGAATGTCATATAGTGTCGTGAAATGAAATGTCTAAAGCCAAGGGTGATTTTAGATGAAATTGACTTGCTTGTTAACACTTTGTATTTGTCACCTTTAAAGATTAAGTAATTTTCCGTTCTACGGTGAAAATTTTACTTGGAAAAATCTCCATGGGGTGGGGGGTTAAACCCGTGGTTTTCATAAATCCACGTTTTTCTTCTAAACAGAAGGGAGCCAACTGTTTTTCAGAAAACCCAATAATAATTAGTTTATTATCTTATCTGCAATTTCAAATTAGGTTTTTGAACGTAGGTTTGGCTGTTACTGTTTTGGTACTAAACGGGTACCTATTATTGAAACTAGACCTAAATCACCCATAAACAGTTTGATTTAAAAAAAAATTAATATTTAAAATTTAAGTTTGATAATTTAATGATTGACTTTCATTGAAAAATATATTAGCGTTATGCCTACGCCTGAGTGTACCACGCTTCGAGGCGAGCGAAAAAACGGGGCATCATGCAAAAGCAGAGTTAGATGCAACATTTGTATACCACAACACTCACTCAAATTTTTTTTCAATTTACTATAATAAAGTTATTATTAAATGATAACAAATTGATGATGACATAGTTTTTAACATCGTGAAAGAGTTTCAAAAGTTTTTGATTCTCATAAAAAATTTGAAAAATCGAGCAATAGATGTACAAATTTTCACATTTTTCGATGCCCTAAAAAACTTTACCCAGTATGACGGATTGGCTTAATGATATCACCTACAAACTTTAGATTGCTTTCATAATCCTATATCAACACTGTTGCTGTAATAATATTTTTCGGACAATCACTATTTTTTTTAAATAAACATTTTTATAATTAAGACAGCTGGAGCAAAATGCAACAAAATTAAAATCAGAACTAAATAAATCTCATAAATCTCGTTTCCATATGCTGGGATATGATTATTTTGCATTATGCGTTTGTTAACATTCAAATTTCATCAATCCTATGATTTATTATCATGATTTAAGCTAATAGAATATTCGTAGTATTTCTTACCCCTTAATGTATTCAGCAAGTTCAGCACAAAATAAAATTGGTAAAACCAATATTTTTTCAGACTACCTAAATTTGGTGTCCCACCAACCTCAAAACTTTTGATGTACAAGAGGTATGATTATCTGTAGGCATTAATATTTTAGAAACCGTTGAAGTTGAAAATTGTTGCATGTTGCCCAAGTTGACGGTATTTAATGTATGGTCCGGAATGTGAAGTCGATTTTTGACCAAAAATTTTTTCGAGTTAACATCAGTTTTGGATGCTTTAAGCATTTTTAAGTCATTTGGTTTAAAAGTTTTCAGTTTCCTTTGGTCCCAATTCCGTTGATTTAAGAGTAAGGTTGCTCGGTTTGATCCGGGTTTATTTGGAAAATCAAATGAGAAAAACATTTTTTTAATTTTTACCTCCATACAAATTTTTTGAGCCATTTTTATAAAAAATGATCATAATTTTTTTTTTTGGAAGGCTTCAATACGAATCAAAATCTGAGGATAAATTTTGACAAAAATATTGTTTTTTTTCAGTTTTTTATTCTTGATTTTTGTTGAGTAATTTTTGGGTTTTGACTAAATTTTCCCGAATATTGCTCGGATTTGTTAATGTCAATTTTGAAATCAAATGCCCGGACTTTGCCAGGTTTGTTTTTTATAAAATTGTCCGGATTCGTCCGGCTCGGACACGCGCTGAAAATATTCTGCCAACCTTATTTTAGAGGGTTAAAAATCGAAAATTTGGGCGCTTTGAGGCACCCCAAAATCAAGTCCGTTTATTTATTTACATAGTATTCTGTCTCACGACATAACTTGACGAACATAATTCCTAAAATTCACTCGGTCCATGGCAACCGTTCTCAAATTTCTCGGGCACCCCACGTTCGCCAGATCACGCTCCACTTGGTCTAACCACCTCGCTCGTTGCGCCCCCGCTCGTCTTGTTCCTACCCGATTCGTAGCGAACACCTGTTTTGCAGGACAGTCGTCCGGCATTCTCGCAACATGCGAGAATATCCGGCCAGCTTTCACCACCTTCTGGATACTGGGTCCGCCGTAGAGTCGCGCGAGCTCGTGGTTCATCCTTCGCCTCCACACTCCGTTCTCCTGTACGCCGCCAAAGATGGTTCTTAACAATCGTCGCTCGAATATTACGGGTGTACGCAGGTCCTCCTCGAGCAATATCAATGTCTCGTGCCCGTAGAGAACAACCGGTCTAATGAGCGTCATATACAGTTTACACTTCGTGCGAGGGCTAAGTCTTCTCGACCGCAGTTGCTTGTGGAGTCCATAGTAGGCACGACTTCCGCTGATAATTCGCCTCCGGATCTCACGGCTGGTGTCATTGTCTGCGGTCACCAGTGAGCTGAGATAGACAAAGTCTTCGACAATCTCCAGCTCGGCGCCGTCGATCCTTACCTTGTTATTACTGGACAAGCGGGTTCGATCGGTTTCGGATCCGCAGGCCAGCATGTACTTCGTCTTGGACGTATTAATCATCAACCCAATCCTTCCTGCTTCGCGTTTCAGTTTGCGGTAGATCTCCCCCAGCGCCGCAGATGATCTGCCGACTATATCAATGTCATCGGCAAAGCAGATAAGTTGACTGGATCTGTTGAAAATCGTGCCCCGCATTTCGCCCACCGCTCGTCGAATAACACCTTCTAGCGCCACGTTGAACATCATGCAGGATAGACCATCACCTTGTCGAAGCCCCCTTCGCGATTCGAATGAACTCGACAATTCACCCGAAATCAGCACACAGCACTGCGTTCCATCCATCGTCGCCTTGATGAGTCTGATCAACTTCCCGGAAAAGCCGTTCTCGTCCATGATTTTCCATAGCTCGTTACGGTCGATCGTGTCGTATGCGGCTTTGAAATCGATGAATAGATGGTGCGTAGGGGCCTGGTATTCACGGCATTTCTGAAGGATTTGCCGTAATGTGAATATCTGGTCCGTCGTGACTTCCCACGAATCTGTTTGCTTGTGGCGTTAGGCGGCGGAGTAGGATTTGGGAGAACACTTTGTAGGCGGCATTGAGGACAGTGAAGGCTCGGTAGTTCTCACAGTCCAATTTGTCGCCCTTCTTGTAGATGGGGCATATTACCCCCTCCTTCCACTCCTCCGGTAGCTGTTCTATGTCCCAGATCCGGATTATCAACCGGTGTAGGCAATCGGCCAACCTGTCCGGGCCCATTTTGATGAGTTCAGCTGCGATGCCATCCTTCCCAGCCGACTTGTTTCTATTCAGCTGGCGAATGGCTTCCTTAACTTCACTCATCGTTGGGAGTGGCTCCTCTTCGTCGTTGGCTACGCCGGCGATGTACCTTCCCCCACCGTCTTGATCTCCTGCATGTGCGCCGTTCAGGTGTTCATCGAAGTGCTGCTTCCACCTTTTGATCACCTCACGATTGTCCGTCAGGATACCCCCGTCCTTATCCCGGCACATTTCGGCTTGCGGCACGAAGCCTTTGCGGGATGCGTTGAGTTTCTGATAGAACTTTCGTGTTTCTTGGGAACGATGCAGCTGCTCCAGCTCCTCGAGCTCCTCCTCCTCCAGGCGGCGCTTTTTCTCCTGGAAAAGTCGGACTCGCTGCCTCTTCCGCTGTTTTATGATTTTCCACATTTCGACGGGTGCCTCTTTGCACTACTGCCGCCCGCGCGGCATTTTCTTCGTCCATCACCCTCCTACACTCCTCGTCGAACCAGTCGTTCCGTCGAGATCGCTCCACATAACCGATGACGTTCTCCGCCGCACTATTGATGGCTGTTTTGATGGTATCCCAACAGTCCTCGAGAGGGGCTTCGTCAAGCTCGCCCTCTGCCGGCAGCGCTGCTTCGACCGATTGCGCGTAGTCTGCCGCGACCTCAGGTTGCTTCAGTCGCGCGATGTTTAACCGAGGCGGGCGCCGGTTTCGCTTGTTGTTCACTACGGAGAGTTTTGGGCGCATCTTCACCATCACCAGATAATGGTCCGACTCGATGTTGGCGCCCCGACAGGATCTGACGTCGATGATGTCCGAAAAGTGCCGGCTGTCGATCAAAACGTGGTCGATCTGTGATTGAGTTTGGTACGGTGATCTCCAGGTGTACTTGTGTGGGAGGCGGTGCTGGAAAAAGGTACTACGTACGGCCATCCGTTTGGAGGCGGCGAAATCGATAAGTCTGAGGCCGTTTTCGTTGGTCAGCTGGTGCGCACTGAACCTTCCAATTGTCGGTTGAAATTCCTCCTCCTGGCCGACCTGAGCATTGAAATCCCCGATGACGATCTTTATATCATGTTTTGGGCAACGGTCGTATTCACGCACCAGCTGCGCGTAAAATTCGTCTTTGTCGTCACCGGTACTTCCGAGGTGAGGGCTGTGCACGTTGATGATGCTGATGTTGAAGAACCGGCCCTTGATTCTCAACCGGCACATTCGTGAGTTGATCGGCCACCACCCGATCACGCGCTTTTGCATCTTTCCTATCACTATAAAAGCTGTTCCAAGCTCGTGTGTGTTGCCGCAGCTCTGGTAGATGGCACGACCATCTGGATAGGTTCGTACCGTGGAGCCCTTCCAGCATACCTCCTGCAGCGCTACAATGTCGAATTTGCGGCTCTTCAATTCGTTGGAGAGCACGTGGGTACTGCCCACAAAAATTAGAGATCGGCAGTTCCATGTTCCAAGTTTCCAATCGCTAGTCCCTTTTCGTCGCGTGGGTCTTTGCCGATTTCCATCCGAAATTTGTTGTTCGTTGTTCGTTGCTTATATTTTTTGTAGTCACAGGCTTGCAATGCCCGCAGCTAACCCCACTATCTCGCAGGAGGACCGTCGTGATGTTGCTGTTTTGGGTCCCGAACACCACCAGGACGTTGTTGCACTCCGCACGCCGCCCCTGACATGGAGAACAGACGCGTACGAAGCCCCCTGACTCAGTCTGCATGCGACCAAAGCATCCACCGGGGTTGGGTACCCGATCTCCGCTAAGGTTGCACGTACCCCAGCTAGCACCACGGGGAGGTAGAGAATCGGAGTTGCAGACAAGAGGTGATATGACCACTACCCGAGGGTTGGGTGTATGGGGTCTCGAGTTGCACATTGTCTACCGTTCACTAGCCAAGTCCGATTGAGCTAAAAATTTGGCACAGGTTAGTTTTCTTGGGCCAATCTACAAAATATTTGCTGACGGTTTTGGAAATCTACATGACCCATTTGAATGCCACCCTATAGACCACATTATCAAGGTTGCCGAAATCTTTCACAGAATTTTGAGAAAATTTTCATCACAGAATCTGTTTCACAGAACGCTGAATTTAGGAAATATTCACAGATTTTACAGATTTTTTTTAATTTTGTACGTATTTTCAAAATTTAAATTTTTGATGTCAATATAACTTTCGGATTTCTAAGTTAAGATTGGAAAAATATGATACGATTGGTATCTAAGGTTAATGGATTTTTCTCAGGTAAAATGTAAAAAAGACCCAATGTTTCCCAATGCAACATAAGGAAATATCACCACAAAAAACTATCACAGAATTTTTGGGTGAAATCACAGAAAGTCAGAGTTTTTTTTTCACTAAAACACAGAATTTTTTTTTTCGGCAACCTTGCACATTATAGTGTACAGCACAGCCATCATTTTATTTATTTTCGAGTTTTTTATTTTGATTTTTTTAAATTTGTGATCAAGAACTCGGAATATTCAAAAATAATTGACACAATAATAAGAATAGATAATTTCATGTACAAACTTACGCCAGAAATAAGATAATGTTGAGCCAGCATTTAGTTTATAGAAGATTGCTACTCAATCTTACTTCAATCCCAAGAATCGATCTCGAAAAGGCAACCGAAAGTCGAAATCAAAGTTCATTAATGATCGTTACCAAATTTAATCGACGCGTATCCGGGAAATGCGGGCATTCAGATTGCATCAACTTTGGTTTTCGGAGAGGCAATCAAACGGAATTCTCTGTCAAATGCATTCCGGCTGAGCGGTTTCAAATTATGCGCCACTAGGCTGTAGTCGAAGGGTCGTCGGTCGGTTTCAATTTGGTCCCCAATAAACATAAGTAGATGTGGGCCGAAATGGAAGTAGTTCCTGCTAAGTGTGTCAAATGCATAGAGATGAGGAATTCGTTCTGGTTACTTACAGTTCTCCTACAGCTGTATAGTTTAGAAGGAGTAAGGGGGGATGAATTGATGAATGAATCACAGCCTTCAAACACTGAATGCGCCCGTAAACCTAATGATGATGACGCTGATGATAATGATTACAGTTTGATGCTCCAACACGTAGCCATTCCCGATTGCATAACACAATACAATAATCATAAATAATCGATACCAAATAACTAAATGGAGTAGCGAAAGCATCAACAATGGGATCAACCCCTGTGTCTGTCGACTTGAATCAGCGGACATCAGTCAGAAGTGATTAGAGTTGCACTTGAATCAGCCAGTCAGCCAGCCAGCCAGCGGATTCTGAAAGCTCTCGTGCCCGGTGGGTGTTTGCGGTCAGTTGATTGACTCTCCGGTTGAGCAGAGCCGCTGTAAAATAATTATTTCTGGTTTAGATCGTGGGAAAATCTACCCGAGCACGTGGCTGTCTGTCCCCCGGTTCGAGGGGGTAGTAAGGGTGGGGATGAAAAACGCGGGAATAATATTATCATTTTATCAGCCTTTGGACCGTTTAGTTCCGGGAAATAGCTGACGAAAATTAATCACTGGGGAAAACTTCTGAAAAACCTTTGATGCCGATTATTAAAAAATGTTTTTAAATCATATCTTTATCTGGATTTGAAGTTTCAGGGTATCTTTTGTTGAAGAGTAACATAACAAATTTGTTCTCTCTTGAAAATCTTTTCTCAGTAACGGTTCATGAATCATTAAAATTTAAAAGACTATGGGAGGTAATAAATTAGGTTCCCAATAAAAGCTCGAGATGCTCCTAACAATCAATCAATTATTTCTCGAGCAAAGTACCTGGGAATCAAGATCCTCACCTGGATGAGTCATTTTAAACTGGGAACCGGGTGCATTCTTACAGTCTCCATTGCACTTCGAGAAGTAATAGCTTGGAGGAGCAAGTCTCAGCTTGACGGAATAATTACCTCAATTAATTGATTTTGATTGCATATAGGGCGCTTCAATTTCAAAATGAGTTAATCAAATTGATCCCACAGTTTGAACAGATTTCTTAAGATTGTTGTCTTCTTTTTGCCTTTCTAGAATCATCGACGGCGTACTTGCAGATGAGTAATTTTTAGGATTGAGGCATAAAAATAAGCACAATCCATAGTACTGTGCTGAATAACATAAATTGCTTGATTCATTACCAACCAATAAATCACAAGAAAAATCCGCATTAAAGTGTTCAGCTGGAATAATATTGTCATTAAATGGCCTTTCGAACAAAGTCACTTTTTGATGTTTGTTATGCGGAATTATTATTGCTTTTTTTTCAAACCAAGGTAAAATATTTTGCATACATGAGTAGCCTATGGAGACTCATTTGAATATTCAATGATGGAATATGGAACTTTTTAACCCTCGCTGATTGAAATTGTAAATTAAAAATCTCCATCAATGACGATATCAAATGTTAAGTATCAAGCTTCAAACGGTTTAGTGAACATTTTGAAAAGAAATAGTTTAGAGTAGAAGTGATTAAGTAATTTAACTTTCAATTACAAAATATCAAATTCTATTGAAATTTTGTAAGGTTCAAAACTTCCAGTTAAAGTATAAGTAAATTTCTATTTCTTCACTAAAAATTCAGCCTTTACTCTAATCATGAGTTCTCAATATTTCAACGCCATTGGCATTGCATTAGATGTGAATGCTTGCGGCGATTATTCTATTTGAGACCGCCTCGGCATTAACTTCCCAACACAACCGCTTTGCGTATGACTGAAGAAACTATCGATGGACGGAATGAAGGTTTAGAATAGTTGTTGTGAGATCAAATCTTTTTTTTTTTTTTTCTTGTTTCTGGGATGAATTATCCAATATACGACCTTTTTCTTTGGGTGTATGTGTAGTAGACCGCTGCAAAAAATGACTTTTTGCTCCCATATGTTTTTTCGATGACTTTTGGTTCACCAAGCATCAGTGTAAAATTTGAGATGATTTGGTTGATTCCTGAGTTAGCGCAACGCGTTTCAATTTTGTATGGAAATTTGTATGGAAGAAGAAATTTTTGCCCATTAAATCATCCAGAAAATTCAAACAAGCTTGAAATGAAGTAGGTCTTTGATTTTTGGTTTTGACTATTCTTAAGTTTCATTTTTTGCTAACATGACAAGCAGCTATGAATTTCATGAAAAAAGTTATAATCATTTCCAAATGAAATATCTGAATCCATTGAAAAGTATTTAAACATTGCGGATTATGCTTGCAAGAGCTGTTAATGATAGCATGAAAAGTTTTTGCAAAGATTATATAAATCAATAATTTCTCTGGCAATGCAAATCAGTTTTTTGAGATTTTTTTATCTCCATTCTACGGTTAGTCAGCTTGCAAATAAGCAGAAAAAAACGCAAATATTAAAAAAATATATTTCGAAAAATATTTTTTTATAACATCGAATAACTTTTCTGGGGTATAAGTTAGGGTTTTGCTTTGTTCACATGAATAACACTGCAAGAATCAATGAATATTTTTCATCCAAAGTTAAATTTTTTGGAACTCTCAGTACATCTCTGGCGATTTTTGAATGAAAAATTTTGGTTTCCCTTACAAATTTCCATACAAAATTAAAACTCGTTGCGCTAATTCAGGACTGAATGGATCGCTTCTAAAATTTTTATTGCTATTTCTGGCAGCAAAAACAACCATAAAAAGTTATTGGAGGTGTAAAAATTTAAGAATTTGAAATTGCCATGCAAAGCTTGCAACGGTCTAATGTGTAGAGTTGAGGACCAAAACCGAAAAAAACAGGCTCAATCTATTGGGCCCAAAATTGAAATAAATCTTCTCACGCCATACTGGTAAAAAGAGATATATTCATGTTTTTTCAAACTTCACACAAAATGTAGCTTCCAATTTCTAGTGCAATGTTTCAAAAAATGTATTTTCAGATTTCAGCATGATTGCCCTAATCTTATAAACATAAACAAATTTAGGCGTTTTCTTTGTGACACCACAATTTATAAACGGATGATCGTGAAATTTTCTACCCGCCGGTTTTTTGGCCAATGATAGTTTTTATAATAATTTCAAGATACTCACATTTTATGGAAGAAGCTCTCATACAAATTCAACCTGAAATATGATGTAACTGGATTGGTTTTCAAGCGAATTTTATAAAAATTGGTTCAAAAGTATAATTAACCACAATAAAATGATTGAACATGCAGATTGAATCCTCTGAATTTAACAACTGAGGGCTTCCAAATAAAAATCAAAGAAAAGAGAATGAAAATTTAAAAAATGATATGATTTATTCTAATAATTGACCAATTTTCGTCTTAAAAACGGGTGCTTCTACACAATTTTCATAAAGCTTGTTGCTACTTGAATTAATTTCAAGTGATTTAAAAAACACCATCAGTTGAAAACGGTGATTGGTGACGTGAATTTTGGAATCCGGAGTTAATGGCAAAATGACAGAAAAATCTACAATTTCCCAGAACTTTGAGCAAAATTTCACTACAGAATCTGTGTCACTGAACACAGAATTTTTAAATATTCTCAGATCTCACAATTTTTTTCAATTTTTGATGGATTTTAAAAATTATCAATTTTTTTCCAATATAAAAATTAAATTTCATGCTTTGAATAAGACAAATATGATAAGATTGGTAATGCTAACATCTAGGAAAAATTTGAACTATTTTTTTTTAATTATGAAACTATCATCATACGACTTATGCACCAAAAGTTTTTAGTTTAACAAGACATCATGCTAACGTAGTGATTTTTAAGTAACCAAAAACATGCGTTTTTATTTTAACCCAGAGAAAGGGGTAATTAGCAACAAACATGTTTGTAAATATAAAAAAAACTTAAAACGTTAGAAAATTTATAGTTTATGACATATTTGTGATACTATTGAAGAAAAAAGGGGCTTGTGATATAGTTCAGTAGGCAAGTCAGTTGCCTTCTGAGCCGATGTCCGTGAGTCCGAGCTCAAGAGTATACATCGAACACAGTTGTACCGGATAAGTTTTTCGATAACTGTCCGCCAATTGCAGCACTGATATAAAAGTCACGAATGCCACAAAGGTGGTAAAACAAAACAAAAAAAAATTAAAGAAAAAAGGTCATAAAATACCATTTGCAATAGTTTTTGGGTTTGATAGGACTGTATTCTACATAATAAATTGTCTGTCCTAAAAGCTGAATTTAAAAAACTTTATTGGGTTCCATACATTTAGGGGTAAGCTTTCACGCAAAATTCTACTAACTGAAATAATAGAAACAAATATTTGGATGGATGAAATTTTAACGTTAACAAACATGTGATGCGAACAATCATATTCCAGCGTGAGGAACCAAGATTACAAGGCGTGACCAGGCTTCATAGTAGTAGGCCCGTGAGGAACAAAAATTTGATATGTGATTATATGCTTCTAAATAAATTCTACCCGCTGATTTTCAACATCTTTCATTTCATCTAATCTTCTATCCACCTATCTATAAAAAAAATTTCATAATCCTTAGATGTCCCTACAAAAAAAGACATCACTTGTCACCGCTAGGCCGATAAACTAAATCTACACAAATCTTACTTTTTAAAATAAACATCCAAGTTAGGCTTCGCTGTATTTCAATTCTCAATGATCTGATTTTCTTAACACAAAATTTAGTTTTTTGTCATCAACTTGAATGCCTTATTCATAGAACATACTCGGTCTCTCAAAACTTCCAGTTCATCAGTATATTGGAATGATCACAAAAATGTTTGAGTCGTATTGACCCGAACAGCTTTGAAAGGTTGCGGTCGATTTTTGACATTAAAAGTTTTTCGCGATAACACATGATTTCGGCCTTTTATGCATTTTAAATATTTTTGACATCAAAATTTTAACATCTATTTTTTCCAACTTTCTTGGGGTGGGGGGGAGTTCTCTTTGGTGGTTTTTTCTGTTAAGGGAAATGTGTTTTGGAATGCGTGTTTCATATTTTTAAAACCAGTACTGGACTTTTAAAATGTAAAACATGGTTGTAGAAATTTATTAGACTACATTAAAATTGATTTAAAAATCGATTTCGTCTCGGTTTTGAATCTGATGCTTTGGGGTAACATTGGTCAGTCTCTATTTTTGACAGTTTTTACGAGTTTTCTTTATCACAAAGGATACAAAACCCCTTCATAATATTTACAAATGCTAGTTTATAACTTTTACCTTGTTTTTGAACGTTTTCTTTTAAAAACATTTGTAATCGAAAAAAGAACTTTTTTGGTGCATACATTTAGGGGCAAAAAATAAATTAATTGATAAATAGTTTGAACTACAAAACCCAAATGAAATTTTACCTTTACACATTCCTGTTGGCCCTCCCATTATTTCCATTTTCATTTTCTCTTCAAGGACCACTTGATAAGATTCCTATCCATTTGTCCAGTACAGGCTTACTCTTGGAAAATGTCCTTATTTTTTATATATAGGAAATTTATCACTAAACGACTATAAAAATAGCACCATAACTATACACATACAAAGATAAAAAGTAGTTTTTCCGCTTTATACTACCCGTTTGCTTCTAAATGCTTTTTGGTATCATCAGGAGAGCTGTTTGTTTGCGAGCCTTAGAGAACATAGATATTTTAGGATTTTGAAATTACAATTTTACTTACAGAAAAAAATTAAATACAAACCAAATTTTGCCAATTTGATACTCAATAAAAAGGCTTCCAAATGTAGAGAACAGTTTTCAAAAATTCAAACTATAGTCTGAGTTATTGATGATAATGTGTAAAAATTTATTGCTTGTCAAAGTTACCCCGGTGATCAATGTTACCCCGTTTTACGGTAACATCAAATCTCAACAATCGTATTGATTATTCATCCCCGAGCGAGGATGATGGGAAAAAAATGTTAATCGCCATCTATAAATTGTAAATTAATTACACAGCATCTTGTCTGATTGCACCTGACTAATCACGTTCGCATATTGTGCTCCCTGCAGCTAGTTTTCCCGTGAGATCTTTGATATCTGTTCCCTGAGGCCTTAATGGATTTCCTTTGAAAAGATAACGGATTCTGACGGAATCGTTCCAGCGCTTGGAAATCAGAATTAAGCTCATAAGAAGCAATTTGAAAGTTGAGAAAATTTTACAACACTGTGAAAATGAATTTCAATTCTTCAAATGTTAAACTCAGTGTAAATTTACAAAAAAAAAGACAAAAACATTTAAATATACTCACAATTATTTCTCAGGCAACATACGGTAAACGAGGTTGCCGAATAAGAAAATTCTGTGTTTTTGAGAAAAAAAAATCTACCTTTTTTTATTTCACCAAAATATTCTGTGATGTATTTCTGTGATTCTATTTCCTTCCATTTGATTAAAAAAATTCATGGTATATAAGGTCTTTTTTACGATTAAGTTGGGAAAAATCAATTTAAATGACCAATCTTTTGAAACTTTTTCAGTTCGAAGTAAAAAATTAAAATTTTACTTTGGCCAAAAAATTATAATTTTGTAAATCCATTAAAATTTCTGAAATTCTGTGAAATCCGTTGAAATTTCAAAATTCTGTGTTCGGTGACAGAAATCCTTCATAAACATTTGCTCAAAGTTATGTGAAATTACAGATTGTTCTGTAATTTCGGCAACCTTGTCACCTGGATGAGTCATTTTCAACTCGGTGTCTAGCTTTTTTTCAGCCTCTGTTCTATTTAAGTGTTTTCGCTCAGATAAGTGAACTTTAGATCATGAGAACCCTCAATTACTGTAATCAATCAATTTGATTGCATGTAAAGCGCCTTTATGAACCTATTATTTCAGGGAAAATGTTCTCACAATTTTTAGATTGATTTCTCAACTTGTTTTTTTTTTCGTTTGTTCGATTAAGCCTTCCAAGAAATCAAATTTATTTGTAATTTTAACGAACCTACCGATGAATAACCCATTTTTCCGAGGGGGATTTGTTTGTTCAACCAACCAAGGCGGAAAATTTTGCATAATAGATCTGCATCGAACGTTCATTTGAATATTGAATGCACAAATTGCACAAACCATCATTAATTGTGATGGTTGACATAAATAAATTTTCCATTGCTGTTCGGCTATCGCACACACAAATTTTATAATGAACTTGATAAATTTAAGTATCTTAATATCAAATTTTTTATACTAAATTGTTTAAGATACTGCTAGTATTAAAATGGTGGTTTATTTCAAGTGGGTTTTTAGGTCAAATGTGTCCGAACCAGCTTTTTCTGAGATATTTGAGATACATGTATAGGGTAATTGTGATTAAAACGAACGTAACTTAATTTTCAAATGCATACATCTTTTTTTGGGTCATTGTCTTCGAAATTAAAAAAAAAGTTTTGCGCAACATACGGCTTCTGATTTAAGCTTTTTCAGAAACTTCATGACTTTTGACCATTTGGCTGCTGATCTACAGTCTTTTTTCGAAGAATATTTTTTAATTTTTTTAGACTTTTCATAACGTTAAAAATGATTGTTGCAACTGAATATTGTCTGAAAATCATTCGAATTCAATTCCGAGGTTTCTATAACTATAAATTTTGTTCAAATCGGTTGAGAAACATAAGAGATATAAAGATGGAAACTCAAGAATCAAAAAGAGAGTTATGCATTGTAATATTACATCATGTAGTAATGTAATGTAATGTAATGTAATATGATGTAATGTAATGTAGTGTAATGTAATGTAATGTAATGTAATATAATGTAATGTAATGTAATGTAATGTAATGTAATGTAATGTAATGTAATGTAATGTAATGTAATGTAATGTAATGTAATGTAATGTAATGTAATGTAATGTAATGTAATGTAATGTAATGTAATGTAATGTAATGTAATGTAATGTAATGTAATGTAATGTAATGTAATGTAATGTAATGTAATGTAATGTAATGTAATGTAATGCAATGTAATGCAATGTAATGCAATGTAATGTAATGTAATGTAATGTAATGTAATGTAATGTAATGTAAAGTAATGTTATGTAATGTTAGGTAATGTTATGTAATGTTATGTAATGTTATGTAATGTTATGTAATGTTATGTAATGTTATGTAATGTTATGTAATGTTATGTAATGTTATGTAATGTTATGTAATGTTATGTAATGTTATGTAATGTTATGTAATGTTATGTAATGTTATGTAATGTTATGTAATGTTATGTAATGTTATGTAATGTTATGTAATGTTATGTAATGTTATGTAATGTTATGTTATGTAATGTAATGTATATGAGATGCCCGGGTTTTTCCCAGGTTTTTAGTTAAAAAAAAAGCCCGGAACCGTGCTGAAAATAATTCTGGTAAATAACCTTAACATAACCGCATGTGGACAACCAGAAAATTTCGGATCAAGCGAATCGTGAAATGTACATTAGAAAGCAAAAAAGAAGTGTCGAAAAGTAGCAATTTTCGATTCTGTTTTAGTGAGGACTTCTCAGCATAGAATTGCATGGAAGCTTTTTTTGGATTCAGTTATTTTTCCCAAGCAATCAAAACATATTCTTTCGATTCCCTCCACCAACCGAAAACAAATCCGGATCAGACAAAAATTAATGAATTGGAAGAGACTTATCCCACATGTGTCCTTGAGTTTCCGTGCTGAGTCTTCCCCGTTGGCGGGCGACTAATCATCCGTGAAAGATCGTCATTAGAGGATTTCATCATCCTTGAGCACGTGACTTCTCTCGGATCTGTGGATGGGAAAGGACCGGACCGACTTCTGTCTCACCTGCAAGTAGAATAATGGAAAAAAGGAGAAGAGAAAAAAAAGTTAGAAGAAATGAAACACCAAATCACTTCATTAGTGCTGATTAATTAGAAAGAGACACACACACCAAAAACCCGGCTCAGAAGTCACGTTCCGATTTCTCCAAGTTGTGCGCTCCGGGAAAACGGATTTTCCCATGTGTGACGTGACGTTCGGCAGATGAATTACAAGGATAATATTTTTGGATTTGTACCGGGCCATGATTTGTGTCTACGTACATATGTCTGCTTTGAATGGGATGAGAGGATTTGACAAATATGTTTGCCCAAAACACGTGGCGAGGCAAGATTTGTTTGTTGAATCGTGATAAGGAATATGAAATTATTTGCTAGCAAAACACATTTGAAGAGGATTATTCTCAAAGTAGAAAAATCATATTCTTGTGATCTCATTTTTTTTAGTATTTTCATTTTCAATGGTTTATAATAATAAGTTGAAAACTTAAGATATCATTTGAAAACCGATTAGTTTTGAGTAAAATCGATGTTCAATAACAAATAATCAAAAAATAGAAACAGATTTTGTATCTTTTTTATGATTGAATATCAAGGATTCGGATCTCAATTTAAAAAAACTTAAATTATACTAGGTATACTATTCAGAAATTTTGAAAGATACATATATGAGAAAGTATATGAGTTATTACTTTCAAAGATTTTAAATAATTTTATATCTACATATGGTTTAGGTTTAGGAAAAATCAAAGATTCACTTTTGCTTTTATGTCCTTCAAAATATCGGCAATATTTCAGTATTTTTGCTGAATTGGAAAAATTTGTCAAAATAAAGTTTGTAGATTTTTTTTAAGTTTTTGATTACTGAATTATATATGTTGATTTCAAAATCTTTGTTATGTTATACAGTTTTTCTAATGGTGCAAAAAACCTTTATAAATCTTTAGCTGTTTTCAAGTTGATTGACATTAAAATTGCATATTTACTATCAGTGCCCAATAATTAGTCAAACTCTTCAGCCCTTTGCATTTCAGAAAACTGTGTTTTTTTTAACGTACTGTCAAAGCTCGCTTTTTTCATTTTATTTAATGTTTTTTTGTTCATAAATGTTTTCAAATTTTCTTTTATGGAGAACATTGTTCATTTTTCCAGACCCTAAAAATTTCAAAATTTGTAGTCATCGTAATTTTCTTTCATGTACATAAATTCAAAGGGGTTTTTATTATCGAAGAAGCAGTTACCTCTTTCAAACTTTAAGTGAATTTTTACCTCTTATAAGAAATTTTACTTCTTATAATATTGATGTATTTTTATGTGAAAACTGCATTATTACCTTTGAATAAATAAAAATGTTAATATATTATTCAAAAAATGTGATTTATGTCTTCTAACTTATTAGATATCTCGTATCTTGATTGCCAGAATTTTACTTTTATATTTTTAACCCCTGAATAAAACACAGAAATTTCAATTTCAAGATCATTTTGGTTTTTTGGCAGAATATTAGATTCTGAGCTTGGCTCATTTTTTCTCGATTCGGTTTCATTGTTTATAAGTCGGTCATCGGTGATAGCGATGTCTATTTCAGTAAAAACATTTCAAGATTATAAAATTTTACAGACTGATAAAAATTTCGAAAAAATGAGAGAATGATAATTGATTCGTGTTGAAAAAAAATTTTGTAATTGATGAGAATGCTTGCACAAAAAATTATATTCGCTCATTTTCACCATCTTTCATTTCTTTGTACTTTTTATCCATCTTTGAAAATTAATCTTGAAATGGTTTTATTGAAAAGAACATCACTTCAACAATAATGCTGATAAACTAATAAACAAACAATTCATTTTTAGAATTTCGAATCCCTAAATCAGTATTTTGTTTCTCCTGCTGGTATGTAAATGAAAATATTTTATCCAATTTTTAATCTCGATAGAGAATCTTTTTTCTTGTTTTAAAAACCAGATGACGAATAAAAGTTTTTTTTTTTAATCCTCCCTAAATAAAGCGAATAAGGGAAAGGTTTCATTAGCCTCTTGATAAACTTGTTTGGTGATCGTTCTACTTATTTTTTTTTATTTTAATTTTCACCTTAAAAGGTAAGAGGTTGTAGGATAATAAACACATAAAAAACAAATAATGCCAATCTTTTTAATGAAGACGCGGTTACTTTAAGTCTTCCAAATATAATCGATCTCAAAATCGGTTGGACTGATATAAAAAGCATTTTTTTATATCTTTAGATTGTTCTCGCAAGTCATCAATTTTAGCCTACTTAGAGTAAGTTTGCCCGGTTTTAATCCGGGTTCAAACAAAAAAATGAATGAATCCGGTCATAATCCAGGATTTTATTAATTAAATCCGGAACAGTCCGGCCGGGCCCGGTTGTCCGGATTTCATTAATAAATTCCCGGATTATGACCGGATTCATTCATTTTTTTAGGCAATCAATATCCTCCCATGCAAGATTGTCCCATGTGAAAAAACGAGCAAGCGAGTAAAACGCGATTGAAATATCAGCTATATTTCCAGGTTTTTGTCAAATTGAAAATTCATCGACAGTTTTTCCATAGTAATCAGTTCAAGTTTATCATTTTACTATGATTTCTACCAAAAAAATAATATAGTGCCTACAACAAACGGAAAATAGGAGCCGAAAATGCTCACACTTTTGCGTAGAATCAGAACGCATATTTAAGCTAATTCTACTAAAAACTGTCACACGGTAAAACTTTTGCTATCATTTTATAAGCTCGTGGGAATATCAACATAAAGAAAACCACCTTGATGAAAATTTCTTTTCACTTCAAAACAAAGTATATATACTTGTTTGTGTTTTTAATCGAAAATTAACACTAAATGAGACCGTTTTCAGCAAAAAATGGGAATTGACCCAGAAGCCAAATGGGACAGTTTTGCTTGGAACGGCAGATCAAAATGTGTTTTAATTTTTTTTTATTTATTCCTTCAAAACGAAATTTTTCAGCAACTGTTTTGAAAATAATCATAAAAGGTTTTCAAAAACCCAAATACGATTTAAAACCTGTAGATGTATTTAGACGATAAAAATTTGTTTTGAGTTTTTTTTCTTAATTTTTGTTGAGTGACTTCTAGGTCTTGACCCAATTTTCCCGGGTTTTTGGTCGTCAATTTTGAAATCAAATGTTTGGATTCTGCCAGGTTTTTAAAAAAATTGCTCGGATTTGCCCGGCTCGAATACGTGCTGAAAACATTCTGGCAACCTTATCCTAGAGTGTTCATTTCTCGGCCATTTCAGGGCTCGGGAATGAGAAAATCAGACGATCCTTTTTTCCGAAATTCTCGGGATCCCAGAAAATTGAAAATGAAGATTTCAACACTCTACTGCATAAGAATCTTTTCACGGTATTTTTTTTTATTTTCAGTTAGTCATATTGCAGAACAATTCAAACTTTTACAATGTCTCAAACATTTATTTAACAATTATAAAACCCAAGACCCGAAAACTAAGACCTTAAGCGGATAAACCTGCGGATTCCTGCTGCAAAAATTGGAAATAATAACGAAAAATGTTCACTTTCGATGGACGTTGGTTAACTAGACTTCAGGTTATTTATCAAATCTAGTAAATTTTCGAAAAACTTTTCTTTTGTTTAAAAATATGTCATTTCTTTGCCGATGGTTTTGCTACTATTATCAGTTGGTGGAACGGAAGTTCTAAATGATGAGCGTTGCAAAATTGAAACTTTCGAATTCTTTTCGTAGCGTTTCTCTATTGGATTTGTTTGGTTTTATAGATTCTTTGTCGTTTGCACTTTAACGACAAATTTTCGAATGAAAAAACATTTTTTATCAAATTTAATGTATTAAAAAAAATGTTGTATTTCAAGCCAGGGCCGAAGAAAGAACTGCATCAGAGGGGAGAAAAGGGAGGGGGGGTGTCTCGGAGTTTGGTGACAAAAGTTTTCCTATAACATTTTTGCTAGAAAATGCATATATAAAGAATAGTAAGAAAATGATGCTAATAGTTACTCATGATTTGGATTTAAAATCTTATCTAATATCAGTTATTTATTTAAAATAATTTGTTAAGAAAAAAGTTCTAAAAGTGTTCGGTTTTTTTAAGCTTTAAATAATAAATAAATAATTAAATAAATGAAGGCTTTATTTGAAAGAAAAACTTGATAATGGTTCAAATCAGATTTATTTTCAACTTTTGTAAACTCGGTTCATTCAGATTTTAGTTTAAATCTTTGTTTTAAAAGAATCTACAATAATATCAACAAATTTAATATATTTTCAGCTGAATTTTTCTGAACCTTAAGACTAAGTGCAAATTTTTATATCAATAATTAATTATCATCAAAAATATATTTCAAAACAGTGCTTTTTACCTGTTTTGTGTTTTGCTTTGGGCAATTTTGAATTTAAATTCCGAATCTGAACTCTCCATTTTGAGCCTGAATAAAAATTTTGAATTCTTTATTAAGTAGATTTCTGAATCGTAATTCCAAACATAAATTCCCAATAATTATGAACAGAACAGACGAATCCTTAACCAGAAATTTCTTATTTGAATTGTTGATCATTGATTTTCTATAATAGTTTTTAATTCAGTTAGTTATTCGTCTTTTAACTTGAGGATCTGAATGAAAAATCCGAATGATGAAACTCTGATATTGCACTTTTGGGTCACCATTATAGAACTTTTTCAAGTTTCAATTATGCATAAGAATTAAGAGTAAAAATCTTAGAAATGGTTTGTTATTATAAATATTTCCATTTCATATTCTAGAATGATGAGTTTCGAACATAGAAAATTGATCTAATTTTAGTTTTAAAAGACCAACCAAGATTCGAATCGGCTTTTTTTCCCAATTATAAACCGAACTGGAAATTAAGAATAATAAACTGGAAACAGATTCCACAATCCGGTCACAGGAAACAAATTAAGATTTCAAAATAATTGGAACAAGAACATCGGAAATGACTCAAACCTAAGCTCACCAGATATTTTTCTGCATTTATCTGAGCATTTAAAATCCATGTTATTTTATCAAAAAACCTTGCACAATCTGGGCAATTAATTGCAAAGTTTAAAACCCAAAATCTGGGCAATATCTAGGCAAATTGAGTAATTCTTCAATTAAAATCAGAAGAAAAAAACTCAATAAGATAAAAACTATAATAAAAACTATATTAAAAAAATTTTTTTTGACACTAAATACATACTAGTTATCACGAACTGAAATTTTTAAATAATTTCGTCAAATTCTGGGCAATCAGACAACCTTAGTGAACCTTAGTCTTATTGGAAATTCGATATTCAAGCCTAAGGAGTGTATTCGATTAAAATGCAACACTGTGTTCTGTAAAAAGCTTCTGAAAGCATGGAGGGAAAACAATGAAATTTTCAGCTAAGTTTCCTGGAAATATAATGTATACATATGCAAATTTTCGTTATGTTCTATATAGGGTAAGTGAGCCTAATTTCGCTATATTTTGTCAGAGGTTTTTAGATTTGATATTATTACGCCGAATCGTTAATACTTAGATATACAATTATTTGGTAACTAAGTTCCAAATTTTTTTCTGAGCTCTGTTTCGGTTTGAAATAATCATTTCAAGCCTTAATTTACGAAAAATATCATGTTTTACAAAGTGTGTCGAGGTTCCTAATTTGGCACTAATTTTTCCTAATGTTAACATATGGGTGTTCCTAATGTTTACATATGAGGAAAAATGTATCAGCGTACCCCATATTACACTATTTGTTCCTGATTTAGCATATGGGTCTGTTTTTTTAATACTTTAATGAGAAAAATCTCAAAACTCATCTTTTCATAAATATTACAACGTTTTTGGAATATTAATAGAGAAATAAGGACTATTTAAATCCTACACAACATTCCTCTACGCTAGTTTTGAAGAAAGTAGTGGATGTTAAGCTTATTGAAATTCTAACTTTTACTTTTCCAATGGATACATTTATTTTATTTAAAAAAGTAGAAAATTCATCGAAATATATACAAATAAGTACAATCAAATAGAGCATCATGCAACAGCATGGTTCGATACAACATTTGTGTACCACAAGACTTATTTAACTTTTATTTTAATATAATGTAATAAAATTATCACTTAATGATAACAAAATAATGATGCTATAGTTTCTCACATCGTGAGATAGTTTTTTAATGTTTTTGATTCTCATAGAAAATTTGAAAAATCGAAATTTATACATTTTTGATGCCGTGAAAACTTTATACAATGTGACGGATTGGCTTAATAATATAACCTACAAACTTCATATTGAATTTTTTATCCTATATCAACACTGTTGGTGTAGGAATATTTTTCGGACAATCATTTATTTTAAAAGAATATATATTTTTAAAACTCCGTTACCAGTCTGGGCTAAAATGCATCGACATGCAAATCAATGATTCACAGTTTAAATCTTGTTTCCTTAATTTAGTAAATAACTGGTGGCACCAATTATTTTTCTGACTATGTTAATTTGATGTCTTATTAACCTTAAAACTTTTGATGTACAAACGGTAGGATTATCTGTGGACATTAGGTTTTTAGAGGCCATTGAAGTTGAAAAGTGTTGCATGATGCTCCAGATGACGGTATACAACGTATTTTATTGAGATTTTTTTTAACTTTTCCATTCGATTCTGTTCTCGTTGAGGAGCTCTTTGTACCTTGATGGTTTCCTTCTCTGTCGCGAAGGGTCCGTTCTTTCAACATTTTTAGCTTTGGGATACACTGAAGTAAAAAAAACATGTTTTATTAGTTCAAAACAGTTTATTTTAACAGATCCTTTAACATTAAGTTGAAACACAATTCAATCAACCAAATTTATTTCAAATACATTCTATGACTTTGATATAGTTTGGAAAACTTTGACTATGTCCATAATTAGGAACACATTGAAAATAGTGTTCCTAATTGTGGACATATACTTTTTTCAGTTTTTACACGAAAAAAACTAGGTTCTTACATACTTAATACTTAAATCATGATAAAAAACAATCCGACGAAAAATTTCGAAAAAATCGGTTGACAAATTGAGCTTTAATCTTCCATTTCTGAACAGGTGTTTTTTAAGATATTTGCTAACAATCCCATTCAATTTGGACAAACTTTGAAACAATCCAGATTCAACAAAAAATGCTGTGAGTTAGAAAACTAATTTGTTTGTAAAATGAAAGTTCACATGATCCGTTACATGATAATTTTTTTTATATTTGTGATAAGTGAAAAATAACGTCAAAAACAGTCAAAATTTAAAAGTATGTTAACATGAGGTACACATGCCAAATTAGGAACACCTACCCTACTGGTTTTTGGGATAGATTTTCGACTTTAACTTTTGGACTTCAGATGTGCCAGCTAAAATACTTACTAAGGACCACCCTATATTAAATCAAGGAAATTTTTTATTACGTTTGCTGTTTCCTGAAGCTAACCCTTCAAAATAACTCCAAATTTTGAACTTGGTCGAAGTTATAACAAATTTAACCGATAGTTCTCCTTAGGCAAAAAAACAACATTTTTGACTTTTTATCACTCCATCACTGGTTTTGCGTGATAGCACAGATTGTAAACTTTGTGGGATCTATTGAAGAGCTTTGCAGAGAAATCGGTTGCATTTGGAAGTAGTCTACTTCGTATTTTAAGCGATAAATCGTGTCAATCGTTATTAAAGACTGAGTAATTTGCAGTTTCCAGAGATCGTTAGTTTCCTCAAGTACTAGACATTAAATTTTTCAATTTCTTCTCCTTGTTTATCTTCGGAAAATAGTGGCGAGATTTGTCAGCAAAAGTTTCAGGCTGGAAACCTGACAGGTGACCGCTAAAGATTTCGTTTTGCTGTCCATTACAAAATTTTACAAAATATCTCCCCACAAGCAGTCCAAATATCTTGCGCACAATTTGACCACCGTATTTTGTTTATTTTAACGGTGCGCAGCTTTTCTACCTTGTAGAAATGAATCAGCTAGACGAATCGGTCAGAAAGATTTGACTTTTTTTTTATTACTTTCTTTATTCATTTTTCGGATTGAGCTTGAAAAATCCTCTCACATTGTTTTTCCTTCATGGAATCTATAATTTTCACTTTAATTCAAATGTTTGCTTACAATTGGGACCTCTTTAACTATTAATCACGTGAACTTTGGTCGAAATGTTTATTTCCAGCTATTTTTGGGTCTTCTACTGGGACGTTTCGAGATTTTTCTCGATCCTGCCCGAAAAAATTTGTTAACGAACTTCAGTATTGGACGTTTTCTCAAAAAACCAGTTGACAGATTGTCATCAAATTGTGAACATGTACACATTTTATCACTAGGTAGCTTCACTGACAATTTCATCAATTCTCATCCATACATTTGAAAGTTACTCACGAAACAATGTGTTGCATTTTTTTTTTTCGAATACACTCCTTAAGGACTGTACCCAAAATTCATGCACCAACTTCTTTTGTGAACAACTTTTGATAGCGTTTATATTCTTGAAAATTATACCAACAAATGAGATATTTTTGGAAGATCTGTAGTAGAATTTCGGACCTGGGATAAGAATAAGAAGTTTTTACCTTAGCTCTGAGTCGATATCAATCAACTTTAGTTGATCATTAAAATAAGTATGTTTGAAAAGAACGTTTTGCTTGACAATTTTAAAACCCTCAGACAATTTTAAAACCCCCAATACTCCACAGTTCTTATAACCATGATCTTAGCTTATATTTCAAGTTAGAACTATCATTTTAAATCGTGAAAACTTTTAGTTATTTAGCATTTTTTATTGGCTCTGGAAACTCTCGGGATTTTTTAAGCGTTTCCCGGGATTCTGGAATTCCCGATTTTATTTTATTCCCGGAAACTCTCGGTCGGGAAATCTCGGGTAAATTTCGAGAAAACACGTTTTAAAGGTGGCAAGGCGCTCAATATAGCTTATTTTTTTCATTTTCGAGCGAGTTTTATCCAATGGAAAAAGAGATTTTTTTTAACCTGAGTCTTTCACTTGATATATGTACATTGAGTTATGAAGGAATGTTTGGTTCACTACTTATTTGCACTCCTTTAATACTGAGGGCCTAAATTAGCTTTCGTTGTTTCGTTATTTCGAGAAAAATTGTCAAAACGTATTATTACCGCTTTAGACGTTTAAAAAAAATGGAAATGTCTTCTTGAACCTTAGAGTTAAATACTTTCTTATTATTATTAGATTTTTTTTTAAAGATATAGTGAATCAAAACGGAAGATATCATTCAGCTCTTTCTTTTCTATACTATTTATCTCAAATAAAAATTGCTCTGTCGTTGATCTCTTCTTGTTGTAACAGGTAGCAAAATTAAGAAATTTCATTTATTTCTTAATTCAATTTAGCGTTAGCTTTTATTAAAACTCCATGAACGAAGACATTTTTTTATCGAGAGATTTAGAAGAGAGAGCCCACCGTATCATCACTCACAAACATTTCCAGCCGACCAGTACTCAAATTTGCCGCCGTCTTCTGAAAAGCTTTTCCGCAAGAGACTGTGTCCTCGCTTAGTCATTTTAGCCGCCGCAATATTGAATGAGTTCTGTTGCCTAGCGCGGGCGGCTATCTTCTAAATTTGGGGTTTTCGAAAATTGATATATGCAACACCTTTAGAGGGCGATGACCGTTTGGGATGCTTTGTCCGTGTATGAATCTGATCCAAAGAGAGGGAAGACGTTCTTCTTTTTATTCTTTTAAGGTTAATATCTCAGCCGAACTTCGATTCTCAATTTTCGTTCGACGCCTCGGGATGGGCAACCGAAAATTTGAGTTTTGAAAAGAAATGTTTTTTCGGAGAAAGTCGTGACTTCGAGAGTCGGCACGAATTTCGGTTTTGAAGAAATGTATGGACTCGCTATCTTCTTTTGAGGAATTGATACCTTGACTCGTCCATTTTGTCCTAGTTTGTGGTAGAGGCAGGACCGGGTATTATAATCCGCGAATCGTGTGCTCTTATTAAAGGTAGAGCTTATAATGTGAATTTTCTACCCTTTGGGTTTTTAGTAGAATTAATTTTGTCGTTTTCCCCCGTAGTAAAGTGAAGCATTCGCCAATAAAGTGCTTCAGAATCATAGGAGTTTTCTTGATAGGGCGATTCAGAAAATCCTTGGGTAAATTATGCGGAAAGATATTAGTGCGAAGCGTGTTCTAACTCTTATCCCAAAAAGCAGATTCAGATCACACTTCCGGTACTGCATATCACCGACTCGTGACAAAACACGCCAGCCGAAGCTCCACCCCTACAACAACGGTGGTACGTTCAGGCGGAATAGCAACCGTTACCCCTGAGCGGCATACGCAAGACGGCTTCAGTTTTCGGCTCGACGACTACGATTTTCATCGGGACGCCGACGGCATCAACCAGACCTCAACAACGACGTCGACATCCGGTGAAGCACGCTGGTGAATCCACTGGCGGTTGTAACCGTGCTATGAACAGCAGCAGCAGCAGTAGCGACAGCAGCACAGCAACGGAAGATTCGATGGGTAATTAAAACCAGCCCCATGAATCTCTAAGAGTGAGTACTCATCTTATGAAACATTTATCCATGCGCATGTGATGTAGTTTGATTGGTCCATAAACGTCTATTTTCGCCGCCACCTGACAGCCTAGTCGTCAGCGTTGGCGCTTTACGATCCAATGACTTGAGTTCGACTCTTGGATCTAGTCCAATCATTTTTTTCTGCACTGAGTTGCTTTTTTTAAGACGGTTGTCGTTATTAGCCGTCAAGTCCATGGCCGGCCAGCAAACTACTGAGCCGTTTTTCGATTAGAACACGCACTACTTTACCGCACCTGAGTTCCAGCTAAAAATAGATTGTAAAATTAGGTAGCTCAGAAGTTAATTTGGGGGAAAATCTGCAGAGTAGGCCGCACCAAGGGTGCAGAGTAAAAAATAGAAGCTAGCTAGCAAGAAAGAGTTGAATCCCGAATACAAGATTGTAATAAACTTTGTACAATGGAAATTATTTTTTGAATACAAAACTCTTTTCGTTTTTCTACCGATAAAATTTAGTTTTACTGGAAATTTCAGAGGAAGGGAATTCACATTTTATCGGGCGTATTTTTCTTTTTTGAGTTGGGTTGGCTCCGATGTTTCCAACCTCCGTTCCTTCCTCCAAAGCAATCTAGGGTATCCCGGTCAGAAGAGGTTGACCTATGATAATTTTGCGTTATTTTCCAGAGTTTCTCTCTTAGCCAACCGAGCATTCATTTTTCTCAAATTCTGTTAAATTTTCCACCGAACATTCGGTTGGCATCGATCAACTGTTGAGGATCCCAGGGACAGTTGGGGGCTTAATCTTATTTGGGTTAAAACTAAGGACTATACCCGCCCTGCGGATAGGTCTCATAGCCGGGCAAAGCAAAACAGGTGGAAGATCTCCCTCTGGGGAGTGGCGCATAAATCGGCCACTTACCTACCCCTTTTAAAAACTCCCCCAACCTAACCGCCTCCGGTTACATTTGGCGCCCAACACAGGCTCGAAAAAATTTTATTTTCATGAGTGATTTTTCTTTCGTAAAGGATATAAATTTTGGAAACAATTTGTTTTCATTTGATATTTATTTAAACTGTTCTCTTACATTGTGTATATAAATTTTTTCTCGCTTCATATAATATAAATAGTTTCATTAGCCTAAGATTCCAACTCAGAATTTGAGTTGATAATTATCGCACCTTTACGGTGAAAAACAATTTCGAACACGGAATCAAATTACATTTTTTTTAATTCAAATCTCTCACACAATTTTCTTTTGTATTACTTCTAATTTTTTTATTTTTATTTTTTTCAATTTACTTATTAAATTTCCCATATATTTTTTTTTTAATTTGTTTTAGTTTCAATTAACTTGGCATCAAATTTACCTACTTAGTATATTAGTTTTTTTTTTTAGAGTTTACTTAATTCATTTTTATTTGTTTCTACTATTTGCTTCATTTGGTTTGCTACATTGATTGTCAATCCCTAATCTTTGTCACGAAATAATACTCAGATTATTTTTCATCATGGATCGATTTCCGTGCCCGGAGCACTTGAGCATTGAAGAAGTTGATTACGAGCTAGAGATTCGCGGACGTCTTGGCGACGTGGCCAAGAATTTAGACCTTACAGGTAAACAACGGTTATTGAGAACAATGTTTAGAGAAGATTCGAGCGAGAAAAGAAATTTTCGTTCGTCGGAGTCAATTTCAGTAAAATATTACGATATTGCTAACGTGATCGATGATATTATACAATCATGCGCACGGAAAAGGATAGACGGAAAAAACGAATCGCGTTTACTCCATTACTGGTATCGCACGAAACGTTGTCAGGCTACTTCAGAGGATCAACGAAAAATGAGGAGGGATCTTATACGTAGGATTGAACATTGCATGTCTGCTAATAGGGTCCTTCTCCCTGGTACGCCAATCAAAGAAAGGATTAAGGATTTGATAAAACCTAGCGAGCCGGAGCAAGAAGCTGAACAGGAACCAGCGTGTAGCTATTCTAGTCCGAAAATGCGGCCTATTGTCAGGTCAAAGTGGGAGGAACCAGATCGCGGGGATAACATGTCTCAGAAGATCGCAAATTTAGAGGGGAAGTTAGACAACGTTCTACGTTTTCTTAACAGGACAGTCCAGGGTAACCAAATACGGTCAGAAGCTAATCGTCATACAGATTTGAGTAGCGATGAGGGCAGCGACGAAGAGTTTTACCAGCGAAAGCCTAGGGACCGTTCGGACGAGGAATCGAACTGTAGCAGGAATTCGAGGAGGACAATCGATTATCAGCATTCGCGGTATCAAGAAAGGCGTAGAGATGAGGGCTGTAGGGTTGAAAAATGGAAAATACGATTTTCCGGAGATCAACGTTCGATAAGCGTGGAGGATTTTCTTTTTAAAATCAAGAAAATTGCAGAGCGAGAAAATGTTTCCAGACAGCAACTGCTCAGAGACATTCACTTGTTACTGGAAGGGCCTGCGTCGGACTGGTTTTTTACCTTCGTAGATGAAATCGAAAATTGGGAGCAATTTGAAGGGAAAATCAGGTATCGTTTCGGGAACCCTAACAGAGATCGAGGTATCAGGCAGAAGATTCACGAGCGGAAACAACATAAGGGTGAGTCTTTTATCGCGTTTATAACAGAAATTGAAAAGCTCAACAAAATGTTGACCAAACCAATGTCTAGGAGAAGGAAATTAGAATTGGTGATGGATAATATGAGGCCACATTACCACTCAAGGCTAACTACCGTCGAAATTCGGAACCTTGACCAATTAATCAAGTACAACCAGAGGAGCGATGCAGGCGACGCGCTCAGGCACCAAAATTGGGAGCCTCCGAGACGCACGGTTAATAACATCGACGTTGAAGGAAGCGATACCGACAGTGAACATTCTTTTTCCGTGAATGTAATTAAACCTAGCTCACCGGCAAATGGGCCGCAGAATCCAAGGGATCAGCAGCAAAAAGGGCGTGCGAATTTTAAACCTCGAAGTCAGCAAGCCACCGTACAGACTTCGCGAGATGTGGGTCAGCGAAACGTGGACCACACCAATTGGGTTTGTTGGAACTGCGAGCGAAGAGGACATAGTTGGAGGGCCTGCACAGCACCGAGAATTGTTTTTTGTTTTGGATGTGGGCACTTGGGTCGAACAATCCGTAATTGCGAGCGATGTGCAGCCAGATCTGGTCGCAGATCGAATGAACCTCGTCAGGGAAACTAAGAAAGGGATGCATCGAAGGGAATGCGATTATCCCTCAAAATGTCACCATTCCCGAAAATACCGATTTTGACCCCTTACTTCGAATACACCAAATCCGAATAAACAAGGGTAATTGCCCTCACATTCGGGTGAAGGTATTCGAAACCGAAATAGATGCGCTTTTAGACTCTGGAGCTGGCATTAGCGTGACTAATTCTGCAGCTCTTGCCAATCAAAATGGACTTAAAATTCTCCCAGCTGCGGTGCGAGTAAGTACTGCTGATGGCACCGAATACAAGTGTCTTGGTTACGTCAATTTACCTTACACTTATAAAAATATTACCAAGGTGTGGAGTCTGCTATTAATAAGTATAAACAACGATTTATTGCAGTGTATAAAGTTTGTGATTATTTATGAGGAACCCCCTCGGTTGTCAAATGTGTTCCTCTAAAAGTGCATGCGTTTGGCAAGACAAACTTCGACGCCGAGAGCCGGGTGATAGTCGCGCTCTTTCACGGCAACCACGAAACAGATCGGACGCAAATTGACGACAAGGTGTTTTCGGGATCTTACAATTTGGCGCAGTCGGTAGGATACAAAATGGTGAGTTGAAAAACCCATATTGAACTAGATGTTTTAAAATTGAATCGTGAGCAGAAAGTTCCTTGTAAAATAAAATGAAGCTCGGGTGGAACTTCTGCAAATTCTCAATTTTTTTTCAATTCGACTGATCACGGAATCAAAATGGAGGAAACTCGATGAAATCTTAAAATCTGTTGAAAAAGAAAGCGAGACCGGTTATATCCGAAGCGCTGTTAAAAAAAAAAAAGCGAGACTGGTTGGAACCCAAAGCGCTGTAGTCAAAAGGAAGAAGAGGAAAAAAGCGAGTCTGGAAAAATCCAAAGCGTTGCAATTGAGAAGGAGATTGAAGAATAAGAAGCGAGACTGGTTTAATCCAAAGCGCTGTGCAAAAAAAGGAAGAAGAAGTAAGCGAGTCTGGAATAATCCAAAGCGCTGTATTAAAAAAAGATGAATAAGAAGCGAGGCTGGTTCGATCCAAAGCGCTGTACACAAAAAATAAGCGAGTCTGGAATAATCCACAGCGCTGCAAATAGAAAGGAAACTGAACACGAAGCAAGACAATTGGAATGATTCAAATCAGCTAGAAGAAGCGAAACTGGAACGGTTCAACGAAAAAGAATTATTATTATAATTTATTTGAGACTGTTAAACCACCCGGGACCAAAAAGAATGAGAAGTAAAAAATAATTGCTTGATCTATTAGAATCGAAAATGTTTGTGTTTATAGTAGCTGTTACCCGTAGACTCAGTATGACAATGTCGGGCTTTCAAGCTCAAAATGCGGTAAGAAAAGAAATAGAATCACGTTGTCAAAAAAAAACATATTCAACAATGCTCGCCAGAGTAGATATAATGAGTCGGTCAAGGTGAAGAGAATCAAAACGCTGATACACGTTAACAAAATTTGTTTTGATGACAAACATGATGGTTATGTGGAAGTTAAACTTATTCTTTAGCGGAGACAGACAACAGAGGATCCGTTGAGCTACATTGTTCATGGGCTCTAAATGGAAATAGCTATGATATTCGTGATCACGAGGAAACAGATTTCACAGCAGATCACGACTAGAGCTGGGAATGAACAAGAACGAAATTTATGTTTTGAGGATGTTATAAATATTAGACGATGTTTTAAACTCTTATTTTAAGCAGACAGCCAGCAGCCAGCAACGACTGCCGAGAAGAGGAAAGTGCCATATAGACACGAGAGAACCGCTCTGAGAAAGCGAGACGGTTGCTCTCGCTGAAACTGAGATTTATGCGCCTAGAAGGTTCCATGTGGCGCGAGCACGTGATTGTGTAGTTGCCCGCTAGCCTAATTAAGGGCGCATTTTTCAATGCGCCTTTCGTCAGTTCCACTCCACGCGTGGTGAATTTGAGTTTAGTGTAAATAGTGCACAGTAATAAGAAATAAGTAGAGAAATGAATCAGCAATCAGTTGTTCTTATTTGGTGTACCCTGAATTTGGTCTTCCCGGGGTTCAGCTGAGTTGGGTTACTGGTCGGTGGCACAATCCCGGTTCTTTTCAAACCCTACGGAAGAATTAGGAATCTTTGCAGCAGCCACCACCATTACCAACTTACCAGTCCGCTGTGTTTACTGAAGAGAAGTTTCTTATCTGGCATGTGAAGTGCAATCTTTAATTGCAGTGCGCTGTTCCAGCGCTTCGCTTGCCAGGTTCGGTCAACTCCCAGTCCACTGAGATCCAACCCGTATGAGTCACATGTTAATAAACAGCAAGAAAGAGATTCCAAATGTAAATAGGCTTGTTGAGAAAACTTGACAAAGCCACATCACTCAAATTTCAGACTTATCGAAAATCATTATTATGGTTCGGAGCCTAACGTGAGTGTTGGCATATGGAGCGCATCGCAACCTTTGAGATCAGCATACCAGAAAGTTTAAACCAATGCAATCCGCGATGCCATGTCTGACGTTTTGTAGTTAGGACAAATGTATGGCCGTTTTTCAAAAACTTTCCAAAAGCTCCCTAACTAATCTAAACTTTCTATGGAAGACATGGTGTCGCTAATGTTTGCTTAATAACTCCCATAGTTAAGTTAGGCGGTTTGCAAACGATAGAATGATGTAAACTATACCACTAGAATTAGTATTGGATTAAAGAATTTGCACTTCGTTTTCTTGAAGGCATAGCTGGGATGAAATGCTATAGTTTTGAAGATAACCTTCAAATACGGTTTCGTAAAACCTCAAATAAATTAAATCAACTTCTTATTAAAAAAGGTATCTTTGTTAGATCGAAGGTGAAGTTCTTAACAACGGAAGTTGATTCTTTGATGACATAAAAGACAATGGAAACTGGCAAGTGGAAAAATGTTGTTTATTGGTAATATGAAAAGAATATAAAAACTGAACGCACAAAGGTTAAGATTTCTGAAAAATAAGTCAGATACGGATCTTTGAAACGAGTCAGTAATAATCTAAGTCTTAGCTGGAAAACACGAAGTTGTCAAAGGCAATGAAGGAATGAAGATAATACTAATGATTCCTCGCCCGTTGTCCTTCTGTGAAAG
Organism: Uranotaenia lowii; assembly: GCF_029784155.1. Classification (NCBI taxonomy): domain Eukaryota; kingdom Metazoa; phylum Arthropoda; class Insecta; order Diptera; family Culicidae; genus Uranotaenia; species Uranotaenia lowii. The sequence continues at coordinate 102,358 of NW_026598755.1, forward strand.
GAAACAATTTCACCAGATGTCTTTTGGGAACCATCCGCGTTAGGATAGCATAAGCTATTTGTCCATAAGCCCAGAATCTTTAAGTCGAAAGAAAAGTGGAAGTGGAAGTGACTGCATAACCAATTGATAATAATGAACCTTTACTGAATTGCCGACCAAGATCAGATCTACATATGTTTGTAATATTACGATATTTGGATTAGACTACATTTTGTATACATTTCTACCAAAAAAGAAAAATAGATTCATGCCTCCAGCTGCGTTTTTTTTTGTTTTCTGATTATTTTTTCTGGAGGAGGAAAGGGATGTGGAGTCTGCTATTAATAAGTATAAACAACGATTTATTGCAGTGTATAAAGTTTGTGATTATTTATGAGGAACCCCCTCGGTTGTCAAATGTGTTCCTCTAAAAGTGCATGCGTTTGGCAAGACAAACTTCGACGCCGAGAGCCGGGTGATAGTCGCGCTCTTTCACGGCAACCACGAAACAGATCGGACGCAAATTGACGACAAGGTGTTTTCGGGATCTTACACAAGGTTATTCCAACAATCGTAGTCCCACAGATTTCGAGGGAACTTATTCTCGGCACCGATTTCTGGGAAAGCTTCGGGATAACTCCGATGATCGATACTGGGAACGGGCTAGAAAGGATTGAGACGTTGGAAGCCGAAAAAGATTCTTCGTTGTGTTTTGACATTGAACCGTCCGCAGAGCTCCCGAAACTAGATCAGGACCTGATTGACGAAACTCTAGACGTACCGGCCTTCGACACACCCCCGGAACCAGTTCCAGAGGCAGTCGAGACGGAGCATGAGCTAAGTGAAGCGGAGAAGGCTGAGCTGATCGAGACAATTAAAAAATTCGAATTTACAGCACCTGGGAAGCTAGGGAAAACTTCATTCATCCAGCATGAGATTATTCTAAAGGAGGATGCAAAACCGCGCAATCAGCCAGTATATAAGTGTTCGCCGTTTATCCAAAAAGAAATTGACGCAGAAATCGAACGTTTTAAGGAACTAGATGCAATCGAGGAGTGCTATAGCGAATGGACCAATCCATTGGTCCCAGTCCGGAAATCGAACGGGAAAATCCGTGTCTGTTTGGATTCCCGACGCATCAATGCCATGACAGTTAAGGATGCATATCCCATGCAGAATATGCAGGATATTTTTTTTCAGATTGGAAAAGGCTAAATATTACTCGATTATTGATCTTAAAGATGCCTACTTTCAGATCCCTCTGAAAGAGGAAAGCCGGAACTACACTGCATTCAGAACATCCAAAGGTTTGTTCCGATTTAAAGTTTGTCCTTTTGGTCTCACAAATGCTCCTTTTACGATGTGCAGACTGATGGCAAAAACATTGGGATTCGACCTGCAACCCTATGTTTTTGTCTATTTGGATGACATCGTCATTGCGACAAAAACATTAGAGGAGCATTTGAAACTATTACAGGAAGTAGCCAAACGTCTAAAAAGAGCCGGTCTAACAATATCGTTAGAAAAATCCCGTTTCTGTAGGAAACAGGTCATGTATCTCGGTTATCTGTTAACAGAAAGAGGGGTTTGCATTGACCAAGCTAGAATTCAACCAATTCTAAACTACGCTCGTCCAAAATGTGTCAAAGACATAAGAAGGTTGATGGGATTAGCAGGATTCTACCAGAGGTTCATCCCTAACTACAGTAAGATTACTGCACCAATAACAGACCTCTTGAAAAAGGATAAGAAAAAAGTAACTTGGACAGTAGAAGCAGAAATAGCATTCAACGAGTTGAAATCCGTCTTAACTTCCGCACCTATCCTAGCCAATCCGGATTTCACGAGGCCATTCACAATCGAGTCCGATGCATCGGAGAATGCTGTTGGAGCAGCTTTGGTTCAGGACCAAGACGGGGAAACTAGAGTAATTGGATACTTTAGTAAAAAGCTGAGCGCTACCCAACGAAGGTATTCAGCCGTTGAGAAGGAATGTCTGGGAGTCCTGTTGGCAATAGACAACTTTCGACACTACGTAGAAGGTACTAAGTTTAAAGTTGTCACAGATGCGAGAAGCCTTCTCTGGTTATTTAAGATAGGAGCAGAATCAGGGAATTCGAAGCTACTTCGATGGGCTCTCCGGATACAATCCTACGATATCGAGCTCGAATACCGTAAAGGTAAGAACAATATTACCGCGGATTGCCTTTCCCGATCAATCGAGACAGTAACCGTTATCCAACCAGATCCAGAATATGAGGAGCTGGCAGCAGACATTCTTGCTGATCCTGTTCGTTATCAGGATTACAGAGTAAACGATGGAAAAATTTTGAAATATGTTCCAAACATTAACAAACAAAGTGACCCGCGGTTTGCATGGAAGGAATATCCTAACTCATCTGAACGTAACATAATCATCAAAACGGAACATGAAAAAGCCCACTTTGGGTACGAAAAAACTTTAGCTACAATTAAGCAACGGTTTTTCTGGCCGAAGATGAACGAACAAATTCGCAAGTTTTGTAGACAATGCTTGCGTTGCCAGACGAGCAAAGCTGGAAACACTAATGTAACCCCACCGATGGGATCACAAAAACCAGTGGAATATCCCTGGCAATTTGTTACCCTTGATTATGTAGGTCCCCTTCCACCTTCTGGTAAGAATCGTCACACCTGCCTCTTAGTTGCTACTGATGTATTTAGTAAATTTGTACTGGTTCAACCCTTTCGCCAGGCAAAAGCTGAATCGCTAGTTGAATTTGTAGAGAATATGATCTTCCGATTATTTGGTGTCCCTGAGATTGTCCTGACTGATAACGGATCGCAGTTCACCTCTAAACTATTCACAGATCTCCTAAAATCCTATCACGTTAACCATTGGCTAACACCGGCCTACCATCCTCAGGTGAACAACACGGAGCGCGTAAACCGTGTTATTACAACAGCCATCCGAGCTACTTTGAAAGGTGAACACAAACATTGGGCCGATAATATTCAGGCCATCGCGCACGCCATTAGAACAGCAGTTCACCAGTCTACAAAATACAGCCCTTATTTTGTGGTGTTTGGTAGAGACCAGGTTTCTGATGGTAGTGAATATTCCCGGATCAGAGACCACACTAAAACCGATGTACAAAGTCCTAACGAAACGCTCACATCACGGAAGAAACTTTTCGAAGAAGTCAAACAGAATTTGGCAGCTGCGTATAAGCGTCACGAAAAAACCTATAACCTTCGATCAAATGCAAAATGTCCAGTCTATGTTGTCGGAGAGAAAGTGTTGAAAAAAACATTCGACCTTTCTGATAAGGGGGCAGGATTTTGTAAAAAACTTGCTCCTAAATTTGATACTTGCGTTGTCAGAAGAGTACTAGGATCTCACTCATATGAGTTAGAAGATTGTGAGGGCAAACGATTAGGAGTATTTTTTGCAAACCATCTAAAAAAGTTCAACACTGAACCACCAGATGCAACAAACTAAAATAGGAACCTACAGCTATGTCACTTTTTCCTTAGAAGCAACAAAATCTCATAAAACACCTTCGGGGTAAAAACTCATTGATCTCGGTACTAGAAGACTCAATTACAACCTAGTAGTTGGTTGGATTTCGTTGATTCAACTAAATAGTAAAGGACTTTCTAAACGATAGGTTGAGTTGAGTAATGACCTACATAAAGTACTGCATAATGCAGGAATACGATGGCCCTAACTTGAAGTCGCTGGAAAAGTTGACGTTAAAACGACTTCCTTTTCACTCGAATCAATTTAGAGGTATCAAACATCCCAAAAGAGCGAGCGCACCAATACTAAGTTTATGAAAGAAACCGTAAGACGAGGAGAAACTGACCGAAGAACGGTAGTATTGAGTCAGAAGACCATAAAAGATCACAGGACTAGATGGAAGAACTTTTCCCTGAGGGAGTGGAAAGAATAATTTCCGATGATTCCCATAGAAGTAAACTCGTATGTGAAACGCGCTAGTCCTGGATGATGACCTGATCAGAGTAATATTCGATATGAAGTTTAAAGCGAGTCCGTTCTAGCAAAAATTGCATACAACGAGAAAAGCGCGGATGAAGAAGTTATTCGGGAAAAGAACGAAAGGAAAAGTTCAACCTGACTTCAGTCAAGCCGATTCAATTATGCAAAAATGCATAAATGTAAATAGTAATTTGTAAATTTTGTAGATTAGTAGTTAGTATTTTGGTTCTACAACCAAGCCTAGTTCATAATTTCTAATTTTAGTTTTCTTATTACTAGTGTTAGTTTTTCTTATATTAATACTCACGATTACCTCCACCAACTCTTCGTATGACCAAATCGTTTCTTTCCAAAAGAATTCCATCCAATTTTTCTTAGGTTTTCAGCAATCGATTTTCCTTCGATATATGATCCTCAAGTAGTTTCATCCAGTACGTCGAGCTAAAAGACTTAAAAAAATGTTAGAGGACGCAAAAACAGGGTTCGAATTTGTTTAAGATAGGTTGGATTAATTGATTACTTACTTGATTCATTTTCACCTTCTTCTTATTTTTCTTTTTAACTTTTATTTTGCTGGTTGTTGGAGTTCCACGAAGAATTTGCGTGTGGACAGTGGTCTTCACGGACAGAGTCAGAAATCCACTAAACATGCCGAAAAGAAAATGCAGTGATCCAGCTCCGAAAGTTTTTCCGAGAAACGCCTTGATTTTTCCTCGCATTGATTGGCAATTTCCCCACGGAACCAGATTGATGGAGAATAGCAATGATCCAGCTGGAAAGAAAGAAAAGACGAAAGTTTTGCTACTTACTTAACGATAGACGATACAAATTTATGTTGTTAACTCTCCTCAACATAGGTGAAGGCTGATTGTTCGAAATGGAACGAGATTTAAAACGATTTTCCGCACATTTTCACAGGAATTCTTCCGAAGTGGACCGCGTCGAACCGATAATCGGAATTTTTTGTTTACGTTTTGACTGACATTTCAATCGCGCGCCTGAGTGTCTCGTGAGTTACCGAGTTATTGTGACGGTGGGTCACATAGTAGAAAAAGTTAAATACTTTTTTTTTCGCAACATAATAGTTTGCGTCAAACGTTTTTTTTTATTCAGTTGCGATTTGAGTTTCTTCGAGTTTTACTTGATAGGTTTAACGCGTACAGAATAATAGTTGAGTCTTTGGATAGGGAAATGTTAGTACTGGGAAAGTATTTTCTAGTGTATTATCTTCTAAACAAAGGCAGACCTTTAAGGTTTTGATGCTGATTTCACAGGATTCTTAGTTGTTATATTGAGGAGTGAAAGATGCAGAATACCGAGTATTATTTTTCAGTTAGTAAGATTATCCCATAGATCTTAGGAAGTCCTGAGGAATGGGCTCTGGTCGAATTAACTAGTTCTTTTTATAGGAATGTTACATGAGGTGTAGTGATCAAATTTGTAGTAGAGAACTACGGTGATCAGCTTTATCGAATGTTGACACGATTGAGGTTTTATTTTAACTCACGAGCACGAAAGGTCGTCCAAGAACAGTTCTGTTATAATTTACTGAAGCAGTGGTCAATTCGATCTATGAAGTCAGATAGTTCGATTATTATTTTGAAGGCAAGCGATTATTACTTCGGTCGAATCTTTGAATAACCGTTCTTAAGATTAATTTCTTTTTCTGCTGGAGACCGGAGTTGCAAAACGCTGATGGTCAGTACAAGTGTAACGATTCTGCTGCATCTTGTAAACAGAGGAAGAGTCGATCTTTTAGATTGATGATGACAACATATGACCCCAGAATAAAGGTTTTTCTTAATGGTTTTCAATGCGACCTTCGAAAATTTGATTGAATGTAAACTTCGTTTAATTCAATCAAATTTTCGAAAAATTAGTAGGGAATGATGTAACAGGTAGCAAAATTAAGAAATTTCATTTATTTCTTAATTCAATTTAGCGTTAGCTTTTATTAAAACTCCATGAACGAAGACATTTTTTTATCGAGAGATTTAGAAGAGAGAGCCCACCGTATCATCACTCACAAACATTTCCAGCCGACCAGTACTCAAATTTGCCGCCGTCTTCTGAAAAGCTTTTCCGCAAGAGACTGTGTCCTCGCTTAGTCATTTTAGCCGCCGCAATATTGAATGAGTTCTGTTGCCTAGCGCGGGCGGCTATCTTCTAAATTTGGGGTTTTCGAAAATTGATATATGCAACACCTTTAGAGGGCGATGACCGTTTGGGATGCTTTGTCCGTGTATGAATCTGATCCAAAGAGAGGGAAGACGTTCTTCTTTTTATTCTTTTAAGGTTAATATCTCAGCCGAACTTCGATTCTCAATTTTCGTTCGACGCCTCGGGATGGGCAACCGAAAATTTGAGTTTTGAAAAGAAATGTTTTTTCGGAGAAAGTCGTGACTTCGAGAGTCGGCACGAATTTCGGTTTTGAAGAAATGTATGGACTCGCTATCTTCTTTTGAGGAATTGATACCTTGACTCGTCCATTTTGTCCTAGTTTGTGGTAGAGGCAGGACCGGGTATTATAATCCGCGAATCGTGTGCTCTTATTAAAGGTAGAGCTTATAATGTGAATTTTCTACCCTTTGGGTTTTTAGTAGAATTAATTTTGTCGTTTTCCCCCGTAGTAAAGTGAAGCATTCGCCAATAAAGTGCTTCAGAATCATAGGAGTTTTCTTGATAGTGCGATTCAGAAAATCCTTGGGTAAATTATGCGGAAAGATATTAGTGCGAAGCGTGTTCTAACTCTTATCCCAAAAAGCAGATTCAGATCACACTTCCGGTACTGCATATCACCGACTCGTGACAAAACACGCCAGCCGAAGCTCCACCCCTACAACAACGGTGGTACGTTCAGGCGGAATAGCAACCGTTACCCCTGAGCGGCATACGCAAGACGGCTTCAGTTTTCGGCTCGACGACTACGATTTTCATCGGGACGCCGACGGCATCAACCAGACCTCAACAACGACGTCGACATCCGGTGAAGCACGCTGGTGAATCCACTGGCGGTTGTAACCGTGCTATGAACAGCAGCAGCAGCAGTAGCGACAGCAGCACAGCAACGGAAGATTCGATGGGTAATTAAAACCAGCCCCATGAATCTCTAAGAGTGAGTACTCATCTTATGAAACATTTATCCATGCGCATGTGATGTAGTTTGATTGGTCCATAAACGTCTATTTTCGCCGCCACCTGACAGCCTAGTCGTCAGCGTTGGCGCTTTACGATCCAATGACTTGAGTTCGACTCTTGGATCTAGTCCAATCATTTTTTTCTGCACTGAGTTGCTTTTTTTAAGACGGTTGTCGTTATTAGCCGTCAAGTCCATGGCCGGCCAGCAAACTACTGAGCCGTTTTTCGATTAGAACACGCACTACTTTACCGCACCTGAGTTCCAGCTAAAAATAGATTGTAAAATTAGGTAGCTCAGAAGTTAATTTGGGGGAAAATCTGCAGAGTAGGCCGCACCAAGGGTGCAGAGTAAAAAATAGAAGCTAGCTAGCAAGAAAGAGTTGAATCCCGAATACAAGATTGTAATAAACTTTGTACAATGGAAATTATTTTTTGAATACAAAACTCTTTTCGTTTTTCTACCGATAAAATTTAGTTTTACTGGAAATTTCAGAGGAAGGGAATTCACATTTTATCGGGCGTATTTTTCTTTTTTGAGTTGGGTTGGCTCCGATGTTTCCAACCTCCGTTCCTTCCTCCAAAGCAATCTAGGGTATCCCGGTCAGAAGAGGTTGACCTATGATAATTTTGCGTTATTTTCCAGAGTTTCTCTCTTAGCCAACCGAGCATTCATTTTTCTCAAATTCTGTTAAATTTTCCACCGAACATTCGGTTGGCATCGATCAACTGTTGAGGATCCCAGGGACAGTTGGGGGCTTAATCTTATTTGGGTTAAAACTAAGGACTATACCCGCCCTGCGGATAGGTCTCATAGCCGGGCAAAGCAAAACAGGTGGAAGATCTCCCTCTGGGGAGTGGCGCATAAATCGGCCACTTACCTACCCCTTTTAAAAACTCCCCCAACCTAACCGCCTCCGGTTACATTGTATCCCTGAAAGGCATCGCAAAAACTTAAGACAGAATTTATTTTAGTTGAAATTGAATAAATTAACGCGCAGGTTTCAGTGGTGGAACAGAATTAATTCTTTATTCACTACTTCAGTGAGGTCCTACTCTCGAAACTAGTGATTACTAGTTCCATCAGCGATCATAAAAATGCGAATAGCCTAATCGTAAGTTTCAACCATGTGTGTTTAAACTACTTAAGAGTTCTTGAGTTGAATTTTTAAGCTGCAACTGAGTTTACATCCTAATATTTTTTTTTGGTAAAATAAGAAAATAAAAAAAAAAATGATTCAAATACTCGTGGGTGTTATTGAGTTCACGTGAAACCAACATGATACTATCAAATCTTCCAGGGCACGTGTAATCGAAATCGTGATTTTCCTGTTAAAGAGCTCAATGCAAAGCGCCTCATTGAAGTGTAAGCTTTAAACAACTCTGAAATGGATCCAGAATGCACCCAACTGTCTTCAAACAATTATTCCTACCACACAACCTAGGGAGCCAGAACCATCAACAGAACTTAAAACCACTAATAAATTCGCAATAATTCAATTAACACCCACTGATGCTTGTGATGTTCACCGGACCTGATCCATGCAACTGATATCATCTTTTATACCTAGAGACTTCTTCTCATTCTCGATTTTTGTTGTTGTTCTATTTCCAGATAAACCGGAGTGATAATTGAAGCTGAGCCCAGAGAACGAGTCACTTGAACGAACGAATCATCATCATCATCATCATCATCGGTATCTTCATCTCAAAGTGGGTGAAGAGCTTTCCAAAACACACTCCCCATCGGTGTCGTATTGTGTTTTTGTTTCTCAACTTTTTTTGGGTTCTACCGGAGTGGGGAGGAAGTTTGTTAGAATCTCGAATCGTATATCGGTATCATAATAATCATAAGTAATCTTGAGCTTGTTCCTATCAGAACAGATCAGACACAGGTCAGGGTAGGGCTGAGTGGAAGTGTGAATCGCATTTCGGAGTGTACTTGAGAAGTGAGAAATATAAGAATATATCTAGATACTAGATATCGCTGTGACAAGATCTGATTATTAGCCGGTCACGATATGTTAATTGCCGAGAGCTGTGAATGTTGAGCCAAGTGTGACTTACTGTCGGTCGGTGTCAATTTAGTAGAACAGTGTCGTCTTTTGGAGTGTGACTGCGCGATTGTGCTGAGGCGTAATTAATAGAACCAAAATGGCGGCCAGAGGCCAGAGGAATTGCTTGGCTGCGGTGATGATTTTCCTGTGCGTCCGAGAACTTTCTACCCAAGAGGCGACGTCGACGGAACAAGCTCCGGTCCTGGGGCCACCGACGCCATCGAGTCCCACAACTCAATCGGACCGCCAATTCCGGGTTGTCTACGAGTGGAACATGATGGACTTTGCCTACGCCAGTGAAGACGAACGAGCTCAGGCCCTGTACCGGGGTGAATATGTGCCCCGGAATGTCATAATTTCCGACTGCAAACCGTACGCCAACCGGCTGTACGTTACGATTCCCCGGATGTTGGCCGGAGTTCCGGCGACCCTCGGTTACTTTGTGCGCCCGGACAACAACGGTCGAACGGATCCGGAAATCGAACCGTTCCCATCGTGGCAGATGAACAAACGGGGCAACTGTTCGGCGCTGCAGTTCGTTCAGGGCATCGCCATCGACAAGTTTGGCATCATGTGGGTGGTGGATTCAGGCCGAACGGAAACACTGCACAGAGGTGAGACATGTTTATTGGTTGAGATGGTCTGGTAGAAGTGGATCCTAACACATTCTCTTGCTGTCTGGGTTATAAAACTACCGGGATAGAGCAAGGTTTTTTTTTTCAAATATAGGGTCAACGTTCATCAACTACAGTGTCGATTTAATTTTTTATGATATTTTACGACTTGTTAACTTTCTTAGGTACTTCTTGCGATGAAAATGTCTTCGCGGACCTCAAATCAAGGTTGCCAAAATCACAGAAAAATCTGTAGTTTCACAGAATTTAAGCAAATTTTCATCCCAGATTCTGTGTCACAGAACACAGAATTTTGAAATTTTCACAGATATTACAGAATTTTTAAATTTTGAATGGATTTCCGAAATTATTATTTTTGGAAAGTATCAAATTTAGATTTCTTACTTTGAATAAGAAAAGTATGATGATTAGTAACAGAAATTCATCACACAATTTTGGGTAAATTCACAGAAAGTCAGAATTATATTTCTCAAAAAAAACAGAATTTTTTTCGGCAACCTTGCCCCTAATAAACATGGGAAAACTCTTAAATTTTTAAATATTTGCTTATGAAGACACCTTAAAAGTCCATCCTACACAATTCCCTTTTAATTTCTTGAATTTAAATTTCGATCGGCTATTTTAAAATAGTCGTTTTTCTTAATTCCAAGCCGATAAGGACTCGAAGCTTTACAATCAAAATCTTAACATTATCTTACAGATTTTGGCATTATCATAGTTTTATTTCCTCTCTTCTAAAAGTCTCTATTTTTCTTTCTTGTGCAGATTTTTTTATCGAAAAAAACTTTATCCAGATCTAGGATAGAAAAAAAATGACTTAGGCTTAACAGACTGAATTTACGTGAATAATTTCTGATTAACATTCAACACCCAGTATTGGGGGTGTTGAATGTTGGGTGGCTTCCTCTATATTTTTCATGGTATAGATAAGTGGTTTTCAAACATTTTTCACTAACGCGCCCTTTTTTGTCGTATTTCCGAGCTCAGCACCCCCCTTCCAAAAAAAATAATTTTTGAATAATAAAATGCTGAATGGAATTGTTAAAACACTAAGTTTTTTTCATTTTGTTGTAAGACAAAACTAAAAAACCATCAAAATTCAGACCCCGTTGGTTTTTGGCGACACGTTCGTAGATTTTTTGTTGCCAAAATCGAATGTTGCCAAAATCTAGCGGTTTTTTTTGTCACTTTTAATTTTAAGCTATGCAATCATATTAATTTAAAGCAATGAAATGCAATTTTTGACTGCTTTTAACTTATATAATTTAGCCAATATCATAAATTAAAAGCGAATATAATATTTAAAATTATTTTGATTTATTTAAATAAAAAAATAGAACCCGTTATTTGGAATGTTGCCAAAAACAAACGGTTAAGCAATAATGTTGCCAAAATCGAACGGGTCCTGTATAATCAATATTGCAATAATAGGAGAAATGAAAATCAAAATGATTTCAAAAGGTTATCTTTACAGAAATCGGTTCGAATTTCTCATTTTCAAAACTGAATTGTTAAATGCACGGAGTAGTGTTTTTACTTTATCATTTGGTGGAAAAATACTTCATCAACTTCCGGTTTGGTTGATATAAATTTTTAATCAATTTGTAGAGAGAATATAGGAGGTTCATAAAAAACAGCTGGTGTCTAGATACTGACTTAAAAATTCATTGAGTTTAAAAAATCCGCAAAAGGGGTAAAAACATTCAAAATAAAAATTTCCAAAAGTAAAAATAACAGGTCCAGTTAAAACTAAATAAAAATTACCATTTCTCGAACATATTCTTAAACTAGAAATCAATCAGTTTGAATTTAAAATACAAGGCATATCTTAAATCTTGGTAATCAAATTCATTTAAAGTTAAATTTGCAATAAAAGTCAACTAACTCATTACTGCGATTTCGGATATAAAAAAAGAAGTCATGAATTCAAACTTATGTTTATGAAGTTTTAAATCTGAATTTAAATTCTGTTCAAAGTTTAGCAGAATATACGAATCTTAAAATTAACATAGATTCCAATAATTGAACTCATGAAGACAAAAAATGTCAGATGAATAAATGTCAATAATAATAAAAAAAAATTGAATTCCGGCAATTTCAGAGATAAACGAATAACATTGGAAGCTTAACCATAACTGATGGTACAGATACATTTTTGCATCGATTTAATCAAAGAGAATAAGCTAAAACCTAAAATTAAAGGGCAGAAAGTAAAAAAAAATGTAATTTTTTTTTTGAACTTGGGATTTTCCGACCGGAAATGTGAAAATTTCGGGTATTCCCGTTTTCCGGGAATCATAATTTAACTCCCGGGAATTCCCGACCATTATTAATTGTTTATCTTTATATAGCTTGGAATCCATTATTAAGTTTCTAATTATTTTATATCACAGTGAACATTACACAAGCTTTCAAATGGACAGTTTTTTCTGTTAATTTTGTCATTTGAAACAAAGCTCTTTGACAATATGCCGATCTCTGTGACAGTATAAGATTTTTTCCGCAAAATAATTGAAAAATCTGTACAGAAGCTCTGAAATAAGTTTTCTCGAATGTGACATTTTGGCACTTCTGCCTCTATGGTTATGAGATCATGGTTGTTAGTAAAATTAATTTAAAAACTGAAGAATGACCAAGGCAAGGTTATTGATTTTTTTATGAAACATTTCAATATAAAAGCTACATCAATGAATGGTTTCATAATTCCACAGTTCTTGAGCTAAAGCACAATGTTCATGAATTAAACCATCATAATTTGTTTAGACAGTCTTACAATATATTCGTTCAGAATTTCTATTATTATTTGAAATTCTTTTGAGTTGTTCAGATTTTTTGATAAACCATATGCATGTATGAAAGAATCCTGCAATTACACTAATCAGACTTTATTCTAGTTTGTTTATTTATATCAATGCACAATCAGAATGCGCTATAAAAATTTAAAATTTCTGCATATGCCTGCTTAAAGTACAGATTCATCTTAATAAGTTTCTCTCTTCGTGAGATTTAGCTGTGAGCTACAAATACTTCAATCCGAGGTAAGTGTATCCAAATAAGTGTTCTTCGTCTGTTTTGGTCTTCTGCCTTATTCGTGCAATTGTAAAAATAAATAACTTTTTCTAAAAGTCATAATGACGCATTTATTGGATAGTTAAATTTAGAATGAAACGCGGTTTTTTGCATACTATCTTTTTTTTATGAAGGTTTTTACATATATTGTTTTATTTTGTGAATATGCACCATTTTGAAAAATGTGTCTAAAAATCGTGATCTCCTATAGTATTCACATGACACACGTATGTGCGAGTCTTTTATCATATTATTTGAAAAGTTCATCAACCTTTATGATATACTGCTTATACCACAAAGGTCGATGAACTATTCAAATAATATTGACTGCTTCTATTCTGTGATTATTGTTGAAGGAAAACAATTAATTCGAAGGCTCAAATGTAGCAACTTATAATGTGCTCATTAGTTCCGTGATCTTGCTCGAGAAAGCGTGTACTTCCTTATCTTAAAGTTTTTGAAATTTTCAACTTGAGATAATGTCTCTAGCTGAGCCTAATATGGACATCATAAGTGAAGATGATCTTCTTGCGAGTCCTTCCAGCGATACAGCAAAACGTCCCGCCAAGTCACCAGCCGCCAATACTGACAAGAAAGCGCGTATGTCTGATTCAACAGAGTTGAAACTGACGATTAAGCGCATGGATGGAGCTGCTATCGATCAAAGGTACTTCGATAAAGTATCTTCGGAGCTTGTGAAATCGATTCAGATTATTCCTGCATCTGAATTCCAGCCCAGATTTTATGGATCTGGTTACCTTTCGGGAATTGGATGGTACCATGCGGCAGAAATGCAGAGCCTAACATGGCTTAAATAGATACACTCTAACTGAGTTGAAGAAAAGTGGAAAAATTCCTGACCTGGTCGTGCTCCCATTCTCGCCGGTTCCACCGTTAAGAAAAGCCAGGACTACTGTACCGGGTTGCCCACAGTTGGAAAAAGAAGGTGAGAAGGTCTTCCTCCGAACCATTGCAAGGCAAAACAGCTCCTTGGATATCCGTTTCTGGAAAGTGCATAAAATTACTCGTAAGCCTAATAATCGGTACTTGGTAATATTTTCCATGGATGAAAAATCTGTAATGCAATTGAAGGAACAGAAATCGAAAATTTTCTACTTGCTTTCAACAATTTATATATTTGTATTGGAAAAACGGTCAACATAATGTTATCTTATTATTTTTTTTTCTCGAAATAAAGTCTTAGCCTATATGTGCATTCTATAATAATAATTAAAAAATACATACACCTATATATATATATATTTTTTTATTATTTTTATATTTCGAACAAACCAGATACCTACATTTGTTGTAGTTGGGACTCTTGGGTTTCTTCATGTTATTCATACTATTGCATCGGGGGTAAAAATTTAAAATAATTTTTTTCCCATCGTAACAGGTAAACAGAGGTGCAAAGAGATCCCTACATGTAGCATGCAGCGCACGACTTTTAGCCGATTCTAACAGACCGACGTCAGCCACGAAAGAATCGTCTTGCAAAGTTGCAGACTGATTCTTTCTCCCTTATGTGCAGAACGTCGAACGTGTCTGCAAGTAAAAGCCAACCGCGCGGTAAAATCCTTTGACTGCACGTTCCGAAAATTACAAACGATTCTCCGAAGTTAGGAACAGTTGCAAACTTGCAAGCCCGAAGATAAAATCCCTTGAGCCGAACAGAAAGAATCATTTCCGAAGATAGCTACAGTCTGCAAGTTGCTTGCATGCAGCGCGATGATGCGATGTACGTTTGCAAACTTGCAAGTTACAGACAGAACCGTAGACCCGTTCTTGTGCGGTTCGATTTGATCCACCCCAACCCAACCTAAAACCGAACCGAATCCATGGCATGGTGTAAGAAAATGATAGGCCGAGGTGCCGTCGACTATCCATTCAGTTGCCGTTCAGCCAGCGAAGCGGCATGCCGTACGACAAGAGCAAGGACATGTTGAAGTTGTTGTTGTTGGTGCCTTCGTGTTCGTTTCGTTTTCTTCTAAGACGGATTCGAAAGGAAGTGGTGCCCAAATTTTATTTGAATTTTCAATTATCATACCAGGGTGATTGATATAAATCATCAAAGCAAATACAAGCAAATTTGTTTTGATTATAACTTTGTCATTTTACAAGTTATTTATAAACACAAAGTTGTTAATTAAAACTGATCCAAACTCTGTTGGAAAATCATCTATATTGTTTTATAACAGAGCTGCCTTAAAATTCTTTAAAGTTTCGTTCCGAAAAATTCAATCGATTCTCCAAAGGCAGGATCACTTGATTAGTAGGATCACAGATTAAATTGTGTGAATTTCAATTTTAGAATTCAATTTCATTTGCTTAGACATGTATAAGAATCACGTCATCTTTACCAAGTTATCTACAGTTTTTACAGAAAGTTTTTACAGATCGGTACAAAACTCAATAGAAATTCAGTGCTTGCTCGTCGTCATTCCAACCTTGAACTCAAAAACTTCACACACTGTTTGATTCGAATCTTCTGTCAAAGTTTTATAACTTGTTTTTAATTAATTTCGCGTCCTGAACTCGAATTTTTGGTCAGATTTTGTCTATCGCATCCAGTATTACTGATAAGGCTTTTAAAAATCAGTGCTATGATAAATCAATTACTGTCTATATATTATTTTTTACTTCTTTGCTGAAGACTGTAAAGCGGTTTAAGTTATACTTTGAAAAATATCTATAATTCATTTTGGTATAAAATTTCATCAGAATTTCGTCTCAACAGAAGGAAGAAAAAATTTCTTTTACTTCAAAGCCAAAATTACTTGCAGTCTTCGTAGAAACTTAAATTTTAAAAATCTTACTCAACGGTTGCTATTTATCTCAGATATTACGAAACTGCTTATAAAAAGCTGGACGTTTCACGGTTAAACATATCACGCTTTCGCCCATCAATCAGTCAATTGCATAATCTTCAAAATAAGAAGTATGGAAACTGAATAAATTATTGATTTATGTTTCAAAGTCAGCAACTTATGTACTTTTTATCAAAATAAATTGACTAAAGGATTAACATGAATGAACATTTTCATACAAATCGGAATTTTTTATTCAAGTTTTTAAAACTGTTTGCGTATCTTTCGTAACGAACTTTTGAAATCTGCCACTTTTAAGTTTAACTTCGCGAGAACTACTATGAAGAATTTTTGCAAAAGGCTTTGATAAGTATCTCAAATATCAAAATTTAAATAAAACAAGTCCAAAAAAGTAGATTTTCAAACAACTGCTGAATCACATATTT
Organism: Uranotaenia lowii; assembly: GCF_029784155.1. Taxonomy (NCBI): domain Eukaryota; kingdom Metazoa; phylum Arthropoda; class Insecta; order Diptera; family Culicidae; genus Uranotaenia; species Uranotaenia lowii. The sequence continues at coordinate 118,471 of NW_026598755.1, forward strand.
GAAAAACGCTGAATCACATTAAAAAAACGCTTTGATACGAAATATGAATTAATGGCATGAAATCAAATAACATCGCGTTTAAAGGTTGAAGTGACAGTGAGCACTTAGCTTATTTAATAGAACTATGAACGGTAATGTGTATCAACTCCATTTTATTTTACAACGGTGACCAAAAAAGGCACTCAGCTCGATCATTTTATGTTAACCTGATTTTCTTTGATTTTTCTTTTCAAGCTCCTTGAATTTGTGAATGTTGGCAACCCTGCTCTCAATACTGCCCAACAAACCATTAAGCACTGTTATAAGCCGCATAAGGACAGTGTAACAGCATTTCAGTGCTAATTGGCTGTCAAAAAGTTTTACTGATGCCAATTAGCCCCGTGACATTCAAAAGTCAAATGAGCCCTGTATAAGCTCAGTCAATGAATTATCTTGCCTTCACAAGCCGCTAAGTCATTTTCAATAAAAGTAAACAACGTTGGGTAATACTAAAATAAAAAAAATCAAAGTCTCCATTCGTTTGGCTTTTTGCGGAGCAGAAGATGATTTTACCGGCGCGGCGATCGATTGGTTTGGTTTGAAATTGAGCTGAGGAAAAGAACCAGCTCAATTCTCGATTAACTGAAATGCAGGAATCGACGGAAATCTTCAAGGACATCGAGTACGAGCCATTGGATCTGCGTCCGAAGGGAATCCGCACCGTTCTTAAGAACCTGAACCCGGTCGACCATGGAGAAGCAGAGCGAACGAAAAAGTGCCCCAAACGAATATCGGTATTTGCTTTGATGGAATACATTTTCAGGTGCAAGTGAGGATTTTCTTATTTAAGAAATTAGTGAAAAAAGTTATGAAATAAAAAAAAATGATTGAAAATTGAAAAAAAAAGAAACAAGTGCCGAAAAACTATTCAAAATTGTAGAAATAAATGAAAGATTAAAAAGTCAACTGTTTTATCACTTTATTTTTGAGTATCCGGAAAATATATTTTTGTCTCCGTTGTGATGAATGATTCATTGGATTGGGGCATTGGATGTAACTCTCGGGTGTGTTATGTTTAAATATGCCAAATTCTGTTCAACTGATGCATGGATGAGATGGTCCATCAAGCAGAGGCACAGGTAAATGCAAAGCCAAGAACCGTCAAGCTTGAACGTTCAAAGGTTCGATTCTTCAGTCGTGTTCCATTCGGCAAAAAAAACCAACATCAGATAAAAAGGATTGATGGAGATGGGAAACAAATAGCTTTGGGAGGAAAAAGACAAAACAAAAACAAAATTTTTCTTTTTTTTTAATTTTCATTCAGTGGGTTCAACCGATTGTACCCACTGAAAAATATTTTGACAATTGAGGCCAGGCCGTATAGAAGCCGAATTGCAGGCCAAAACCGGCTTTGGATCAGCCCTTAAGTGGAGTACAAAGGTAGTTGGTTTTGTTGGGCATATCCTATAATGTACTATAATGCCTAATAAAAGTCACTTTTTGCGGCTTAATGGTTACTTGGGTGAATCTTTAATATGTGATTCTATTTTATCAAGTGATCCTATCCATGGAGAATGGATTGAATTTTTCGGGCCGCAGCTGTGTTATAGAACAATAAAGATGATTTTCCAACATTTTTAAGATAAGCTTTTATTAACACTTTTGTTTTCATAAATAACTTGTAAGATGACAAAGTTATAATCAAAACAAACTAGTTTTTATTTGCTTTGATGATTTATCTTAAACACCCTAGAATGATCATTGAAAACTCAAATAAAATTTGGGCACCACTTCCTTTCGAATCCGTCTTAGAAGGAAACGAAACGAGCACGAAGGCACCAACAACAACAACAACTCCAACATGTCCTTACTTCTGTAGTACGGCGGCGCGCCGAGTGTTTTGCAGACAGCCATGTACATACGCTACACACGCACGCTTCGATGGCTGAACGTCAACTGAATTGATGGTCGGTGGCTGTGGCTCTTCGGCCTATCACTTTCTTTCTCCATGGATTCGGTTCGGTCGGTCCTAGGTTAGTGGAACGAATCCAACCGCACAAGAACGAGTCCACCGTCCTGTAACTTGTAAGTTGCAACTTGCAAATTTGCAAACGTACATCGCATCATCGCGCTGCATGCAAGCAACTTGCAGACTGTAGCTATCTTCGGAAATGATTCTTTCTGTTCGGCTCAAGGGATTTTATCTTCGGGCTTGCAAGTTTGAAATTTTCGTAACGTGCAGTCATCGCGACTTTTACTTGCAGACACGTTCGACGCTCTGCACGTAAGGGAAATAGAATCAGTCTGCAACTTTGCAAGATGATTTTTTCGGAGCTGACGTCGGGCTGTTAGAATCGGCACTGCATGTTTCATGATGGGATCTCTTTGCACCTCTGCAGGTAAATGATGAAATTTATCAAAAAAAAAAAAAAAGGCTAGACACAATGTTTCCAAATATAAGGAGATACGTGTCGCTTTAAAGCCAACCTTATACTGATACCTGATGAAAGAATCCTGCAATTACACTAATCAAACTTTATTCTAGTTTGTTTATTTATATCAATGCACAATCAGAATGCGCTATAAAAATTTAAAATTTCTGCATATGCCTGCTTAAAGTACAGATTCATCTTAATAAGAAATTTTGTTTCATGCATTTTTTCTACGAATTCTTTCAAGCGATTTAAAACCATCATAATTAATTCCATAAATGTCAAATTACCGCCCATTTCCAAAGTTTTTAAGTTTACCAGTCTTCCTGAAAAAAATTGTAGGTGTTTAATGTGAATTGAAACAAAATTGTACCGTTCCTAAGCTCTCGGCTTTAAAAAAGATTATTTACTTAAATTTCAGTGGAATTTTTCACCATATTCAATTTTGATTTGATATGTGTATCGGGAAAGTCATCCATAAACAAGATGAATATGCTTTTGATTATGATTTATGAAAAAAAAAATTCGATCGAAAAAATACAAATTTATATAAAAATAAGTCGTCCTTCTAAGAGATCTACCAAAACTAAACCGGTTCTGTTTGAAATCTGGCCATATGTTACCCCACTGTACATTCTTTTAATTTTGTAGGAGCACGTTACAAATACTATAGCTTTTGCTATTGAATTTAGGCAAACGAAATAACAAATTTTAAAAACTTACGTACGAGAGTTTCAAGTTTTTGAATTGTAAACAAATGTTTTAAAATTTTGATGGATGTTTATGTTTATGAATAGTTGAAGTAACTTTTTAAATATAATTTTGATAATGATGTGAAAGTGGTTCGAATACTTTTTAAAGTTTGTTATCTAGCGTGAGCTTTCATTACTTCGTATGAAACATCTTAAAAATTCACAGTAAACTGCTGCATAGCTATCAAAACAACTTTAAAATTTGAATTTCAAACATAGAATATGTTGTCCAGACTACAAATATTCTAAATTAAAAAAAGTTTCGACTCCTTTATTTCATTTTTATGTATTTTTTTGCAATGAAACTGTTTTTTTTTACATTATGTTTCATACGACGTAATGAAAGCTCACGCGAGATATGATCTTTTTTCCTTTGGCCTTCCAAACTCCCCAAAATTAAAGGTAGAGTCCGCTTGAAAGCTCACAACGCTCAAATCACTGTGGAGACCACTTAAGAAACCAATGGTTTAAAATAACCAAAAACAAACGGAAAAAATGCTTAAAAGAAGTGATGGAAATTACAGATAACACAAAGCAACAAAATTTAAAGTTTTCCGTGGTGCGAAGACTTTCAGAGCTTAATTTCACTAATATGGAAGTGCTGATTCCAATACGATTAGTTTTTTTTTCTTATCAGCTCTTGTTTTCTAGAAAACTCTCATTCAATAAATTCGAACTTTCCAAAGATTTTGAAAACTAAGTTTTTAATACAATGAACATTGAGCAGCATTTCAGAAGATCGCGTATATCACACAGTCAAAGTTGTTATATGAGTTAAACTCTTCTCTATCAAATACCGTCAACTGGGGCAACAAGCAACAATTTTCAATTTCAATGGCTTCTAAAAAACTGATTTTCACAGTTAATCCTACCCCTTATGCATAACAAGTTTTTAAGATGGAGGGACATCAGATTGGCGTAGTTAGAAAATTATTTGATTCTTTAATTATTTTTAGTTTTCTAAAAACATGCGATTTTCACCCTCCTCAGAAAATGGGGTAACTTGCAAAAAATTTTGTTTTTAATGAAAAATCTTATGAACACGTTTGAAAATTTATAGTTTTAAATATATTTGCGATGCCTTAAAGATCATTACGCATGAAAACAACAATTGCAGTAATTTTTTGGCCTGTAAAACTAATTTTCACATTTTTTCTGAAAATGAAGATGCTGCATACATTTAGGGGTTGAATAATACTATGAAAAATTCTACGGGCTGAAATCATAAAAATAAATTGGTGTGGGACAAAGAATTTAGTATGTGGTCAAGCTTCTATTTCAAATGCTCTTCGCTCTTTTCACCACCTTAGAATTTTCTTCTGATCTTCTATCCGTCTTTCATTTCAACTCTTTAACCCTCACCGATAAAGCCGCAAATTCATTTCATAAAAATAAATGTTTGTATAGAAGAAATTTCAATGTTTGCAAACGCGTGATGCAAAACATTCATATTTCAGCACATAGAAACTTGATTTACAAGGTGTTTCTTAAGTTTGCATTTTGTTGCATTTTACCCCAGACACCTATCTGAATTATAAGAATATTTATTTAAAAAAATTGAGTGATTATTCGAAAAATATTTTTGCATCAACAGTGTTGGTATAGCATGAGGAAACCAGTGAAAAGTTTGAAGGTAATATTATCAAGCCAATCCGTCATACTGCGTAAAGTTTTTTACAGCATCGAAAAATGTAAAAATTTGTACGTGTGTTGCTCGATTTTTAAAATCTATATATATATAAAAAGCAATTTCTGTATGTTTGTTTGTCCTCTATAGACTCAGCCGTCTTAAGAGCTAGAGATCTGAAATTTGGCATGGATGCTCATTAGGACCAGGAATGATGAAAAATGTTATAGATTTTTGGATGACCCCTTCCGAAGGGGGTCGTCCATACAAGACAAATATTGTTTTCGCGTTATTGACGTTATTTTCCGTCGGATTGTGATGAAAATTTGCACACGAGTGTTTTGAAAGACGAGCAGTCAATTAAAGTTATCAAATTTAGGGTCAGGGGTCGGCCAAAGGGGTCGTCCATATCCACTGATTAATGTTTTTGCGATATTGGCGTTATTCTACATTGGATTGAGATGAAAATTTCCGCATAGGAGTTTTAAGGGACGCTCTTTTGCTTTCAGGTTTCAAATATTACCTCAGGGGTCGGCAAAAGGAGTTATTATCTGTTCACTGTTTTTACGATATTCTCTTGATTGAGCAGAGAATTGTAATGAAAATTGACACATGGTAGTTTAACAGAAAAGATAATTGATTTCAGGTGTCAAGTTTTGAATCGTGGTGAAAAAAGCCGTCCATGTTAGTTGCTCACTGTTTTCGCGATATTGTCGTGATCATGTATCGGATTGAGATGAAAATGTTCAGATGAGGGTTATAAACTATGAGCAATTGACTTCAGGTAGCATGTTCCGTGTCAAGGGTCGGCGAAAGGGGCGTCTATATTCACTGTTCACTGTTTGCAAGTTCCTGACGTTATTTTACAAATAATTTGAAAAGAAAATGGCACAAGGGAGTTTTGAGGAACGTAAAATTGGTTTCAATTATCGAATTTCGGGCCATGGGACAGAAAAAGAGGGTTTCATTGAAAGTTCAGTGTTTTGTGCAATAATTTTGTTGGAGGCAGTTAATTGATACCAATTTAAGTGTGAAACACGACAAAAGAGTCGTGCACATAAAAAAAATAGTACATGTTTCTGCCATAATGTCTAGATTTTGCAATCGATCGAGAAGAAAACACTCTCACATAAATTTTAATTAAAAGCCAATCAACCGTTTAATTTGAATTTCAAGTAATAGTAATAGTAGCGACTTTAAACACTGTTAAATTTTTCCCCCAAAATTGTCGAAAGAATGTTTCGAATTCATTTTCTAAACTCATTTTGACGTACCAATGATTTAAAGTGAAACGAAGTTCGTACGGGATCAGCTAGTTTTAAATAAAAATAAAAAAAAACTTTTAAAAAAGCTTAAGATGCGAGAAATTATGTCATCCTCATTTTGTAATTATTAAAAGATAACTTTATTACAATACATGAAATTAAAAATTGATTCAGTGCGGTGTTATATAAATGTTGCATCTAACTCCGCTGTTGCATTATGCCCCGTTTGACGGTATTCATCAAGAATCGCTCCACGTCTCGAGCACACTAGTCCTTAGAATTTATTCATCGCTCTAGGAAAATTGTTGCTTATAGGGGAAAAGTTCATATATCGCCCCATGTGGCTAATACGCGCCACTCGTGTTTTGAAGAATCTGTAGCATTTTAAGCCTTCAAAATATCACCAATTTGTTATAAATGCTACGATTGGCCATGGAAAGTATGATTTTTTCCTTAAAATACGTCTATGTCGTAAACATTTCAGAACTTCGGTTTTTATTCATTTAGATCTAAATTTTAACACACTTTGAATAAGGTGTCACCAAGCAGAGAAATATGAATAAGAAAATATTTTTCTGACACATCGATAGTGGAGAACCTAAACCATGATTTTGTGCATAAAAAATCATACTGAACTCGCATAGATGGGTTTTTTATTGGTATGTTTTATCACGGCCATGCGCTCGTATGCTAAAGATTCTGAAAACAAAAATTGAACGCAAATTCTCAGTAGATCTCGAGACTTGCCCCGGAAAATCCGGGGACGATATGGCTTCTGAAGATCCGGATAACCAGAGTGAGGTAAACAATTCTCGATATCTTTTCGGCTTAGAACTGGATGATCCGGTGGAGCTATGTGAGTTACATCCAACGTTTTCAGTTTAAAGGAAAGAAAATAGGAAACCGTAGTGATTTCCAGTCTTGAGTTCTTTTTAGCGCTTTTTTGTGGCAAAATTATATATTTTGGACCAAATTGGACCAAGAAGATTCGGAGAGCCAGCCATTCGATGAATTTTGGAGATATTACCGACTTCATTTAAAAAAATGTGACACCAAAAATATGTATTCGTAGTTTAATATTGGGACGAAATAAAATATAATGCAAATCTATTTGATTTGTGAGCATTAGTTAATAGATTGAGTATCTTAACAGACCTATTTAGTATCAAGATGTATAGATACTTTCAGTATTTGAACGAAAGAGAGAAACAAATCTCTTTCTGGACCATAGTCTCAAGATAATAAGGAATCTTGAATTCAACGACATTCTGATAACAACTTTTGGCTCGAACGGCTGTTTGAAGCTAATTTGTGTTCGGTCAGGAATTCAAACAAAATAGAAAAATTCTCTACAGGCGAATGTTTAATAAACAGCGGCGCGTATTTACAGCAAAGTTTTGATCTATGAATTTGAATATGGTTTTTTAAATATCAAGCAATGGATTGCTGATTCTTCGAACTTGAATAACATGAAAATAAATTATTGTAGCTGAATATTTTCTGAGTTTCATTTATGAATTATGTTCCAAGGTTTGCAAAACAGAAAACTTTGTACAAACTGTATAATTTGTACGGTTGAAAAACAAGCGAAATACAGCGCTTTGAAGCCATGAGTTTAAATTAATCAGTTAAATTCCTTTAGATTTTTTGTCGGGGCTTTCTGGTAGCATCTATAAAAAAATCTGATGAAAAATTATAGATTTCATTCATTACCTAAGGGCCTGAGTAGATTTTTTTTATTTGGGTGTACCTGAGAAATGTTTCAAGCCACCAATCTTCCAATAATCTCATATTGATATTCTAGGACGGTTTCGGGTTCAAATATATATCATTTTGCTTACTGAAACATATAATATTCCATAAAAATTATATTTTTCAATAATTTAACACACGATTTTTCATGTGTTAAACAGAGAAAGCAAAAGCGTTCATTCTAATTTCACCCCGATCAGCTGTCATTCTTAAAAAAAAATTGTGAAAGAGTAAAAAGCAAGCTTAATTCTTTTTAGCAAGCCCCAAGCCCAATTGTAGCTTATGTCAGATTCATTGAAACCGATCCAAGTGAGACAATCCTATGTTTGTTTGTCGAAAAATAATGTACAAATCCGTTACAATAAAAAATCCCTCAAAATTCCTTATGGATTTCTGTTAAACTGCTCCATTTTAACATAAAGTTATAAAGTTATTTTTAAGGATGGAAAACAAAGTCATGAAATTAATATAATTTTGTAAAATAATTTCGAAGTGTAACTATTAACAATCTGATTTATGACTCAAAGAACTATTTCAAAATTCAAAACTTTAAAGAAGTTTAAAGCCAAGATCAGCTTAACAATCATGGCTAAAATTTTGATTTTGGTTTATTATTAAGTTGGTTGAAAAACCTTTCTGGATTTTTTATTTACAATTTTCAAGTTTTATCGATAAAATAATACGAAAATTTTACAAAAAAAAAATCATTCTCTCAATTTAAAACATTCTTTCTTATGATAAATTCTGCTCTGGAAATACGGTTTGGACTTATCCTTTAGTTGAGACTGCTGAATGTAATTTACCTATATTTGTTCCTTTTCTATTCAAACTGACTTGTTGAAATTCGTTTCAAAACTCCAAAATCACGATAAGATTTAATCAATTTCAGTTTTAACTAAATCTTCTTTTTTATAAATAATTTTGCGTATTATTTTCTTTTTTCAGGAACCAATCACGTAACATGCCCACCTAAACTGCTGCTGCTGGACTTGAAGCGTAACGGAACCGTCGTCTGGCGTTACGAATTCCCCGAAGATGTCGTCCCGGCTGGCATGAACTATCTGAACAAAATTGTCGTAGATGACGCTTTTGGAGGTTTCGCTTACATCACCGATAACAGTGGAGGTGACCCTGGCATTGTCGTCTACTCCCGTCGGCTGAACCGATCCTGGAAAGTTCGGGAAAACAACTCAATGAGAGCCGCTCAGAACGCTGTTCGATTCGGAATCAATGGAACTGAGCTGAACTTCTCGATTCACATTGACGGAATCGCTTTGGGACCTTTCTACAATCCTCACATTCAGAACGACATCGACCCTCATGTTGATCCGCTGCTGGCTAACCAAAACTACGAACGAAATGTTTACTACAGTCCTCTATCCAGCTACCATCTGTACTCACTTCCGGCTTCGCTGCTCCGTGATCCGGAGTTTGTTGCGAAGGCAAGTCCTCGAGACATCCTGGAGTCTGTCACTGACTATGGTCGAAAAATGTCCCAAACTGATGGAATGATCATGGACAATCAAGGTGAGCTGTACTACGGCCTTCTGGGGGAACATGCCATCGCACGGTGGGACTCTTACCTACCTTTTACTCCTAAAAACCAAATCGTAGTGGCAAAGGACAAGACCCACATTCAATGGGTTGATGGAAGGGGATTCGACCATGAAGGATACCTTTACGTAGTTGTCAATCGATTGCACAACTTCGTAGCCGGAAAACTGAATTCTAACGAGGTCAATTTCCGAATTCTACGCGCCAAAACGGGAGCTTTGAGCTACGTTGACACCCCGGACAACGTGTTCAACAACGACCTGAAGTATCGATACGACGGTGAAGTCGACAACAGTTTACTTAATTACGGAATCTCGTCGACGACTCCTATTTCTAGCAGATTGGAAACGGCAGGAGTCTTCAGCAGCAAACGAAGTGGGGCAGCTCAAATGAGTGCAAGCGTTTTTTCGATGGCTGTTTTGGCTTTGGTCGCTAAACTTTTGGCATGTTAGATGGTTGTAATCCTAAAAAGAGGTATCAGACCTTCATTCCTGATTTCAGTTACCGTGCAGTATCTTAACTAAAAGTGTAAGACACTATCGTCCCATCAAAAAGAAAATTCCCATGAAGTGTGTAAATAGGACTCTAACGATGATGTATACAAGTGTAAATAGATTTTAGGAGTTTGCGAATCGGTACCATTCGAAAACTTGCATTGTTTCTTATGTTTAGTAAGTTTTACTTTTCTTCAGTTCAAAACTGGTCATACGGTGGCATTACATTCGTCAGTAATTTGTTTCGAGTTAAGTTCATCATTCAGACTTAAAACATTAAAAAAATAAAATAAATCAGCTTTAAAGTGTGTTCTGTGGCAGTTTTCATTATTTCCGAAAACAAATTGGTGATTTCAACATGCCTGGCTTAAAGTGGTGCCTTTCCCACGGTGCCTTTTTGTTTCCAGATCCTATGCGCTCCTATTTTCCTGCTACTTCCAACATCTCCCTGGAATATTTGAGCCAGATCAACAGCTTTGAGAACGGCCGTATGCTTGACCTCTGCTTCATAAACGAAGGATTCTGTAATCCAACTATAGATTTAGATTTAGCTTTCACTCCTCTCGTCAAAGTAGTTTCCCATTATCAAGCTTTAGTTGTCTCACTTGATGTCACTAAAATTAACGCCCCCATAGAGGAAGCTGCTTCTTTATACCAGGACTTCAAAAACTTCAACTACGAAGCTATCTCCTTCGTCCTAGATCCCATCTAATGGAAGAACGAACTTGATCTTTCTTAACGCAATGCTGCCGCTACGACTTTTTTAAACGTACTGAGTTACATAATTGACCGCCATGTTCCGAAACGTAACTTACCTTCCAACCCACGAGCTCCCTTGGTCACTTATCAACTTATTTCTTTCAACCTGACATAACAAAACTTCCCTAAAAAGACGTCTACAGATTGGAACCATAATTCTCATGAGGCGAATACGAGGGATTCGTGATCCCTTTGCTCAGACTTCCTTATGATTTTTTTTTGTAATACAAGCAACATAGAAACCGCTGTCGTAGAATTGTGTGTGTTGCTATTCGTGATAGTATTGTGCACAGCCGAAAAGCGAGCGGATGGTGATGCGTTTGCATGTGCGTTCCGAGGAGTGAGCGATTTTTTTAGTTCTTGGACGTTGCTACCAGAACTCTCTCCACCGGCTACAGCGTAATTTCAAGACCAACCCGAGATCTTTCTGGAAGTACGTCAAAAATCAGCGGTAAGAATTCGGGCTTCCGTCCCCAAAGGTTCTTGAAGGGCTTCACAGCAATCACCGATCCCGAAATATGCAATTTTTTTTGCTGAGAAATTTTCTAGCGTTTTCACAACAGGGCCCTTTTCCTCGGAGCATCTGGATATAGCTGTAATAAATATCTAACCTCTGGATGTTCCCTTAAACGGTATTCCATTCGAAAACGCAACCATTTTGAAGGCAACAGCTAAGCTTAAGAATTCATCATCAACGGGTTTGGACGGGATACCAGCTATCTTTTTGAAACGTTTCATGCCCCAATTTCTGACTTCCATTAGGCACATTTTTGGGGCTTCGCTAGATTTCGCAATCCTTCCCACACTGGCTTACATGTTCCCTGTTTACAAATAAAGGTGAAAAGAGAGATATAACAACTACCGTGGAAATTCAGCTCTCTGGTCGATAGACAAACTGTTCGAATTGGTTGTTGTGGATCCGATTTTCTCGTCCGCATAGCAATACTTCTCCAAGGATTTTTGCCAAAAAGATCAACGACAACAAATTTGCTGTTTTTCACATCGTTTGCCTTCGCTTTGCCATGAAATCCCAAACTGACGCCATCTATACTGATTTATCTGCTGCTTTCGATAAAGTAAATCACATTATTGAAATCGCTAAACTCGAACGCATAGAATTCTGTGAATCTCTACTGGACGGGACCTACCTAACGGTACGAAAACTATCTGTTCAAACTGGAAACTACTTTTTCAAGACAATTCTCCGCTTGTTCAGGTGTGCCCCAGGGAAGCCACTTGGGACCTATAATTTTTTGTCATCTATTTTAACGATGCACTCACTCTCCTTGATGTCCCTAAACTTGCGTATGCCCAAGGCGACGTCGATCTCTTGCAAAGGGCAGTTCAATACCTTCGCTCACTGGTGTGACACCAACTGCATGCCTCTGAACCGGAACAGATCTGCGGTCATTTAATTTTCTCGCAATCCGAGCAGACGTTTATGGCATCATTAGAGCAAATTATTTCTATCACGTCCTGAGAGCCAACTGTACTCTCATTTTGCTTGACATTAGGTGGTACACAGCAAAAATGGAGCACAAATTTTCATACATGGCTAGCAAAGTGAGGCTTAATTTTGCTAAAACTCAGACCTTAACTACACCTCTTTTTTAAGAGCTTGAAGAGCTAAATCGTGCCCATACTCATTTCTTCTGCAGCAAAATTTAGGATCAATATACTCTCAATATTAATGAAAAACGAGGTTTCGTTTAGGCCTCAGAGCAGGTGAAATTTGGCAGTAGCAACGTACTCATTTAAGAGTACATGTACTCTTTATCGATCGAGAAATGGGCGTACTCTTCTTTTTGTGAAATTTCACCAAATGTACTCTTTTTTTTTTAAAGACATTTGATCAGGAAAACTTATGTATATCTTCCATTTTATGAGGTTGTATCACATTTTATGCAAAAACTACGGAAGGAATAACGTCTTACAACAAATTACTTTAACATCTTGTTTTCATTAACATACATATTTAACCGGAATATAAGCGCCTTTGAGTATGCAAACAATATGTACACAAGGTAATATGCTTAAATGCGCACAAATGGGAATGGATTGTTTTATAACGTTTTTTGTGGTTTCTCAGCATCAGCAACATCTAAATACTGCTATCTTTTCGAATAACCAACTTTTGCATAACCTCAACAAATTGACAGAATTTGATTGAATTGAAATGACTCGGTTGCTCGTTACAGTAGAACCGCGCTATTTCAAGGTAGTCGGGGCCTCCTCAGATAATACAAAATATGTACATCCTTTTCCTTCTGTTTTGCATACCTTCCGGGCGCAAAGCTTGATAATTAAATGGATCTTGTTATCTTCTTTCAACCGGATTGCTGGGAGCTAGAAAAACCGGAGTTATATCGTTTCTCCTGACTTTTTGGGTAAATGATATCAATGTACTCTTTTTGGCGTTGAGGGATCTGGTAACCCTTACTATTTATGATTAAGATGTCTTGCTTATGTATGTTCGTACGATCAAAGAGGATCAGTCGTTGGTTTGTAGCGAGGTGCGCGATGAATTACTTAAAACCCGAGATGTCGTCGACAGTCTTGTTGAAACAAACAAACATATTGAGGAATCACAGGAGTTCCTGTCGAGTAAGTTCGAAGAATTAAAAGGCTATTTCAAATCTATCGGTAAGGCCATCAGGGAAATGCAGTCGGATAATGAAAAGCTTAGAAACACGGTGAGCGTCTGGCAACAAAAACATTGTGGCCTATCCAATAAAGTTGATCGTCTCGAAATGGAACTTGATAAAGCAAATAGAACTTCATTAGAGAAAAATGCGGTGGTTATAGGGCTTCCTTCAACAGCTCAAGAAAATGTTTTGGATACTGCACATAAACTAGCAGCTGCTGTAGGGTGTCCTCTAAAAACTGGCGACGTTACTGAAGCAAGGCGACTCGTGAGCAGGAATCCATCAACTAGAACCACACCACTACTTGTTTCTTTTGGAAGCATTGCCACCAAGGAGCTACTTTTCCAGAAAAAGCGGGAATATGGACCTTTGAAGGCGGCGCAGGTCGACGTTACTTATGCTGGATCTTCAAACAAAATATCAATCCGAGATGATCTGACTAATTTCGGAAAAGAACTGCTGATGGAAACGAAAAATTTACAAGAAGAACTAGGAATAAAAATTGTTTGGCCAGGCCGTTATGGTAAGATCCTCGTCAAACGCCATCAAGGAGCCAGAATAGAACAGATTGGAAATAGGAACGATATTCGCAATCTTGCTAAATCTACTCAGAAACGTTCTCTAAACCACTCGATCGATATGGAAGCTTCCATGCCTTAAATGTCATCACCGAAGCGCGCCAACACTAGAGTTGGGAACAATTAAATTAAGAGCTAAAAGTGAAATCTGATATCTAGATTTTAAGATGTTAAATACTAAAAATAAATTATACGAGTCATTGGATTCCTTATTTGAAAACTGCCGCAATAAACATAATCACTAGAGATGTACCGAATATTCGGTCGGCCGAATATTCGGCGCCGAATACCGCCAAAAAAACCGTTAAGCCGAATATTCGGCTCACCGAATAGTTGATCTAGGTATTCGGCCGAATAGGCCGAATAGGCCGAATATTTATTTTTTTTAATTTTAACAAAAACAGACTTGTAAATTTTTTAAATGATGTTGGTTAATTTATAAAATATCTAAAAGTAATGTTGAAAAAGCTTTAAAATAACCAAAAACTTATGGTTTCAGTAAAACATTTTAAGTGTACCCGTGTATTTTTCACTTTAAATAGGATTATATATCGATTATACTTCTTGATATATCCAGACTTGTCCTTAAACCAAATAAAGAATTCAAGAAAAGTTAAACCGGAATGGACAAATTTTTTTTTAAACTTTCCGGATTTTATACGGGTTCATTCAGATTTATTGCTAAATCAAATAAAAAACTGAAATGTCTCTTTGGAAATTTTGAAATTTTACGTTACAAAACGATTGTTTAGAGTAAATTTATTCGTTAGATACTATTTGAACACTGCTGTTGTGATTCGATGAAAACTTTAAATTTCAAGTACCTAGTTTTATTTCTTTTCCTTTTGTATGTCTGAGAATGATTGTATTCGTCCGTTCGCCGAATACCACTATTCGGTACATCTCTAATAATCACCATATCCTAAGAGCTTTCCAACTAAATGTAAGAGGCCTTAACGATCCGAATAAATTAGATCAAATCAAAATATTCTTGGAAAAAATTCCTGCATCTGTTGATTTACTGGTCCTAGGTGAAACTTGGTTGAAGGAAGAAAGGAAACACTTTGCTAATATCAGTGGATATCGTAGCTTCATTTCCTGTCGTACTGACTCCAGTGGTGGTCTCGCTGTTCTTGTCAAAGAATCAATCATAGTGTCGGAAGTCGAGAACTTAAACATAGTCGGTTTCCATTACATCCACTTGCGCTTGAAGCCAGGAGTTTCGCCTATAGATATCTATGCCGTTTACCGCCCACCTTCTCAAAACCCACAGATCTTCTTCGATAAGTTAGAATCCGCACTTGCATCCCTGAAGCCAGACTCCCGATTGTTAATGCTTGGCGATGTAAATATCCCTATCAATCAGGAAAATTGTCTTGTTGTTCAACGATACGTAGACCTTCTGAGTTGTTTCGATTGTCGTGTTTCAAACACTCATATAACTCGTCCAGCTAGTTGCAACATACTCGACCATGCAGTATGTTCAGATTCTTTTGTTGACCAAATCTCGAATGACACACTTCCAATCGACATCAGTGATCATAGCCTGGTGTTGACAAAGATTTATCTTAAAAAACCTGTAGTTTATCGTAAACTGGAAAAAACAATCACTCAACATGAATCATTCAATGCTGAATTTCTAGTAGAAGTTGAGCATATACAGGCCTCAAATGCCCTGGAGAAGCTAAACAAAATTATCGAATTGCACAGTGCTCTAAAAGCTAGACACTCGAAAACAATATCTGCCGAAGTAAAAGTAAAAGGCCCATGGATGTCGTTAGACGTATGGAAGTTTATACGAATCAAAGAAAACACCCTTGCCCGATGCAAAAAGTACCCTGCTAACGATCATCTAAAGGATCTTCTACTGCACGTTTCCAAAAAGCTACAGTGTGCCAAAGCTGAGGCTAAGAAAGGTTACTACCATAAACTGTTCCACACGTCAAATCAAAAAATGACATGGAAGAATTTGAATGAACTTATAGGACGGAACGAGTCAAGAAGCGAATCAATCAAACTAGAACTGAATGGAACGATAACAGAAGAAGGAAAATCAGTTGCAAACGCTTTCAACGAGTATTTTTGTAGCATTGGATCTCAATTAGCGGCTACAATTCCAAGAAATGCTCAGATCAATGGCACTCCATCTTTCGGCAATCGTGATAGTATTTACTTGCAGCCAGCAACCGAACAAGAAGTTCTCATAGTGATAAACAATTTGGATTCTTCAAAGAGCCCGGGACCAGATGGTATTTTGGCCCAATTTGTCAAAACTCATCACAATATTTTAGCCCCATTGATCCGAGACATATTCAATGAATGTATTCAATCAGCTGGATTCCCGGAATCCCTTAAAACAGCACGTGTCATTCCGATATACAAAGCAGGGAAAAAAACGAATTGCAGCAACTACCGCCCCATATCGGTTTTATCCGTATTTAGTAAAATCCTGAAAAAACTTCTAGCAACTCGTGTTTTACAATTCCTAAAGCAGCACAAACTATTGTACTGCTATCAATATGGTTTCCGAGAAGGCTCCAGTACCCTCACAGCAGCGACTGAACTAGTCGATGCTATACACCAGGGGTTTTCAGATCGTGCTCCGCGGAGCACTTGGTGCTCCGCGAAGCTTTTGAAAGTGCTCCGCGACGTGTGCAACGAAAATCATAAACCAACTTTGAAAAACTCTGATATTTTTTTATCGTTTTATTTTTATCGAAGTATGAGAAAAAAATCATCTGGCATATAGTACGGACGAATAAATTTTGTTTACTTTGTTTTACTGGCGGCTAAAGCCCTGTTGGCAATGAATAGTGGATTGTCAAAATGTCCAGCTTTGATCGAACAACGTTGTGTTGCAGAACTGAGCGTGCAAAACACTCTGTTTTGGCGCCGTACTTATAGTGTTTTCGTTTATTGGCAGTGGCAACCTAGTTATCCACGAGTTTTTCCCTAACTGCTGTCTTTGTGTTCGTTTATTAATTCAGAAGTCCACTAGTTTTGCCCGAGGTTTGAACCTCAAGTGAGCTACCGATTGGAAAACCTGGAGAAGCGCATACCATTGCTTAAAAATTAATCATATCTTGTATTCAAGTAGTCGTCCGTATCATGGTTGATGAAAAAAGAGTGGAATTGTCTGACAATACGGTTTCTCGGCGAATTTGTGACATGGCTGAAGATGTTGAAAGCATTTTAGTTTCTCGATTGAGAACTTCAAAAATCGACATGCAGCTTGACGAACCCACAGATGTAGCAGTACTAGCAATTCTGATGATGATTTGTTCGCTATCAAAATTCTGCATGTTTCGATGAAGATTTGTTCCTTTTTAAGCCATTGCCAACTTCTACGACGGAGGCTAAAATTTTCAAGCTAATTGATGATTATGTTACGGACAACAATATTCCATTGATAAATTGCATTGATCTATGTACGGACGGTGCGAAAGCTATAGTTGGAAAGACTGCTGGAGTCGTTGCCAAGATCAAAGAAAAGACTATAAGTTGGGGTAGTACATCCTTCATCGACATGCAATCAAGAAACTATCATCATCTTTGAAGTAAGTCTTGGACGCAAGCTTAAAAATAATCATCTTTATCAAGGCTCGCCCCAAAAATTCAAGGTTATTCTCAAGGCGTTGCGCGAAGAGATGGGTAGTCAACATTCCACGCTACTACTTCATACCGAAGATCACTAAATATCTCGTAGAAAAACGCTGTCTCGCCTGTTTGAATTAAGATCGGAACTCATCTTCTATTAAAACGGCAAAACCATGACCATCAAGAGCAAAATCAAATTTTGGGCAGAATCGCTCAAAAAGCTCTACCTGAACAGTTTAAAAAAGAAGCTTTAAATCAGAAATGAACTCGAATTTATATCCGGAAATTTCCAAGAATTATGACAATCACAACACTTTTCGTTGAATTTTTTTTTTTTGAATTCCTTGGTGCAAAGTTAAAATAACAGGTCCACGTGTTTAATGAAGTCATTTACAATTAAAATTACAATGTTTTGCCGCAGGATTTTTGAAAAGCTTTCTGCAATATTTCCCCTAAAAATATCATACAATTATAAAAGACTTTAAATTCGTGGAACAGCCTTTTTTATGTCAAAGAAACCAGAATTAATAACATCGCAAGATTATGAATGCTGGATAGATATGACATCGGATTCAAAGCTTCAGGAAAGATTCGTATCCAAAAAGCTATTGGAAAGAATTGGTGTCTCACAAGAAAAAAATTTTTTTTTGTTTCGATTATAGTCGTTTTACCATCTTTATGGCATTCGCGACTTTATCAACGTTGCAGTTGGCGGATCGTTATTGAAAAACTTATCCGGTACAACTGTGTTCGATGTTTACTCTCGGGCTCGAACTCACGGACATCGGCTCAGGAGACAACAGACTTGCCAACTGAGCTATATCACAAGCCACAACTGAAAAATGAATTTCAAAATTTGTCCGATAAAGCAAAACTTATTCTTCTGCCGGTTTCCACAAGTTATCTACGTGAGTCTGGATTTTCCACATATTTATCTCGCAACGAAGACAAAATACCGATCCCGACTAAACGCGGAACCAGACGTCAGTCTACTCTGCCATAAATTTTTACCAAAATTGTTACAGCTTAAAAATCGAAGAAAGCATATTTGTTCTATTGAAATCATTACTTTTGATGACACATATTTTGTTAATGAAAACAAGTCTATTCGAAATGTAGCCATTCATTACTAATTTTATTGACTACGATGAAAAGACACATCATATTCAAACGATAAATACTATCAAGTTTTCAAAGCTCGGGTTTTTTATTCTTTCAAAAATGTAGGTGCTCCACCAAAATTTTTGGTTTTAAAAAGTGCTCCGCCGAGCAAATGACCTGAAAACCCCTGCTATACACAATGCTCTCGACAATCGCAAGTTAATGGGTGTGTTATTCCTCGATTTGAAAAAAGCCTTCGACACGATCGACCATTCCATACTATTGAACAAATTGGATGCCTACGGAATCAGAGGTATTGCCAATTATCTCTTCGCTGACTATCTTGCGAATAGAAAGCAGTATGTACAAATTAATCAATCGACTAGTGATCTTGGATACCTTCCCGTTGGAGTTCCTCAAGGCAGCAACCTGGGACCTTTGCTGTTCATCTTGTATGTGAACGATATCCATAGGCTGCATTTGCACGGCAAACCAAGACTTTTCGCTGACGATACCTCCTTATCGTACGAGAACTGCGATGTAAGGATAGTTGTAGCTCAGATGTCAGAAGATCTTAAAACTCTTCAAGAATACTTCAATTCTAATCTACTCTTGCTCAACCTGGACAAGACAAAATATGTACTGTTCCGATCTACTTACCGGCAGCCCGAATCTCACAACCAGCTCCAAGTTGGCTCAGCAGTCATTGAACAAGTCAATTCGTTCAAGTATCTAGGACTCATATTCGATGAACTGGTAAGATGGGACAAGCATATAGACCGCCTACGAAAAGAACTCAGTGCTATACACAGTATGATATGGAAGTTATCCAGGTTCGTACCCACCAAACATCTGACACATCTATACCATGCATTTGTGCAATCTAAGTTGCAATACATGGTCTCCGTTTGGGGAGCTGCGAGAAAACGAGACATAAAACCTCTCCAAGCATTACAAAACCGTTGTCTCAAAGGAGTGTTCAAGAAACCCAGACTTTTCCCAACAATCAACCTTTTTGAAGCAGCCTCGGCGTCAGTTCTGCCAATAGCTGCCCTAAGAGAACTGCAGAGTGTCGTACAAATCCACAGTATATTGCACCATCCGTCTTTCCACCACAATCAACAAGTTCAGCGCCAGCAACAGAATCATCGATTTCCTACAAGGTCCAGAGGAAACCTGACTCTGAGAAGAGTAAACACTGAAAAAATGAAGAGATCCCCCGCATATTTCAGTAAAATGAAATATAACAATCGGCCTCCACACTTGAAAATCATCAGTAACAAACAAAGTTTCAAGCAGCAATTAAAAATCCACCTTAAAGCCAATTTAGAAAACTATTTAACATAAGTGAAAGCAAAACAAACTAGATCGTTGAACCTGCAGTAGAACAGTCCATCAAAGCCTCCTTAACAGAGATTAATCTCACTGGAGGCTTGAAAGAGAAGACAAGTTCCTCACTTCAGACACATCCGCCACTAACTGCCACCGTATCATTTTTTTTTCTTCCTCTCCGCCAGCCACCGCCACCACATAGCCACCTCCACAAAACCACTGCCCATCGCCCACCGCCTCCAGCTACAAATGAACAATAACAAAAATATATCAAATTGTGTTGAAAAAAATGTAATAGCAAATTTGTAAACTAATGGAAAATAGCTTTTCTACAAATTAACAAACTATCATTAAAAATGAAATCCTCATCCATTTACTAAAAGAATCTTTGTGAATCATAAGCAGGTAGTTATCTGTGATTTGAAAACAAATCTTGCAAAAGATCAAGTTCTTCATACAGTTCCATTCAAAAAAGAATGAAATCGCGTTAAGCTGCACACCCACTTCCAACTTTGACATGCATCCATGTTCCAAAATTTCTCATAATTCCACACAAATTTTAGGCCCATTGCACCATCTTTTTCCGTGATCCTATCCTACAAATTTGGCACTGGGTTTTGTACTAGGCCTATGATCTATTTTAGCTTGCAACTTATAAGATTTTCATAAGTCGGTTGATTTAGGCACTCTAGTGTCCATTAACTAACGTTGAAAAGATTGTAGGCTTTTGAAAATGTCATTTGTTTTTCCTTAAAAAGAATCAGAAACACATTTCAACGCTATTACGAATAAAAGTTTCCTAGTTTTAGTTTTTTTTTTAAATAATATTCACATAAAACGCACAAAAAAATTGGAATAAAATTGATGTTGGTTTGTTGGATTTGTTGGTTGCTATGCATTCATTCTTTTCTGAATTTTCATAAAATTTGACAGAATAGAAGAGCAGAAAAAATACGGGTTTGTAAAAAAAACAGAAAAGTTGAAAAGTGGCGCGTTGTAATGTAACGATTTCCTTGGCTTTAAAATTGTAGCGAATACAATTTTGAACTTAGAGGTAAAAATGTTTTCAATGTGCGATATGAACTGTGCAAATTTACATACTATATACCAAAAAATTGTTTTGCAAACTTTATCTCGTCACGCTGGATTGGGTCATCTTGTATATTGCAATAGCCAAAATTTTGGTTGCGTGAGTTTTTTTTAAGTAGAGTCTCATTTTTTTAATTGGCCTGAGGTACAAAGCCTTACATTGCAAGTGTTTGTTTTTCGTTCTCTTACGATAAACTTTTCCATTAAGTATTCTGAGCTGGAATATATGTATGTCTTTTTTTGAAAATCCTGTCGAAATCTTTTAAGTCTCTACTCTGATACAAAATGACATCTTACATTCCAACGATTTAAGTTCAGCCCGGTCGATTTTCAATATTTTCAAGATTCTTAAGTTCAAATGACTAGGGCACTACTGAAGTTATTCATTGTTTTGTGTGAAGAATTTTTTTTTCTATTACATGTGTTTGAATATGTATAGACACTAGACTAGTTCACTTTTCGGCTTTTTTCGCTGATCACAACGCCACTTACAGGGTTTGATCCTCATTCATTTTCAAGTACTCTGGCCGAATTTGAGCTCATTCGAGTAAGTTTCCAGCGTGCGCTAGAAGTTTTGTTGAAAAAAGCCCATTTTTCTGGAAAATTTCCGTAGATGTGTTCTAGCAAGCTGTTGTTAATATAAAATGATAATTTTTAAGTGTTCGGTAATTTGTATGACAAGCATTCGTATGGACCTGTTTTAGATAATTGACTAAATCAATTCGAAAAAATTTAAAAATTCATAAACTACCAACTTTTACAGAAAATTTACTTACAAGTTAAGAACTTAAAATCAGTAGTAAATAGAAAAAAAAATATTTTCAATATAAACTTTTCATAAAAAGATAGCCTTATTTATAACCTTTAATTTGATGTATAACACTTAATTATCGCAACAGTACAAGCAAAGATATTCAAACATTCACATCACATTCTTTGAATCATAATGTTGTCTCCATTCAAGTTTTAGCATCATGCAACCTGCAAAACGTGGCATCAAGAGGACTTGCTTACAACTTGATCAAAGCGCGCGCTTTTTTTAACTCCTGGCCCCGTCATGGGGTACTTGATTGAATAAAAATATCCTTTCTTGTGCACAAGTTGGTGTGGAGCAAACTTGAATGAAAAATATTTTATCAAATCAAATTTGTTGCATAGATATTTGAATAACTTTGCTAGCACTCTTGCGATCATTAAGTGTTATACATCAAATTAAAGGTTATAAATAAGGCTATCTTTTTATGGAAAGTTTATATCGAAAATATTTTTTTTCTATTTACTACTGATTTTAAGCTCTCAACTTGTAAGTAAATTTTCTGTAAAAGTTGGTAGTTTATGAATTTTTAATTTTTTTCGGTTTGATTTAGTCAATTATCTAAAACAGGTCCATACGAATGCTTGTCATACCAATTACCGAGCACTAAAAAATTATCTTTTTATATTAACAACAGCTTGCTAGAACACATCTACGGAAATTTTTCAGAAAAATAGACTTTTTTCAATAAAACTCCTAGCGCACGCTGGAAAGCTACTCAAATGAGCTCAAATTTGGCCAGAGTACTTGAAAATGAATGAGGATCAAACCCTGTAAGTGGCGTTGTGATCAGCGAAAAAATCCGAAAAGTGAACTAGTCTAATAGACACACATCACTGCACTTAAAAAATAACTAATCATTGCTCTGCGATCTGATGATTTTAAGTTTATTTAAAATCTCCATTCAAGTTTACAAGATGATTCAATATTATATTTTGATGTATTTGCTACCAATTTCTGTACAAACTGTACAAACAAAAATTTATATTACTCTGTAGAAATTCTATAAAAACTGGAATTTTCAAAGTGGCTCAAGAAATCCTTTAAACAGTGAAAATTTGAAGATCAAGTTAGCCGAACTTGTTAATGCAAAAATGTTAAAATTGTGGGGCAAAACAATAAATAGATGCATTTCGATCTTTAAATATATGAAAACTAATTTATTGCGAAAAGACTAGGTTTTAAAAGAGGTCAAAGTATTTTCCATGATTTCATACTGGTTAACAAATATCAGAAAACAATTGTTAAAATTTAAGAGTTTTACTATAGTTTTTTTTTTAATTTAATTTTATTAAAAAACAAGTATAATAAATACCGAGAAAGTCATCATTTTAATCCGGGAAATAACGGAGGAAAACCGGGAAAAACTTTGATATTTCAAAACGAAATATCGCTAGCAACCGTGCACGATGCGAAATTTAACTTGCTTGAAAATTATGAGTTGTAATATTTAACTAGCACTGAAAATTCCGTCAAATATGATGTTTCTTTTAAATTCACATCCCTTCTGATGTGGTTTAACAGATTTTTTCGAATTGTGTAATTTTTTCCTACAGTTTTGCCTGGACTACTCTCCAAACTATCGTGTGTGTTAAAAATCTTGTAAGGAACTGTTTATATTACCAGTTTTCCTTTCGTTTCATAAAGTAACAAATTTGCAACAATTAATGCATGGAAAAAGTGAAAAATCGTATTTTATTTTAATTTTTTTTCTTGATGCACTAATCATTTCTAATTGTTAAAAGTTATTTTTTAGGAAAAAAAAACGTGAAATGAAGGGTTAAGGTCTGTAAAATCAAGCACTGTTTGACACAACATTATCTCTTTAAGTATCTGAATCCGTTCGAATTTAAAATTTTGCATAATAACTCAAGCGAAGTGGGAACTTTTGTTGAAAAACTTCAATTTTAAGGACGCTACTTTTGTACGGACCCTTTTGTAAATCTTTCCTCATCTGTTTTTTCATTTTTTTTCCTACCTTCTATCAACTTAACGCTATCCGTCACAAAATTACTCACTAAACTGACTTGTCTTTTTACGGTTCTCGTCAAACTCTTCTTCATAAACTCTACACAGCTGTCTCTCATTTAAACGAAAGCTTTCAAAAACCAGAAGTTTTCGAATAGCATAAACAGGAACGCGCAATCTCATGTTGAGAGAAACTGTGCAAGACGCACTAGCGGGATAAGATGGCCCATGCCATTATTTCTCATATATCCTAACTTTTAAAGTAACATAATTCAAAGCTGAATAATTCTGCATAACCTACAAATTTTTTTACATCCTTAAATGACTTATTCAAACAAAACGAATATGAGAAAATTATGTCAACCAACAACCCCCCCCTCCCCCTTCCCCTTTCTCCATGAGCCGGTTTTTCTACGGCTCTGCTAATTTTTTTTTTTTTTTTCAAATTGAGCAGGGAAAAGCCCCTGGGAGTTGGTTTATTTCCAAAAACCATTCTCCCAAAGGCATAAAACCTCCTCACATATTTATTGATTTTTTCTGATTTTTTTCAAAACAATATGACAATTTTCAAGTTTGACATTTCTTCTTTTTAACACTATTGCATTATTTGATTTGTTATTTGCGGCGATATTGTGGATGGCGGTTTCGTGGTGGCGGTTTGGTGGCGGGTGGTTTTGTGATGGGCAGTTATGTGGCGGCGGTGGCTGGCAGAGAAGGAATATATAGAACAGTCGTATTGTGGGGATTAGTGGTAGGTATATTCAGAGTGAGGAATTTGACTTCTTCAAAACCCCCAGTGAGATTGCTCTCTGTTAAGGGGGCTTTTACGAACTGGTTTGCTAATAGGTTCGTTCACGATTCAGTTTGTTTTATTTGTAGGTCATACTAAATAATTTGCTAAGTTGGTTTTGAGGTGGACTTTGACTTGGCGTTTGAAATCTACTTTGTTGGGTATGATTTTTAAGTATGCCGGAAGCGTGTTACATTTTGATTTGCTGAAGTATTCAGGTGACTTTTTCATTTTTTCGGTGTTTGCTCTTCGTAGTGTCAGATTTTCCCTCGTTCGTGTGGGAAATCTGTGGTTCATCTGGTGGATTTGTTGGTTGTGGTGGAAAACTGGGTTGTGTAGCATATTGTGGATTTGGATAACACTTTGGAGTTCCCTCAGTGCGGCTATTGGTAATACTGATGGCGCGGATTGGTGGAATAGGTTGTACGTGGAGAAAAGTCTGGGTCGTTTGTACACAGCTTTGAGGCATCGATTCTGCATAGCTTGAAGTGGTTTAACGTCCGTTTTCCTTGCAGCTCCCCAAATGGAGACCATGTATTGCAATTTCGATTGCACAAATGCATGATACAGGCTTGTTAGTTGTTTGGTGGGAATAAACCACGAAATTTTCCAAATTATACTGTGTATGGTGCTCAGATCCTTCCTGAGACAATCTATATGTTTGTCCCATCTTATGTGTTCATCAAAATTAAGGCCCAAGTATTTAAAAGTTCTGACTCGCTCAATCACCGTTGTACCGAGTTCGAGCTGACAGTGGTTGGTGGTGCGCCGATGAGCTGAACTAAAGATGACATATTTGGTCTTTTCTAGGTTGAGCGAAAGGAGGTTCGCATCAAAGTATGCTTTCAGTTTTACCAAGTCGCTTGACATTTGAGAGATAATTAGGGGAAAAGTTCATATAACGCCCCATGTGGCTAATACGCACCACCCTTGTTTTGAAGATTCTGAAACATTTTAAGCCTGCAAATTTTACCAATTTGTTTTAAATGCTGTGATACGCCATGGCAAGTATGAATTTTTCCTTAAAATGCCCCTGTGTCGTGATAATTTTACAATTTAGGTTTTTCTTCATTTGGATCTTAATTTTAAAACACTTTCAGTAAGGTGTCATCAAGCAGAGAAAAACGAATAAGACAATATTTTCTGACACATCGATATAGGAGAATCTAAACTATGATTTTATGCTAAAAAATCATACTGAACTCGCGAAAGTATACTTTTTATGGGTATGTTCTATTACGGCCCACGCGCTCGTTATAACGCGCCAATCGAAGTAGGCTGAAAATAGCATAAATTTTTCAAAAAGGCCAATTTTCATTGAACATGAACAAAAAGTCTAAAACCATATTTTGAGCGTTAATTCAGCCCAAAAAAATCTACTTTTCCATTTTTTTTTTAAATTTTGATTAGTCCATTTTGGTTTTCTTTTCAGTCAAAATGTCTGTAAGTATTGGTGTGTTTTCGGTCTTCGGCTGCTTTCGGGTGTGTTCGGCTGCTAGGCGCGTATTGAATACACAGCGGCGCGTATTTGCAACACAGTTTTGTTCTGTGGCTTTGAATATGGTTTTAAAAAACCATGTTTTTGAAGCAACTATAGCAATTTAAGTAATAAAAAATCATAGGCATTTGTAGGAAAAACTTTTCTGCAACGATTATACCCATTTCTAATACAATTTGTACGTGAAATACATGGAAAATCAGCGATTCGCTTAGGTGGCGCATAATAGGGCATGTTCCCCTACTCCGATGTCGTGGTGCTCGTAAGACAACGATGTATCATCTGCGAACAATCTGGGTTTACCATGTAATCGTAGCTGGTGCAAATCGTTCACATAAAGGATAAACAGAAGTGGTCCAAGGTTACTGCCTTGGGGGACTCCAACAGGCAGGTTTCCAAAGTCACTAGTTGACTGATTGATTTGGACGTACTGCTTTCTGTTAGCAAGATAACTAGCAAATAGAGACAATGCGTTACCTCTGATTCCAAAAGAATTCAGCTTTCGAAGCAGAATAGCATGGTCAATCGTGTCGAAAGCTTTTTTCAGGTCCAAGAATAGCACTCCCATAAGCTTGCGGTTATCCAGGGCATTGTGAATAGCGTCTACTAGCTCAGTTGCTGCTGTCAGAGTACTTGACCCTTCGCGAAAACCGTATTGATGGCTGTATAGTATATTATGGTGCTTCAAAAAGTGCAAGACCCGGTCTGCTATCAGCTGCTCTATTATCTTACTAAAAACCGATAGTATGGATATCGGTCGGTAATTGCTACAATTCGTTTTTTTCCCTGCTTTGTATATTGGTATTACCCGCGCTATTTTGAGAAATTCAGGAAACTCTCCGATCTGAGTACAGTGATTAAAAGTGTCGCTTATCAATGGTGCCAAAATAAGATGGTTTGCTTTGACGAAATGCGCTGGAATTCCATCCGGACCTGGGCTTTTCGAAGCATCGAGTTTGTTTATTTTGATGATGACTTCTTGTTCAGTTGTTGGTCGAAGGTAAATACTGCCACTATTATCGATAAAGTGTTGTTCAGGAGCATGAATGTTTCTAGGAATAGTGGCCGCAAGCTGAGTTCCAATACTAGTAAAATATTGGTTGAAAACATTGGCAACTACTTTTCCTTCCTCCGTAACAGCTCCATTCAACTCTATCTTGATTTTCTCCTTTTCCGCATTGTGTGCTCCTATTAAGTTGTTTAAACTTTTCCACGTTTATTTCTGGGATGATTTTTGAAAAAGTTTATGATAATAGCTTTTCTTCGCTTCAGTTTTGGCATGTTTAAGTTGTTTTGAAACTTGTAACAAGATATCCTTTAATTCATCGTTTGCAACGCGTAATGGCCTTTTCTTTGATTCGAATCAAGTTCCATACATCAAGTGACATCCACGGGCAGTAACCTTTGATTTTGACCTCTGCTGAAACTGTTCTAGAATATCGGTCTTTCAGATGGCTATACAGTATGCTGAGCTTCTCTAACTTTTCTGTGGGACTGTTCGCATGTATGTTATGAAATTCAACTCGGAAGGCTTCGTTGATCTTTTCATGTTGTACAATCACTTTTTCCAACTTTCGATAAACTCTAGGTTTTTTTAAATTGATCGTAGTCAACACCAGACTGTGGTCACTCACATCGATTGGAACGGTTTCATTTAAGGTTTGATCTAAGATCGAATCCGAGCATACAACGTGATCAAGGATGTTGCAACTTGCTGGACGGGTTACATATGTGTTGGACACTTGGCACCCATAACATCTCAGAATATCTAAATATTGTTCGACTACGGGACAGCTAGATTTATTTACTGGGATGTTGACATCGCCTAGCATCAAAAAATGGGAATTGGGCTTTAAAGAGGCAAGAACGGCATCAAGTTTTTCAAAATAGAGCTGCGGATTTTGAGAAGGAGGTCGGTAAACTGCATGCACTTCAATTGGCGGGCCACCCGTTTCAAGACGCAAATGTACATAGTGGAATCCATCATCATGTAAGTTTTCAATCTCAGTTACTACGAGCGATTCTTTTATAAGAATTGCTAGTCCACCGCTACTTGAATTAGGACGACAGGATAGAAAGCTACGATATCCATTCACAGCTGCTAAATATTTTCTATCTTCTTTCAGCCAAGTCTCCCCAAGTACTAGGACATCAATAGATGCAGGGAATTGCTCCAAAAATATTTTGATAAAATCTAATTTGCTCGGATCATTAAGGCCTCTAACATTCAATTGGAGAAATCTCAGAAAATGACGGTTATTTTTATTTCGGTTGTTTTCACGAAGAGAATGTAGCGAGTCGTGTAATATATTTTTATTTTTATTATCCATTGTTTTTTTAAGGTACAGGTTACAATATAAAATACGGTGACTTTCTACATAACTCCTGCTCCAGTGTTGATACGTTTCGGTGAAGACATTTCTGGTATTGTAATGTTGGATGTTTCTAAGTCGGCTGAATGGTTCAAAGAGCGCTTCTGAGTGGATTTAGCGAGTGTACGTAGGTCATTTCTGTTTCCAATTTGCTCGATTTTTGCTCCTTCGTGACGTTTGACAAGGATTTTGCCATCTCGTCCTGGCCAAACGAATTTTAAGCCAAGCTCGTTCTGCATATTTTTGGTTTCCGTTAACAGTTCTTTCCCAAAAGTCGTTAATTCATCCCGGATTGTCACTTTATTTGCGGATCCTGCAAAGGCACTATCGATCTTCGCTGCATGCAAAACTCCATGCTCACGCTTTTTTTGAAAAAGCAGCTCCTTAGTAGTCGAACAATCGAAGGTTACAAGAAGCGGTGCAGATCTGGATGAAGAATTTTTACTCAATAATCGTCTCGCCTCGGTGACGTCACCATCCTTCAGTGGGCACCCAACTGCATCCGCCAATTTGTGAACAGTGTCCTTGACATTTTCTTGGGCGCTCATGGGTAGTCCAAGCACTACCGCATTTTTGTCTAGAGCAGACCTGTTTGCTTTATCGAGCTCCATCTCTAGACGATCCACTTTATTAGATAGATCGCAGTGTTTCTGTTGCCAAATATTGACCGTAGTTTTAAGCTTTTCGTTATCGGATTGAATTTCCCTGATTGCCTTCCCTATTGATTTGAAGTTTCCCCTTAGCTCCTCGAACTTGTTTGATAGAAACTCTTGGGACTCCTCTATGTTCCTGTTAGTTTCAACCAAGCTATCGACAACTGCGCGGGTTTTCAGCAATTCGTCTCGAACTTCACTACGGACAGATGATTGATCCTCCTTAATTCCTCGAACGTATTCCGTTAGCTTTCGGATATCCTCACTAACGGAATCAGTACGATTTACTGCTTGGGACACTCGGGTAAACATGTCGATACACTCCGGCGAGCAGAAAAACGGGTTCTTTTTTGTTTTCAGAATACTGTTGCCATAGATTTTCTTGCACCGAAAGTGCACTGCCCTGTGACAGTGCACGCACTCAATCACTTTCGATGGATCTTGCACCAAACTCTCGCAAAGAAAACAGAAAACATTTTTTTCATCCTCCATTCTGTAATATTTTCACTCTGTGCGGAAACTTTTGAGCGGCGGTGTAAAATCAAAACACTCGATCGAGTCAGATACCGAGAACGATCTCTGAGAGAAGTGAGCAGTGATAGACTGATGACAGCAATAAGCAATGATGTGGATTGTTTATGATAAAGAAGAGACGGAAAAAGAAATCTATTCCGTTATACTGCACCAAAATCCAGAAACGAAGTCCAGCGGAAGGTCCTGTGTGCGTACTCCTGATTGAAGATAGGCCTGAGATTCCACCAATCTGCGACCAACTAATAGTACACCAGGTAAGCTTTGCCACCCAAACGAAGCTTTTTAGCAGGGAGTTTAATTAAACAAAACAAACGATCGGAACGTGAGACGTGAAAGTTTTTTTGTGTTACGGATTAGTTGAAGCCAAACAACTTTTAAATTTAATGTAAAACAACCTTAAGTTGTAGCCTGAACTTTTTTTCGTGACCAAAATTCTTCTGAACGTAAACTTCGTCTATTTTCCAAATTAACTGGTTTTTCTCTAATTAAACATGGCTCAAAAAATCATCAAAGTCAAACCAATTTCCAAATTCTCTCAGATCAATCAAATGAAGTACACTGATGCACATATGAACAACAAGGTTGGTACCTGTTGCCAGGAATCGAATCAAATAGCACTTGTTTTCCAGAGACAAATAGTTGGATTTAACGAAATCAAACCGATTTGGTACTGGGTTTCAGAAAAGTCGGTCGGTTAGTCGGTCGAAAATACAGCTCTCGTCTAGGACATTTGTCTAACATTTCTGGCCCTTAGAGCCAAAGGGGTACAAGTGCAAAGAAATAATTTCGAGAAAAAACGCTTCGAAGTTTGCTTTTTTTACATTTTTCGAAAAGTTCTAGTTTTCGATCAAACAAAAAAATATGTAAAAAATATTCTTAAAATTTTAAAACTGCAACAAATACAGTTTAAATTATAAAGAATTGTTTGAAATAATTAACTCAAATTTGACCATTTTGTCACCTATATCCCTTCTGGCTCTGAGGGCCTCATTTGGTTTTGATGTTCATGCCCCAAAAACTAATCTAGAAACCTTCCACCCTCACCTAGCTGCACGTTGGCTTTCCGTTGGCTCAGTTCAGCTTGGGTACTTAGTAGGGATGTTGTATGTTTGAACGAGTAAACAAATTGCTTCTCATATCCGTGTATACCACATGGAAAATTCCAAACAAATAGCTATCGGATAAGCTCGGAGATGGTCCAGAGTCAGAATCCAGCTCAGCACCAATCGGAAGGCCAGTACTCTTCCGGATTGAACGATTCTTTGTGTTTCACACAGATTTCAAACCACTGCTGCCGGCTGCCCAAAAACGGATTCATGTTACGGATGGAAGTAAATCATGAGCATCCCCCCTTACCGTTCGAAGTTCACTGTCGTTTCGGGAAGCGAGGGTAGGAGTTTACATTTATTTTCCAAGATCCAGTCGAGAAGAGCCCGTAAAAAGGCAAACCAAGTCCATTTCGTAGGGATTAACTGCGGTCCGGAAAAAAATCAGGACCAGTAAAAGCTTTCGGCCCAAAGCCAGCCAAAACTTCCACACATACCCAAACAGACACAATTCAACAAAATGGTTGCCCCAATAATGGACGTAATTTGTGGTCGATAGAAAAAATTGTAATCAAAGCAGTTTTGTGAATATTCATCCCCCACTCTTCGTCTTCTGTTTTTCCAATGCAATTTCCCTCCTCTTCTGAGTGAAACTCCGCCAACAACGTTCATGACCGATTCATAAAGTTAACAAAGGCGATTGGTGAAGGGACAAGAAACAACGAAAAAAAAACACCCCGACTCCGGAAAACAAGGATGCTGAATAGTTTGGACCGATTCCAATCCCCAGGAATGAATTTTTAGCTGTTCGAATCTGGGAAAAGAATAAAAAAAATACAACAAACAAAACTGAAGAAACCGTCTGCTTCCCACGATGAGGAAGGGAAAAAGGAAGGGTTTTATTTTGGTAAAATTGGGCCTTCCATACTGTATGTGTCCTGGATCATTTTATTAACAATCTTTCGGATTTCGTCTCTTTGGTCTTTGATCAGACACAAGATGGAAAAAAACTACAACAACAAACCATTGTTGCCCTGGGTAAATGGAAAACAGAGTTGTTTTGATGTTTGAGATGTGTCCCTTTTTCTTGAACCAGGGGAAAGGTTTGATGACCTGATTAGGTTCGAATTTCTTCTCCGATAATATTTCTGATGACGAGTTTTAGTGATTAGAGCTTAGATACATGTGTGAATAATTTCTTAATAATCCATAGGTTTGGGGCCCTGGAACTGGTTTGAGATTCAATAAGAATTTGAATATTCTCAAAAGCAAGGATTAGAAAAGGCCCGATGATAATTCATTATGAATTTAGATCGATTAGTAGTGACGTACTAGGTCAGGCAAATAGAAATTTTGCTGCAGCATTTTTTACTTTTCGACAAAAAAATGAGCAATTTTTGAAAAGTTTTGGCAAAATGTGCCTACAGTTGTTTGACAAAATGGCTGACAAAACATCAGATCCAATCAATCCATTTTTATGATAATACACTTTGAACATAAGGCATGAAATAAATTTCTGAATTTACTAACTCTATTTTTTTCAAAAAACATCAAATAAGGTTTATATCACTTTTGATGTAATACTTTGACCATAATAGTTATTCGTTTCCTTTTATAGGTTGAATAATCATTTCCAAAAAAGATAATTGCCTTTAAGAATATATTTGTAATTAGCTACAATTTTGAAGTCGAGGATGTTTTAGGGGTTTAAATTATACTTTTCTTGTTTTCATCATATCTGTTTTGACAAATTTAGCAACTCGTCGTTTTTAGCATTCGTTACAATTTAAAGAAGATATGCTTTAAAAATAACAACGATAATTGATCCCGTAGATGAGTAAAAAGTAATTTTCGTGAAACAAAAAATAGTGATAAGTTTATAGTTGAAGGAGACTTGATTCTTTGTTCAAGGGACCCTTACTTTGGCAAAATTCAATCTAAATCGAAAGATTAAAGGTTCATTGACTATTTTTGGCCATATTATTTTATAAGTGTCGGAGATAGAGAAGTATGCCTACATAATATCATAGCCTACTTATAGGCGCTATTTTTCAACTTTATTCGGGTTTATCCAATTTAAAAAATTCCCTTTCCCTCTAAATGAATTCTTGAAGTAATTAATTTTGCATCATTATTTTTTTTTATGGACGTACGCTGAAAGCCAAAAAATCTGCCTTATCATACCGTAACGAGCAATTTGACACTTCTTGCTTACATCCACTATACAGTCTGCCCACAAACATGGGTCACACACAATCATTAGTCACCGATCATAAGAACTGTCGATATCTACTAAAGTAAAAGAAATTATTTCATATTATTATTTTTAGTTAATCGACAATACATCAAAATACTTACTTTACTTAATGATCCCGCGCCGATCCTCCGGTGCATAGGGCCGTGGTAAAAGACCTCCACTGTTGACGATCCGGAGCCAGCGTCTTCACCTGGTCCCAGTCAAGATTCTCGTCGACAGTTCGGATTTCAGCGGCTAGGCTTCGCCGCCACGAGTTTCTGGGCCTGCCTCTTCTTCGATGACCTTCTGGATTCCAGTCAAGCGCCTCTCTGCAAATCTCGTTTTCATCTTTTCGCAGCGTGTGCCCAATCCATCTCCACTTACGTTCCCGAATCTCGATTTCTAGCGCCCTTTGATGACACCGGCGATGTAGTTCCTCATTCGAGATCCAGTTGCCAGGCCACCAAGCGCGGATGATGTTCCGCAGGCAGCGGTTTACAAATACTTGCAGTTTTCGCGTCGTCACCGCATATGTGCACCAAGTTTCGCACCCGTACAGCAATACGGATTTGACGTTTGAGTTGAAGATTCGGATTTTTGTTCGTAGAGAGATCTGGCGTGACCGCCAGATGTTTCGGAGACTCGCAAACGCAAATCGGGCCTTTCTGATCCGGGTTTCGATGTCTTTCCTGGTACCACCATCAGGCGTTATCTGGCTACCAAGATACTGGAAGCACTCCACTTTCTCAACTTGTTGCCCAGCTACCATGAAACTGGAGGGATTTCCTGTGTTGATCTCCATCGACTTGGTCTTTCCGACATTGACTTTGAGACCTGCTGCCTTGGAACTTTCGGTGAGGTCGTCGAGTTTGCTCTGCATGTCCGGTTGTGTTTG
Organism: Uranotaenia lowii; assembly: GCF_029784155.1. NCBI lineage: Eukaryota > Metazoa > Arthropoda > Insecta > Diptera > Culicidae > Uranotaenia > Uranotaenia lowii. The sequence goes on from NW_026598755.1 coordinate 152,233, forward strand.
GGCGAGCAAAACAATATCGTCAGCCAGGTCAAGGTCGTTCAGTTGCTCCATTGTTAAAGGATTCCACGGCAATCCTCGGTTCGGTGCACAGTCGATCGATCCAGTCAGAATCTCATCCATTACGATAAGGAAAAGTAGCGTTGATAAGATACATCCTTGTCTCACTCCAGCAGTTACCGGGATTGGTTCGGACAAGACACCATCGTGCAAGACCTTGCACGAAAATGCCTCGTATTGTGCTTCGATGAGATGGACTAGTTTCTCTGGGACCCCTCGTCGCCTTAGAGCCGCCCAGATGTTTTCATGATTAAGTCGGTCGAATGCTTTTTCGAAATCAACGAACACCAGCAGAAGAGAGTCCTGGAATTCGTTGATTTGTTCCAGTATGATTCGTAGCGTTGTGATGTGGTCCACACATGATCGTCCGGATCGGAATCCAGCTTGTTGCCGTCGGAGTGTAGCGTCGATTTTCTCCTGGATCCTGTTCAGGATCACTTTGCAGAGTACTTTGAGGGTTGTACAGATCAACGTTATGCCTCGCCAGTTACCGCACTCTGTCAGGTCTCCTTTCTTCGGGACCTTTACGAGGATACCCTGCATCCAGTCGGCCGGGAATGTTGCAGTATCCCAGATGTCAGCGAAAAGACGGTGCAACATTTGTGCTGATAGGGCAGGGTCGGCTTTCAGCATTTCAGCAGGGATGCAATCGATCCCAGGTGCTTTGTTGGATTTCATGTTTTTGATTGCCGCTTCTATTTCAGCCAGCGAGGGCGCTTCCGAGTTGACGCCATTTATGCGACTTACTGTTGGCGCTTCAAGCTGCGGGTTCTGTTGGCCATCGCTATTCGTGACTCGGAAGAGTTGTTCGAAGTGCTCAGTCCATCGTTTGAGCTGATCTGTTCGATCGGTCAATAACTGACCTGCTCGGTCTTTCAGCGGCATTCTTGCATTAGTCCTTGCACCACTGAGGCGGCGAGAAATGTCATAAAGTAATCGGATATCTCCATTGGCGGCGGCTCTTTCTCCCTCTTCGGCTAGGGAAATGCATTAAAAATATTATTTGTGCGTTTGATAACAGTAAAATTGCTGTTTGAATACTTTTTAGCATAGGTGAACAATAAGCTGTCGAACTATCGCATAAAATTTCAATGTTATAAGGTTGACATCTTAAACTCATAAGCCCCTTTTGCGGATATTTCTATAATTCCAACCAAATGAATTGGTCCCATATAAGCACAAAGGACGAATTTACATTTTCCAAGTGAAACTGAGCGAATGAAATGCGAAAATTCAATAATTTTTGGCAAAATAAAAAAGACCCGTGATTGTTACAGAATCCGCCAAGTTCCACACAATCATGGGTCACTTTTTGCAAGCAAACAGAACATTTCTTGGTTGCAATAGCTTAGGGTTACCATATACCGCAACACCAAAAAGAGTACATTGAGATCATTTATCCAAAAGTCAGGAGAAACGTTGAACAGTAGAACCCCGTTCAGCTTACCCGAGGTAATGAGGGTAGGGACCACCTCGGATAAGCGCAACCTCGAATTAAACGAAATACATTGACAAACCCAATCCTTTTGCTCTGGTTTTGCATATCATTCAGGCGCATTGCTAGGTTCTTAAATACTTGGATTTTATTTTTCTATTTTGGCCTGCCGTTTCTGGCAGGTTTAGATTTTGAAATTACCAAAAATGTCTATTTAGTACCGATTTTCAAGGAATTTTACCAACTAAGGTCATTCTTCCTCAAGATCTAATACTTTAACAATATAATGTGATGATGGAACACATTTTTATATGGATTTTGAATAAAAATAGTAGCTCGGATAAGCAGGGTTCTACTGTACATACTTCGTGCTATCTGAGGCACCGAGATATTTCAATACAATCAAAAACTGTTAATGTCTTGGAAGTTATGTAACTTACATGACAATCATATAGGTATATTCCTTTAAAATATTCTTGTAGTATTCCTAAATTTTGTGCATATTGATTCCTGCTTGCATACTCAAAGGCGCTTATGATGATCACTGTTTATGATGACTAAAAATGCATAATTATGAGAACAAAATGTTAAAGTAATTCGTTGTAAGCTGTATTTCTTTCGTAGTTTTCGCATAAGATGTTTAACAACTTCACAAAATGGAAGAAATACGTCGGTTTTTCTGATCAAATGTCTTTCAACAAAAAAAGAGAACATTTGGTAAAATTTCATAAAAAGAAGAGTACGCCCATTTTTTGATCGAAAAAGTGTACGTGTACTCTTAAAAGAGTACGTTTGGTAACCTTACTATAGCTCAACATAAATGCCCCTTGAATGTATACTAGGAATTTATGCCCCTGAATGTTTGCCAGAATATTAATGATTTCTAAGTTGATATTCGGGTGTTGCCATGGACTTCAATGTGACTAATAATTGTGAGCAATTTGACTAATAGTTGTTACAAGCTACAATTTTGACCCATAATTGTGGTTTTGAAAAACGTTTTTTGTTTCAGTAAATTATGTTATTTTAAAAAAAATTGAAAATAAAAACACAATTGAAATTAAAGAGGAAGTTTTTAATCACAGGAATTCATGTAAAGCTTGATATTTGGTAAATTAACACCTGAATAAACGAACATTTTGTGGTGAAAGGATACGTTAATTGACTAATGATTGTGAGGGGACTGTATCTCTCTAGTTTCTCAACCGATTTTAACAAAACATATAGTTTTCAAACCTTGGAATGTAGCTAAAATGTGTTTTTTTCCAGACAATATACAGCTACAACTCTTCAGTTTTCTGTTATTCACAGAAAAAAAAATCCGAAAAACATGCTTCGGAAAAACGATTGTAGATCAGCTACAGAGTCCAAGAATACTGAAGTTAGAAGCTAAACGTTGCCGTTAAGAATTTGGTTTTTAATATTTTACAAGATCCTGACCACAAAAATAATGTATATAGATAAGTTAAGGTTGCCAGAATTTTTTCCACTCCCATCCGGGCCTAGCAATTCCGGGCATTTTTTCAAAAAAAACCTGGCAAAATCCGGGCATGGATTTCAATTTTTCAAATCCAATAACCGGGCAAAAACCGGGCAAAATTTAGGTGTTAATATATAAAAAAGCACAGAAAAAATGCAAAAAAAAAGAAATTAATATTTTATTAATGTAATTGTAGACTTCCAAAAACTTTTTGGAACACTTAAATATTTAAAGGTTTATAAAAGTAAATCAGCGAAATTATTTGAAACAACCGTTGAAAATTTCCATACCGTTAATCTTTTTTTTTTTTTGTTTCGATTATAGTCGTTTTACCATCTTTATGGCATTCGCGACTTTAAATACCGTTAATCGATTTTGCTAAAACTTACTCAAAAACTTTGATTTTTCATGGTTTCTTTGTGAAAATTGTGAAAAAATCCGGGCAATATCCGGACTTTTTTCACGATATCCGGGCAACCGGGCCGGACCGGACTTTCTCGAAATTTTGCATCAAATATCCGGGCAAACCCGGATAAAACCGGGCAATCTGGCAAGCTTAAGATAAGTGGTTTAAATACTGTATTTTTCAATCAATGAACCAAAAAAAATGTTTAAATCATATCAGATAAATTGAGAAAAGAGGATTAAATATTGATGTAACTTGGCACATTTTTGCATTTTTAGATTGTCAAAATACGAAATTTATCATATTTTTGTGAAGTCTCTATAATAAAGAAAAAAATCATATTTTTGTAAAGTATTGCAGCACTTACGTAACATCACTTGAATGGGTATAAAATAACCTTTCTGATGAACATAAATCTGTTACGAAATTCTCGCGTTATTATATTCAACATCCAGTGCAAAGTTTAATTTAAGTCTTTGAGGATCTGAGAAATTGCTAATCGACACAAATTTCGAAAAACAGCTACCTTTGAAAATTTGTCAAAAATTCTCTGTTTTGTATTTTGAGAATCTAAAGATGCTAAAATGTACCATTAGATGAAAAAATTTCAGGTACGCGTGAGGGTTAAAAAATATTTGAAATTATTAATTTATTTCATTCTATGCTTTGTTGTAAATTTTGTGGAACAAACCACTTCAAAAGCCTTGGAATGTTGCTTTAATCCTCTGGAACCGAAAATTTGTTTTTGCCTTCGAAATCATACAAGCTTAATTTTATGATTATTTATAAGCGAGGAACATAGTTTGATTTTTTTTTCAAAAATTGCATAAAACGGGGACTGAGGTACTTGACTTTCAGTACTTTTTCGGTTTTAATTTTCAAACACTTCAACCATTTTTTTCTTAAATTTTGAAAGACTGAACCACAGCTATATTTAAAAAAAAAATTTATTGAAAATGTGCCACAAATAAGGCCGGAACAAATTTCACATCCTTCTTTTCTCACTGGGAGTTGGAACATCGCAAAGGGGAGGGGAGCGAATTGTTTCTGTTATGTGGTCAATTTATTTGATAATTTCATAAGACTATGCAATAAAATTCGGTAGATTTATTTGAAAAAACTCAAAATAAAAATTTCAAAAAGAAAAGTTTGTTAGAAGATTTTTTTTCTTCAAAAACAACTTCTTCCAATTTTAAAAATTTATTTAAAGAATGTAAATGATACATCAAGAAAACAACATTTTGGTGAATATTTTGATTTGATAAATTTGAGCGTCCTGAACTCGAATTCGTACACGGATGTTATCGAGCGCATCTAGTTTTAATAATATAGAGTTAAAATATCAAAAAAAATGAATCAGTATTGAGTTAAATCAATCATAGCTATCAATGATTGATTTTCTCAATACTGATTCATTTTTTATATTCATAAACTATATATTATTAAAACTAGATGCGCTCGATAACAAATTACATGAAAGAAAAATTTGTTTATTAAAATTTTATTAAGGAGAAATATTTTGATCATGACGATGATGAATGATCTAGAAGAGTTGAACAAATAAAAAACATTTCAACATTTTTCGCAGAAGTCAAAATTACCGGCGGTCTTATTAAAAAATGATGATGATTTTATGAAATTTTTTATCAAAAAAGTTGCAAGTTTTTCAATGAACAATAGCTTAACAAAAAACTAATTGCATATCTGGATTCAGGGTACCCAATTTAATGAAACTAAGCCCTGAAAGTTCTTTGCACCTCGCAAAAAAAGGATTGACGTTTTTTAATAATCTAAGTGATTAAGGGGGGGGGTAGGGTCTAACACTTTCAAAAAATCGATTTTTTTATTTTTTTATTTTCTTATTGTAAAACATTTCAAGAATGTTGTGTCAAATTTTTAAGTCAATTGAAGCAAAACTGTAGAAGTAGGCCTTTATCTCCTCCTATCTAATACTGCAAGAAAGCAAGAGCAGAAACTTCAAACGCGTTTTTCTCGAAAGCACATTTTTAAAGTCCGTGGACATCGTCATTTGAAAACTACTTATCCGATTCTTTTCAAATTTGGAACATATTTTCTACATATAAAATACCAGACCCCAACGTTTTTCTTTTTTGATTTTTTTTAATTTGGGGAGATTTTACAGGTGAAAAATGGCGGATTTTTTCGTGAAAAATCCTAGTTTTAACTTCAAACAGCCACAAAAATTTCATAAAAAATTTTTTAAGTAAATAAAAACGTTGAGGTCCAGAAAAACATCTATTAAAAATATTTTGCTCTGATTTTTTGACTTCAGATGATTCTGTGCTGAGATATAGTGTCCACCGCAAATCCTGTTTTCTAAAAGGCATCCTCGAAAGTGCTCCGTTACCGGCTCATTTTTCAATATTTTTCTACGAAAAAATTACTAAATGTTCTTTTAACAATGCTTTGTATGATGCAAAAAATAAAATGGCGGTTTTCGTGTTTTTGGCTTATTCTGTTGACTATTTTTATTATTATTATTAAACGCCTGTCACATTAGACAGTCGATTTGGGGTCATTTTTTAAATTTCTCAAACCCTGGAATGTTGAAAGCTTCGTTTTGGACCAAAACTCATCCAAGATTTTTTGCAGAATTTTTAAGTAACGTTTACATGAGTAAATTTGAACTTTTAGGTTTGTATGCAAAAATTGAATATTTTGTTCTGAAAAATCAATACCATTTTTGTTTCTTCTCTCGAAACGAATCTGCTTATGGTTTTTTATGTCAATTTATAAATTTTCTAATGGAAATTTTCCGCTGAACAACTTTTTACAAGACCGTAACTTCGTGTCTTATTAGACAAAACATTGGAAAACAATAAATTCAATTGACATCACTGCTGGGTGCCTAGAGAGAATTGCATGACTACTTTTCATGCAATGTTTCGCGAGACACCAGCAGTGATGTCAATTCAATTTACTGTTTATCAATTCCAAAAATCATAACCCTGTTGAACAGCGAATACCTTTTTTCCCAAATAAGATACGAAGTAACGATCTTCGCTAAAGTTGTTCAGCGCAAATTTTTCTTTTGAAAAATTACAAATTGGCACCAAAACCACAGATAAAACAAAAGTGATGTTGATTTGCGTTGCGTTTCACATCTTTGGGCCGAATTTCAAGATTTTTCAATGAAAATTGTCAAAGGTACTGCAAATTTAGTGAAGCAACTCCAAATTTCCCTTTTTTACGGGAATAGCTGTACCTTTGTTCCTCGTCATCGTAAAGACTTCAAATTTTGTGGAGTGTTAGTTCGATAGTTGAACTAGATTGTGTGAAATGAAAAAATATCAACCGAGAGAGAAACGGCAACTTGTCAAAGTTGGAAGTGGGTGCGTAGCTTCACGCGATTTCATTCTTTTTTGAACGCAACTGTACAAATATAAAACTTCTAATATAAAAATTTTGAAAAAAAATCATGGATGAATTTTAGACCAAAACGAAGCTTTTAAGACCCTAGGGTTTGAGAAATTCTAAAATAACCCCAAATTGACCCTGTCTACTGTCACATGGCTACCAATTTGTTAACATGTAAAATAAGTGTTCTGGCAGAACATATTGGATGGTAAAAAAAGACATGACTTGTCGACTATTGAAGCAAGAAGAGGCATTTCATTTTAGTTGCACTTATAATTACATTTTTTGGCGCCCTAATTCTTTATTTTCTAACACATTCATACAATGGACACTCTTTACCAAGGGGCCGAGGAAAGCAAACATTTCCGTACCAAGTTTTCAGTCAGAAACTCGCAGGAAGAAGAACAATGAAACGAGTGAAACACGTATATGGGCAACATGGCCGTCTTCATTGCAACAATTTCAATCAGAGTCAATTTTATAATAATCCTTAAAATGATATCTGCGGCTCGGGAATGTCAATTAAAGGGATCTTTGGTAAAAATAATATGTAAATTATTGTATGACACAAAATGCAGAGTTTTCAGCATAATCCTTATTAAAATTGCTCCTAAATCTGCAGTTTGACAAAACAGATGCGTTTGACAATCAAAATGTTACCTTATTTGGAGTCTGTTCTGGGGTTAGGTGTTTTATTTCGGGAACCACACTGACGTTCTGGTACCAAAAAAAAATTGGTTCGGTGCGTTTGTTAGCGATTTGACAGCTGTTTCTGTCCTCTGGACTTGATGAATGAAATTATAGCGAAAAGGTCAAGTGGTATGGAAGAATTAACCTTCCTAGGCCGTTCGGGTCAATATGACCCGAAGCGAACTTTAAAATCGTCATAACTCTTTTGAAAAAAATCGGAAAAATATGAAATTTGGAACACATAACTAAAACCACGAGATACATAACCTGTAGAAAAAGCACAACTGGCAAGCCGAAAAAAAAGTTACACATAAGCCGTTCGGGTCAATATAACCCGAGAGTTTGCGCGCGTTCCCCTGATGATATATGTTAACCGATTTTCATGATTTTACATTCATTAGTTAAGAAATTTATTCTTGTTTCTGAATCTATAAAATTTCAGTTGATGTAACTTATCCGAACGTTTGGAATCTGTTCCGAATGGAAAAAAACCCCGTAAATAATGTCTTTTCAGAATTCCCATATCTTATAATTGCTTTGATGTATTGAAATTATTTAATAAGTTTTGAAATTGTGAAAAATAAATCTTTTTAAACATATAGAAAAATTGAAGGTCATATGGAATTTTTGGTCGCTAGCGTGGAATTTTTGAAAAAAAAGCATCTTTTTTGAACTTTTGCTTTGCAGTGTTGTATCTCATTCTTAATTGAAACGATTTCCAAAATTCAAATTTTAGTTTTATTTTGATAACATGATCATCATTTTCACTGAATACACATAGTATCTCAAATATTACTGTTATTCGTAATACGAGAATGAAAACAAGGAAAAAAAATCGTAGTTTTCGTACCCGGCTGTTACGATGCGCGCGTTTCTCATTTTGTTATCGCGATTCCTTTAAACTTTTCATGAAACCTGTGTAGCCGATGATTGCGAGCACGATGCTCTCTCGGCTGATAGGCCTTTTTTCCGAGTCAACGATCTCCCTCCACCGTCCTTACTACTCACACACACACGACGGCTAAGCTGCCACGTCGTGGAGCGGTCGTCAGTTAACGAACGATCTTCAGTAAGGCAGGACGTGTGTCTCCCGTTCAGCCGATGAGTGCCAAGCGAAGCTGCACAATGGCGAAACCTGCCAAGATTATTTTGTGGCGGTTGAACGGGAGACATTTTTTTCTTTTGTGTGCTATAAGTGAAACTTGAGTTGAGTGAAAGTTTAGACCGGTCTGGTGGAATCTTACATGGAAGGAAGAAAGTGTCAAAGTGTGTTGCGGGATCTCTATTGAATTATCGAATCCAGTATTTGAATCGTTCGCATTAGGAAGTGTAGTTTGTGGTTTTGGTTTTCAAAATAACAGCAGAAAGAAGTGAAAAGAAAAAGGTTTTAGCGAATCGAGTGGTGAATTAACACACAATTATACCAGAACCTCGTAGCTCTGGTGGTTCGATGTGTTTGTGCGAGTGCCGGTTGGAAAGCTGGTCCGTTGTTTCGCAGACGATTCAGACTCACCACAGGTATGTATGTATGTATGTATGTAACTTTTATTAGCAAAGTTGAAAGAACGGAATTGTACAGTTCCGAGAGATGAGGGGTTACATTTGGGCGATTTGAGACGATTTGATTTGTTAAGTATCACAGATAAAATTGATGTCCCGGCATCGCAGTATTTATACTCCGCATTTATGCGGAAAGAGGATTTTATGTTTACTGTCGCAAAGCAAACGGTCTAATCAAATGTTCGATTTGCTGAGTAATGACCGACGGTAGAATTCTTATATAATTTGAATAGAAAGTTTTAGTGTGATGAGTGGTTTTAGTCGGTAAGAGAAAATGCAGCAAGCTCAAGCAAAGTTAAATAGAGCATTTGCCACCATACTCTGATTATAGAACCGGGCGTTAGTTTGCGGGTAGAAAAATAGGGCCGTTGAAATCGGTACCGACAGAAACAACAAATTCGCCCGCCAGAAAGGGGCAAGTTTAGTTACACTGAGAAAAAAAATTCAAAGTTTGAATTAAATGTTTATTGTCGAAATATCAAAGTTTACAGTCGATAAAGATAAAAGATTTTGATTTTATTTGACATTCGTTTTTTGGAAGGGTGCCGTGCGGTATCTGGATTAAGCACCGTAAAGGTAAATGAATAATCAAATATAACTATAAAATATTACGGATAATTTTGATCAGGGTCTGTAGCGCGAAGCAGAGTGGTCAGTCATCAAAGTGGTATCCTTTCATCAACTTCATTTTAAAAATTGTAGATGCAAGGATGAAGGTGGTTTTTGTAAAATAGTTGTTTGTTTTTTATTAAGACATTTGCATAATATTTGTTTCTTTAAAAAAAATAATTTTCATTAATTTTTTTCATATTATTTTTCAAATATTGAAAAATTTAATCTGCTGAATCTGATTGATCGGACGATTTAGTGACCAAAACCATGAAATTTCTCGTAATTCGTTATTCATATAACCAGTCAGATAAACTTATCGTAATTAATCCATAGGAAGGCAATGAAAATACAAAAAAAAACTTGACAAGCTCTTTAAGATGTGTAGATTCAGTGACGAGATATCAAATTGTACGAGATATTCATAAGAGATGTCAAATTGTAAATTGTGTTTTTGTAAAGAATTGCCATAAAGACAAAGTTACAAAAAATTGAAAAAGGGTCATAATAACCCTACAAAATTCATATGAATATGGTGATGATTTTACTCATGAAAATTCTCAGAATAATTATTTTGGATTTTGCCTATAGAAGTAAAAGCCAAAACCATTGTTTCGGTAATATAAAGAAAATAATCATGACGTCTCGAGAAATGCGATTGTGAGAAGCAAAAATATAGAAGGAATTATAGATTCGTACGGCTGAATCTATTGTTAAAATTCGTTGCTAGACAACCACTAATAAGTTAAAGTCAAAAGAATGATTTGAGACAGCAGGTCTTAAAATTGATAAGCGGTGTGACGAGAGACATAGTGTTATACAATTGAACGACATTATTATTTTTCAGTTGAGTCGAAATGTTTGGAAAAAACATGGTCAACAATATATTCATCCTATCGACGAAGCATATTACCAAAAGCCAATCTTACATGGGTCACTTTATTTATGAATTTACGTTGGATCGGGAGGACTAACAGGAAGAGTGTTCTGAAGGTTCACTTTATGGATTTACGTTGGATCGGGAGGACCAACATGATGAGTGTTCTGAAGGTTCACTTTATGAATTTGCGTTGGATCGGGAGGACCAACATGAAGAGTGTTCTGAAGGTTCACTTTATTTATGAATTTACGTTGGATCGCGAGGACCAACATGAAGAGTGTTCTGAAGGTTCACTTTATTTATGAATTTACGTTGGATCGGGAGGACCAACAGGAAGAGTGTTCTGAAGGTTCACTTTATGAATTTACGTTGGATCGGGAGGACCAACAGGAAGAGTGTTCTGGAGGTTCACTTTATGAATTTACGTTGGATCGGGAGGACCAACAAGAAAAGTGTTCTGAAGGTTCACTTTATGAATTTACGTTGGGTCAGGAGGGCCAACATGGAGAATGTTCTGAAGGTTAACTATGTGATGGTTTACGACCTTTGAAAAAAAAAAGTTTATTAAAGTATAAGAATAAGGTTCGGAATCACCAGTTTGAATAGTCCAGTACAAAAAGTAGATTTGAAAAGATTAGCTTATTGGATCGAGATTAAATTGAAGTTTGTCTCAGGCACGTTGTCTAGTAAAAACAAGTTGCAAACTTGTTGTTCAGTTCGGAAAGGCAGGAGTGGCAAATCGAGACGGTTGATGTCGCACGAAACAAATGTCTTTTTTTTAAAGTTCCACAATGATTGAAAACGCATATCTCGTTCCAGAATTCATTGAATTGAAGGAAAGATGTTTTCCATCAGTTCTAATTTTTATTCATGAAAATCGATAATTTCTTGTAAATAGTCGTAGTAGTAGTGAGAATATATAAATATAATGGAATCATAGCATTAGATTTTTGAAGATGAAAAGACAGTGGAAATTCTTTGTTTAGCCATTTAATTGGAGGAAAAGGAGCATCCCGGCGTGTTCACGCATTAAGGAGGTCTGATAATGATAGCGATTTGGTTGGAATAAGACACCTGTGGAAAAAGGTTCTAGAAATATGTCTGGATCAAGAATGGAAGAAAGTTCACGAATGGCTTAACATATAGAAGTACCACGATATTTGAGTGTCACGAGCTAGCTAAGTATACTACAAACGTTATATAAAACTGTGGAAGAAATGAACTTATTGAGAGTAAGCATTCAGACAAAAGATTTAAATATTGACATGAATAAGCATAAAAGGAGGTGTTAACTACAGTTGCGCTAACAACCGTATTTTGGTTTGAGATTGAGGAAGTGAAATCAAATTTCTGGTGGTTGCTTGTTCCCAATTTTTAAATTTTGCATTTTTTTTTCGTTTTAACTTTAAATCTTTGTGTAGGGGGGAGATGTGTAGCCGATGATTGCGAGCACGATGCTCTCTCGGCTGATAGGCCTTTTTCCGAGTCAACGATCTCCCTCCACCGTCCTTACTACTCGCACACACACGACGGCTAAGCTGCCACGTCGTGGAGCGGTCGTCAGTTAACGAACGATCTTCAGTAAGGCAGGACGTGTGTCTCCCGTTCAGCCGATGAGTGCCAAGCGAAGCTGCACAAAACCTGCCCACTTTTTATATACCCAATCATAGATTTTAATCTCTACAATCGATTGATATGCTTTTTATGTGGTTTTTCAAAAATTTGTAGCTACGTTTTTCGAATTTACTAAAAGATATCTTAATTCTACCAGATTTTCAAACGCCTTGTAGCAAGCAAGCACAACCCCCCGGGAGAGCAGAAATCGAACAAAGTCCATGGCTCTCCCGGTCGTGCTCTCGAAATCTGCCTTCCTAAAGCAGACTGAAGGAATCGCCCGAATGGCTACGTAGGGTGGTTTGTGCTGATACTTTTGAAAATTTTTACGTAATTCATAGCTTAGTCATTGACTTCATCATTTTGATTGTTTTTCAGCAAAGTTACAGAGACCTAGTTCATAAATGTTTTAAGATATTTTTAAGAATCCTCATTTTGCAAAATAGTTTCGGTGGCATCTTCTTTGATATTTATTATAACATAAAATTTACATACATACATAATACTTTTACACAAGTGTGAATGTTTTCGATGTTAATTTTTAAAATATTTCAAAAACCATACGTATTTTTTTTGTTTCGATTATAGTCGTTTTAACATCTTTATGTCATTCGCGACTTAAACCGTACGTATTAAAATAACATTTGCTGTTTATATTTCAGATTACTAATCTGAACTTCAAATCCGATTGATGAATAAATTTTAGAATAAATAATTCAATATTCACGATTCATATTTCTTTGATCACAATTATTTTTTTCTGAATTCAAAACTCTTTAATCGAAATTATGAGCTTCTAATTCACTTTCAAAACTTCATTGTTCACAATACTAAGCTTCCAATGGTGAATTTTGAATTAAAAGTCCACAATTTTCCATTCTTTTTAAAGCCCTGATTCAAAAAAGAATAAATTCACGATTGAAAAATCGTACTAAAAAAATGTTAGTTTCATATTTATTGTACTAAATTCGAAAATGTTAAATTCGAATTCGCATTCTGATTTTTTTTGAGTTTTGAATTTAAAATTAGGAATAAGCAAATCTTTTGTTTTAGTTTTCAATTATGAATTTATTCATTATAAATTACGATTCTGAACTCTTAGAAAAATGTTAATTTGAATTGCAAAATTCATACTTGGAAAGTCAAAAATTTTAATAATAAAACACGAAAAACTAGTTTCTATCTCACAATTCGAAGAGCAGTATTTTGAATCCATAAAATTATTTGAGAAGTTATTTGTGAATTTATTTGAAGTTTATTTTTCAAATTTTTGTTCTGAATCCTGTTATTAAATTAAAATTATGAATCTTTTTGAAAAAAATATGAGTAAAATAATAAAAATCACACTTATGTAAATTAAGAATGTCTATTCCAAATAATATCTCTGAAACAAAAGATGTCGTCAAACATATAATGCGATATGACAATTTCCTGGAACACAATGTCTTAACCTTTTAAAACACGACTTTTTTTAAAATTGATATGTCAATTACTAATTCATTAAAAGCATCTTTTAATTCTCATAACACCACGAAGAGTTCCAATTATGATTTAAACTACTTTTATGCACATTTGGTTTAATATTTCACATGTAAATTTAAACTCGATATTTATAGTTTTATAAACTTAAAGATTAAATCGTTGTAATATTGGTTGTGATTGTTTTGAATATAACAATATCCACGCGCTTCCGAAATAATTTGAATTAAGTGTCGTTTTGAAACCACACTATGCAATAAAGATAAAATAAATTCTGAACTAGGTCTCTGTAGCTTTGAAAAGTTGAAAAACAATCAAAATGATGAAGACAATGACTTAGCTATGAATTACGTAAAAAAATTCAAAAGTATCAGCACAAACCACCCTACGTAACCATGCGGGTGATTCCTTCAGTCTGCTTTAGGAAGGCAGATTTCGAGAGCACAACCGGGAGAGCCATGGACTTTGTTCGATTTCTGCTCTCCCGGGGGGTTGTGCTTGCTTGCTACAAGGCGTTTGAAAATCTGGTAGAATTAAGATATCTTTTAGTAAATTCGAAAAACGTAGCTACAATTTTTTGAAAAACCACATAAAAAGCATATCAATCGATTGTAGAGATTAAAATCTATCATTGGGTATATAAAAAGTGGGCAGGTTTCATGAAAAGTTTAAAGGAATCGCGATAACAAAATGAGAAACGCGCGCATCGTAACAGCCGGGTACGAAAACTACGATTTTTTTTCTTGTTTTCATTCTCGTATTACGAATAACAGTAATATTTGAGATACTATGTGTATTCAGTGAAAATGATGATCATGTTATCAAAATAAAACTAAAATTTGAGTTTTGGAAATCGGTTCAATGAGGAATGAGATACAGCGCTGCTAAGAAAAAAAGTTACCTCTTTTGAAAAGTGAGAATTTTTTTTCCGGTAATTCCAAAATTACGGTCAAATCGATTTAAATTTTATATATTTAAAATCTTGAATAAATTACCTAAACAATGAATTTAAAGTCATAAATATCGGTATAGATATGTGACCAGTGGAACGAAATCAATTTACTAGTCAAAACAAGCGAATAATAATTTGTTCAAAATTTTGCGAACGGCCTAGGAAGGTTAATTAAAATATTTGAATTCAAGGTGACCAATATGCACGAGATTAAACAATTGAACAAACAATAAGTATTAAAAAGACTATTGAATTTTTAAGTTATAATAGTTGGCTTCAAATTCTGAACTTGGTTGGTTACACTTCATAATAAAAACTCATTCAAAGTACAAATAACTTCTTGTGTCAAGATTTGAGTTTCAGTACAGATGACCTATTGCCAAACAAAAATTGGATATTTCAAGTACGAATCGATTTGAAAACGTCTTGAAATAAAATGTTTGACCGAATTCCGCCGGAGGGTTGCAATTTTCTGACATGGTTTTTTTCTTTTTTAGCAACGCTTATTTTCAAACACCTTTTGGGATTAGGTACATATGTAACATCGCATTACTACGGTAAATTCCTTTCTTGAAATGAAAATTTGACTTGACCAAAATCTCCATGGGTGAGGGGAGTTAAACCCCTTAAAACCCCCCTGTTCACACGGCCTCGCTTGGATAAATAGAGGTAATCTCATGTTAAGCAATGATCGCGATCTATTCAGAAGAAGAATATATCTTTTGGAACTCAAGTGATATAAATAATTACAGACATGTACTAAATTTCAGCTCAATCGCACTTGATTCAGGGTACCTCGCTCATACATCAAGTCCGATTGAGCTGATTTGGAACAGGTCAGTTTTTTGGGACAATCTACAAAATGTATATGTTCGGTTTCCAAAATTCGAAATGAACCAATTGGCTGCCACCCTAATCTACATATTATCATTCAGTTTTCCAGACAGTCGTGTTTATTCTGTTTCGGGATAAAAAAGTGAAACGAGGCGGCTAAACTGCGTTGAAGCAACTGCTGTTGATCTGTCTATTAAAAGTTGGTATACGCTTTTTTGGCGGAAAACTTGCCCAAGATATGGTTTCAATTTGGACCACCACCATCACCACTGGCAACAGCTTTCGGGAACATTGTGCGCAAATCTTCATTTAGAAACCACCCCCACAATCGAGATTGTTTCGGACTTTTTTTCTCATCCAGCTATGCTGGAATGATCTGAATATTCGGAACCAAAATATTAGCCGTGAATGGCGGTGGTTCACTTTCTTTTTATTTGCTCGCTCCTCTTCGGCAATGCAGTCTCGTCTCATTAGAGCTCTGGAATTTGTTTCGTCTTTCGAAGTCTGCTGCTAGCTAAGTTAGGAATCTGGCGCAGACGACCGACCGACCTTTGGAATGGGGAAATGATGTTTGCTGTCTAAACTTGGCCAAAGTTCAATTTCCTACAGCATCAGCACAAAGAATTCGGGATAAAGTCTGGGTCAAGAAAGCGCGTTTTCACAAAAAGTCAAGTTTAGCTGCATGGAGGTTAAGGAACACAGCCATTGCTAGTGTAAAGAGTGATAAAATCACGATTCGCTTTTGTTAGTTTAGCGATTGGATAGCAAATTTCAGGGTTTTCACCTGAAAATACGTTTCGGATTATGTAGATATTAAATATTTTATCACAATTTTCAATGCAGGAAATGTTTTGGAACTATCAACTTCATGTATGTTGAGTTTTGAAAATCATTAACTTTGATCTATGCATCCAAAAGCTCTTAAATTCATCTGAAAAGATGATATTTTATACCAACCTTAATCAGGACAAAAAAATGTGGTCATGACAAGCATTTTCGAAATGCTTGTGAAAATGTACCAAAGTATTGAAATTTGTAAGATCAGCATGAAAACTATCAAACCTGTTTTGACTGCCAGCGTAATGTGATCTACTGGGCCTTTACGCTTCAATTTTCTTGCATACCTTCAGGCGTTTAAAAGATGGGTGGCTGCAAAAAAAGAGACTTATTCGAAGAATTAACTGCAACTCCAAAAAGTTGATGCGTGTAATTTTCAAGATAATTATTGCTACGCAAACAATATAGATACATGTTTTATTGCATTTTGACATCTAGTTTTGTTTTTACATAGAACTTTTTTGGTGAAATACTGGAATCCCTCAACACGCGAAAAATGCACAAAATTAATGAAAAATGGAATTACTAAAGAAAACCAGATGAAATAAATGCATTTCAAATTTATTTTATCTCATACCCTGCAATCTCGATTTTTCAAAAAACATCTTTATTAATCATCGATGAGCTAGAAACTTCATATGTTTTTTACCACCGTTAAATTGATTTTTATTTATGCCAAAATTTCTTTCAAATTTTGCTTTATGCATGTTATGGCCTTAATTTAAGATTTTTTTACGTTTTATTAATGACCTCGAATTAAATATCAAAACCAAATTAAAATATCATCGATTGAATTTTCATTAACAATCAGAATAATAAGCCATTGATAAGGCTTAAAATTCTTTTCAAGTTTTTAAATATGCGTATACTATCCGTATTATAAAATTCAACAGCAAATAACAATTTTATTCTCGATTCATTTATTTCAATTCAATACTTT
This sequence comes from Uranotaenia lowii, assembly GCF_029784155.1. Lineage (NCBI taxonomy): Eukaryota > Metazoa > Arthropoda > Insecta > Diptera > Culicidae > Uranotaenia > Uranotaenia lowii. The sequence continues at coordinate 169,384 of NW_026598755.1, forward strand.
CAATTGAAATCTGAATAAAGTATCTGAATATTAAACAGAATTTAAATACAAAATCCAAATTTGCGTACTGAATAAATATAAATATTTATTCGAATTGCAATTGATAGGAATAAAAAATACGAAATTTGAATCAGAACTTTTAATTTTAAATGAATAGTTCATGGCTTCATACTCTTTAATTCGATTTTTGATTCAATATTTACTAGTAAATTTGATTTAAAAACTGATTTACGAAACTGTTTGATTCATTATTAAAAGATTTTCATAAGCTCTTCATTCTGCATTTAAAACTGTTCTTGCCTAATCGTGTTTTGGATTCGAATTCTTAAACCAATTGCAGAAATAAATTCAAATCTGAACAGGAGAAAAAAAACTTTCAATACATTTTCCATGCTAGGAATAACTACACAAAATGAACCGTTTTCCAAGGAGCCCAGAGTTCAGGCACTGGGTCCATTTGGGAAGTCTGAATCTGAATGAGAAGCTTGCTTTTTTCCAGCCCTACTGTTTGGGGGTAATTTTTGAAAAAAAAAAAAAAAAAAAGATAAAAATCTGTTGAAAAACTCAGTGAGGCACACCTTTTTCTGGCAAAAGTTGAGATCATTACTTAGAAACTCAAATAGAAGGTTCCAAATCTATAAATCAACTATTTAGAAGAGCAGTTTTAACATTTGAGAAAAAAGTTACAGTAAATACTTGTTTTGGCGAACTTTGAACTGTTCAATTAACAATAAAAATCTCATGTATCTTAAGCCAAACGGAATCTTTGCTGTTTTTTGGAGCATAATTCAAAATTTATTGACTATTTGCAACAAAACTGTTTGTTCGATCAATAAAAACATGTATTTAATTTGAAAAGTTCAGAAACCGCGATGGAAAAAAAATTACAAATGATTCGCATTTATTACGCAGAATTCTCTTAAAATCAGTTTTTGAATCACAGGCAAGGCCGTGGGATCGGGAGGGGGAGGTATTATTAGAGGTTTTGTTGGAAGTTTTTTCCAAGTAAAATTTTAAACGTAGTTTTGGGAAGTTATTTGATCTTTAAAGGTGTTAAATAAGTGTTAATCAGAAAATAACACATGTTTATCACCTCCGGCGGAAATTGGTCTTAAATCACCCTAGGCTTGAGACATTTCATTTTGCTTTTGATTTTAAAATAACTTCTTTAAATATTTTTGAATCATTTTTGATATTTCTGCATTTTTTGTCAAAATTTAAAGAAAAGCATATCATTTAAGAACAGAAGTTTTAAATCATTTTCAACTTTCCCAAAGAGTTCAAGTAATTTTTTACTTCAGCAAAAAGTGTAAAGGTTTTCAATTGGTTTACTTTTCTCCATTTTTAATGAAGTTTTGAACCAAATAGAATTTAAGATATTTCAATGCAAAAATCAAATCGTTTCGGAGGCTTGAACAAATTTTGTTAAATGAATTACATTTTTTTCAAACTTCATTCAGTAGTGTCAGAAATACTTGTAATGATATTTTCCCAAATTGAAATAAAAACTTTAGAATTTAATTTTTTTTAGAACATGCATCATCGCCTCTAAAATATTACTCCTTAAATGAGTTAAAAAGATATAGTAAACCAATTCAGGTTCAGATTTATTTCTATAACAGTTATCAATAAATGATTTTACTCAAAACTGCTATATTTTATAGCTTATAAACTCCGTAGGGCGTAGACAAAATAAGAAAAAAGATTCGAGTTCAGGACATTTAAATCTACCAACTCCATCATTCAATCATAGGCACCAAAATGCTGTTCCTTTGAGTTATCAATTAATTTATTTTTATAAGTTTTTTTGTATTGTTAGACCAGTTTATTTAAAAAATCATTTTATAACATTAAAAAAACTAATCGTTTTTATCACAGTTTATTTCAATTTTTGAATAAATTTACCGAATTTTAAAGCCAAACTGAATCTGAATGCCAAAAAAGGTCCTAAAAAAATAAAGTCAAAGTGATTTATATTTTATGAAATATTTTTTAAAAGTTTGTCTTTGATTTTAAATTCTTAATTTTAATAAATAATCTTCCTGAAAGTTTTTGAAACTTAATTTGATAAAGAAAAAAAAGTTTCCACCTTCTGTTTTTCCTGGACTCAATATGCTAATTGATAGCAACAAAATATTCAGAGCTTAAAATTTCAAACTTTTGATCCTTCGATAGGAAATTTTTAACAATTTCCTTAATTTCCAGGTTTTAACCAATCATGGTTATTAGTTTATTTTGAGAAAGTTCGAAAAATGATTCAAAGTAGTTACAAAAAAGTTATTTTAAAATGCGCAATGTTAACTAGATTTGTATTATCTTTGTGTTTTCAATATTTACTACAAAACTTGAATTGAATTGAACATTTTGTCTTTTAAATATACAATGTTGCTATTTCCAACTTTAAAGCTTTTTTGGCCTTTTATTTTAATAACTGTAAACATTTTAATGTAGAAAAGGGTTTTATTTTTGACTTCGATCTCTGGCAGTCTTGAAATAAAACTAAATATTTTCTTCTTTTCATCAAATAAAATTTTAATATCAACATTTAGGTCAATTGAAAGTTCAAAATGGTTTTTTCCTAATCGAGAATGCACATTTCAATCATAATTATTATTTTTTTTCAATTTCAAGTTACTACAGTGGATTTTTTCAATCAATCCTTCGATAAAAAATGAAGAAATGGGATGTAAAGTAAGATAAATCTTGCGTAAGCTTTCATTACGTTGTAAGAAACAAAATGTAAACATACAGTTTTATAACGAAAAAAAACTGACTGAAACTAGTCTCAACTTCTTTCCATTTAGAATATTTTAACATATATTCTATAGTTATGTGAAGTACAAATTTTAGAGTTCATTTGATAACTTTCGCAGTAGTTTTCCGTGAATTCTTAAGTTGTTTCACGTTTATTTCACGCGTGAAATAATATATTACAATCATTATCATGTTTCTTATATTTTTTATCATGGTTAATATTTAACCAGATCTTACGATTATTTGAGAATTCAGATGTACTTATTAAATCTTTTTTTTTTTCACCAACCAAATTTCTAGTTTATAAAAAGGATATCATTTTGAATAATTTATCAATGGCTTATCGGAAATCGTATAGATTTGAAACATTTATTCTGATTCGTTTTGAAAATTTTGAATTGTTTTATCAGTAAAATTTATAACTTTTTTATTTGGTGAGATAATTATATGTAAAAAAATAGTTTATTGTGTAATTTTTAATTGTTATCATATTTGTCTAAATATGAATTTCAAATAATTTTGGCGATGAAAAGTGAACCAGATTTTCTACTGAGTATTCTTAAAAGAAATTCGTCATTCAAAAGTATAAATACAGATTCAAAACAATAATAAACGCCTCAAAAACTCATCTCAGGTAAGAATTTTGACATTTTTTTTTTCACTTGTTACAAAAAGGTGAACATCGATTTGAACCCAATGTTTTATTTAAGATACGAAAACATAAAATATTGTACAGAAAACCGATTCTAAAATTATATTTAATGGCCCAGATTTAAACTCGCACCCTATTTATGATTAAAAACTCATTTACAAAAATACGATACAACTTCATTTTTTCCATTTAAAACTGGGAACTTATCTCAGATTGATTATTCAAAATGTTTCTAAATTCAATGATAAATTTAAATTAACTGGCTTTAATTTCATCGTGAAAAAAAAAAACAATCCTAGCTTCTGATTGGGTTTTTGCTTTCGATTCATATTTATTGATGATCACGATGGATTCAAATTTAAGATTCAAAATTGAGCATTGGAATTACGATTAACAATTTTTTCTGTAATCAGATAGCATCAAAATTTTATTTCAAAAACCTGAAATATAGTTTTTCGTATTGAATATTTGTAGCTCTAAAAAAGCATTTATATTGACAATTTTAAAAATATGTAGCTCGAGATAAAACATATATTGTAACGGGTTAATAAAGCAAAACATTTTCTTTGTAAGGCCAATATCAAAAATACATTGATTTAACTTAAACGACTGTAAATATTAGCATAATTCGGAACCTTAATAGTGTTACCAAAATAAATAAGCATAAAATTAAATTATTTCAATTCGAAAACGAAAACATTTCGACATTCATATTTCAAGTGCCACCCTAGACGAACAATCATCAAAACCATTAGCACGCTGTTGAAGGCTTTAGATCAACCAACACACTTTCAACTTTAAACTTGTGGCTTGAGACGCCGTCTTTCGTAGACCACCGACGGCAGACTTTGTTTGCATCAGGTGAATGACCTCCTTCGGGATGCGTTGTGAACCTAAAAGTTTGGGGAAGAAAAAGATTGGTTTCTAATTTCGGATTTGGAAGGGGAAGACAAGGGCTATCCGAGAATTCGCGAGAGAGGATTTAATTGTTTAACTTCGCGACTCGACTAAGTCGGATCGGGTAGTTCCGGTCACGAAGTTGAACTAATCCAGTAAGCCAGATGACTGAAAGATCTCCCGACCCATTTATTCCCGGTGATTAGCGTAGGAAAGATAGGTTCTCTTTTGCCGTCAAAAGTACATTTAGACTTGGTAATTTTTGAGACTTGTAACTTCTTTCACCAGTGCGTTTAATTAATTATCTCTCTCGAATAGCCTAGACCTAGAAAGCATAGGATAGTGGTAGTGCAGTGGTAAATGTTATACGAGGATTAATCGACCAAAGATCCCTCAAAAAGTCCACTGTTATCACTCAGAGGAAGTCGCCCTACGCCGAGACCCGCGACACACCAGGTTCACCGGCGCAAGGCTTAAACGATTAATTCCATTTTCGCGAATGCTCGGATAAGCCTTGTCTTCCCCTTCGGAGATCCATTTCAGGGGCCTAACTTTTTCTCTCGTCAACCTAAGGTGTACGAAAATATCCCGAAAGAGGTCATTCAACTGACGCCAAACAAGAATGTGGTGATGATCTTCGAAAGTAAGCAGCTTAAGCCACGCTTTCGCCAAGACTTGTGTCGTTAAGAAGAAAAGTCATTGCTTTTAATGATTGATCGCTAAGGGTGGCTCTCTGAATTTGTAATTTGGAAGTTTTGATGTCACGTTTATATTACTATAAGGGAATATTTTTTAGTTAGCTCTAGTTATCTACAGTTTCAGATTAAATGTAAAAAGATTTAATGTTTTTCGTTGTATATTAAATTAAATTAATATCTTTAATCCGATGTACCCGTTACATCATTCCGCGCTAAAGTTACGAAAAATTTGATTGGCTTGAATCGAAGGTTCAAAGTCAATCAAATTTTTCGTAGGTTCGTTTTTGTCAGTTTGAACTAATTTATTGTTTTTCGGGGTCATATGGATTCAGCGTTAACTTAATAACTCCTCGCTATTTACAGGAGCTCCTAAAAGGGCCTGTCACTGACCATCAACGACGTGAGTCTCCGGTCTCCAGCGAAAATCGCAAAATTAGTTCAAAAAGTGGAAACTAAAACCCACAAACTTATCTACCGTAGATGTACTAACAAAAGAAAAAAAATGAAATGACTAAATGAAAAGAAAAAAAATGGGAAAAGAAAAAAAAATTACAACTATTATAAAAAAAAAGATTTAAAGGAAAAAAAATAAGTAAGCTTTGGATAAAACCAAAAAAAAGAAAAAATTCACAACTTCATGCTACAAAAACCGTTTAAAATAAGAAAACAAAAACCTCTTAGAAGTTTACACTAAATTATGAGGAAGCAAAAAAACCAAAAAAAGAAAAAATCATTTGCATTCATTGCATTGGTAATTCAACTTCTTAAAAAAAATAAATTGAGACAGTACTTCGAATCGAGAAAAAAAAATACCAAGAAAGAAAAAAAAGGAAAATTGAAGCAAATTAAAACTAACATATGCTTACTAGAACTCTTGAATTCACCTAAGTTTGATTAGCTTGTGCGAAGAAACTTTGAGAATTTGTTTTGGTTATCGTCTGGCATTCCGCAGTTGTAGCTACCCCTAGCATTCACAAAACTTTGTTCGCCTATCCTAACTTAAATTAAGATGTTCAAGTTTCACCACTGCTGGATTGAAAAAAAAACTCTAAGTATCACCACTGCTGGATTGAAAAACTCTCAACTGGACCACTTGCTCCGTCACCTGGATATACCGATTCTGGAGTCAGAATGGCCCGTCGATTAAAATATCCTGAGGTCCGAACAGAATATCCTTCCCCAACGCCTGGTGAGATTATGGATATTTGAACGTCCCTACGAAACTGATTTTACTAACTGTTCGTGCCGATAAAATTAATTATCTGTTACCTCACAGGAAGATAAAACCTTAAATAATACAACGTGAGGCCTCTACCCGCTTCCTGTTTCTAGCGGATGGCTTAAGCGCCACTTCCTGAAGGAAGACCATCCACCCTTTCTTGTTTTGCCCAGCTGATGAGACTCGGTCGTGAGTTCCTTTTCGGTTCCCTATTTGGGAAAGAAGCGGAGAGGTATCTGTAAAGGATCTCGTACTTCGACTCTTGCGAGCCGCCCCGAGAACGAGAAATATCCAGAGCGATTTGTGAAAGGGGGGTTGACCGTTGTTCGATGCAAAATGAGTCAGGGATCCAAATCGTCGGGCGAGCTCCCACCCTTGTACGGTAAGAACAGGAAAGATCGTGATTGGATTCGCGGCCAATCTCCGCAGTAAAAGCGATCGGAAGCATATACAGGAAACCGCGAACAAGGTGCATTCCCCCTCCCCAATATCTAATTAGAAACTCATTTAGAACTCGAGATTATTTTACGTGCTATGCATAATCGTTACCAGCTGAGGCGGTTATTTTTCGTCTCTACCGGCTAGCAAACACCAACACCCCAATCGCACAGTGACACCGCCTTCAGGACCACCACGCCGCGGTCCTCTCGCAACTACGAGAACCGCGGTCTTCTTTCATCGTCGTTGCCAACCGTCAGCAGACCACGACGGCTAGCTAGAGTACATCTTCTCTAGCTGCGCCGCAATGCGCCGACCAAAAAGTCTAGCTGAATCACCGCAGCAGAGCTACCACCACATGACCGCCAACTAGAGTGGTAAGCCGCAGGAGAGCCGCAGTAGTTCATCGCAGGAGAACAAAAATGGTGAGGTAATGGCTGCCCAAAACCCCACGAATTAATAACCAAAAACGTGAGTACTGCCACATAAACAACATGTTGTTTCAGCGATCGCTTTGAACCGTTTGCTGCCCGCAACTTTAGCACAATTTATGTTGCGCGAGCGCGAGAATTTAGTCGCTCTATTTAATCGGCAGACTATGCAATTAGTCGGACTGGCGAGCCGCATAAAGTAGCCATATTATCGAATTTAGTCATCCGTTTCACACGAAACAAGAATCAATGAAAACGAACATCGGACGCATCTGCGTCATACAAATCACTTAACAACTCCACCACGAACACCACCAGAAAAAGTTTGAGAGAGAGAAGGAAAAGCTTAGGCCTAAATAACACACTACAAATGTAAATGAACACGACAGAATAAAATGGAATGTTTTCGCAAAAATGTAAGTCGGTTCCGATAAGTCTCGAAGGAAACGAGAATTTGAGAATGCACCATTAATTAAGGTATTGGGAAAAGGGGGTTGCAAGTTGTTCCTTTTCTGTTCGCATTTTTCCTCTTTAGATTTTTTACTGCGGAGACTGGCCGCGAATCCAGTCACGATCATTCTTTTGCTAAACCGGGGTAGAGGGCGGAGTCTTGTACGACGGCTTAAACCCTGGTAGTTCATCTTTGGGCCGAACAACAGCGAACTCCCCTTTCCCCGAATTTCTGCGGGGTTTCGTCTCGTCTTCGGGGCGGCCTCAAAAGGGCCGAAGTACGAATCCCTTTTTGGAGACCCTTCCGCTTCTTTCCCAAAATAGGGAATCAACAGGAACTCGCGACCGAGTCTCATCAGCTGGGCAAACTAAGACAGGGTAGGTGGTCTTCCATCCGGAAGTGGCGCTTAAGCCACCCACTTAAAACGGAAGTGTGTCGGGCCTCTCGTTGATATGAAAGACTTACCTACTTATTTTTCTGATCGAAATTTTTAAAAGGAAAATTCATGAGTGAAAAAGTTAAGTTTTTTTTTATAAAAACATTTTCAGACAGGCAAAATTCAAATCCAATGCTTAAAACCGCGGCTTCGTGTCTTGATTAAGTAGCTAGAATTTTTACAACATTTTTCATTTTAATAAAAAAAATATCGGAGGATGATTCCTTCGCCTTGTCTCGAATTCGGAACGTTTTACAAAAATCAAATGATAAGGAAAAAAGTGCTTAATCGATTTCATAATTTTGAAATAATTTGATTTTGGAGTTATGAACTTTTTTTGGAAAAAGTTAACAAAATGTGACTTCAAGATTTTCTTTGATAACTCTTAAATGTTTCCCACATTGAAAAAATATATTTAAAATTCATATTCCAACATGACAAACGTTGAAGTATTATTTGAACTAAACAATGCCATATTTTTAAAGTAATAGACAACTCTCAATTTTTGTTAAGAAAAAGTTTTCCAAAATGTCTAGAGTTAAAAAAGTATGGAAGAGTGGGGAATCATGGGCCTCTTTTTTTGTTGTTCTATAACTTCTTTATTTAAAAGATAAAATGAAAATAAAAAATGGTATGGTTTTCTACATTTTCAAGGTATCAAAAGGTTTGAAAAAAAGCAATATTTTTTGGATTTTGAAAAATGGTGGGGAATCGTGTGCCAACAAATACAAATTGACCAAATAACATGCAAAGTTTATGAGTTGACACAAAACTGTGATTTCCTAATTCATTTCGTTATTTAAAAGCAATTTCAGATGATGAAATGAAAAAGAGAGCTGTGTATGATCGCATAGATTCCAAAACCTGGCTCGCCAACGTTTTGGCAAAATTTCTTATATAGGATGGACAAAATATTTTTCAAAGCTCTTCACAGATAGGAAAAACGTATTTTAAGTTCTGATTGTGTATAAAAACATAACAATATAGGTGGTTAAAAATGTGTGGCCCACGATTCCCCACAAGCTATGATTTGCAAATTGGTTGCGTTTGTGTGACTTATTGATGTTACATCAAAAATCCCTTTTCCACATGAAAGATCATGACAAAACTAAGATCATAAGCGTATGAGCATATTTTTGTTATGAACTTTAGGTTCTCCATCGATGAAATTAGCGGGTGTTTTTTTAATTATGTAAGAAAATTTTTCTAACTTTTTTTAGCTTGATAAATTAAAGAAGCATATGATGCGTATTTCAATCAACAACATATAGGAATACATGCTCATGCAAAGCGACGACGATGACAGTTGGTTTGAGATTTTTATCTCAACACACATCTGAGATAATAGAAGTGGCCCACGTTTCCCCATGGCCCACGATCGTAAGAGTGTAATATGAACTTCATAATCCCATATTTTCAAAGCAATGAAAAACTGTCAACTTTTCTCAAAAAAAAAGTTCTCTAAAATGTTCATTGTGGGTACAATTGGTCCCTAGAGTTAAGATCGGTTTATTCTTCTTCTGGATTGATAGCGATCATTTCTGATTCCGAGATTACTAATATTTATCCAATTACTAATATTTATTCAATAATTTGCTAAAAAAAGGCCAAAAAATCGATTTCTTCTAAATTACAGAAAATAGCGCCTTTAAGTATGTAAAGTTATTAGCGTTGAGACAAAGTTATGGAAATATAGTTAAAACATAAGGAATCGTTTGGCACTATTAACTCAAAATCAATAATTTTTGCACTTTTACCACTTTGCCTCTTAGGGTCTCATTAGTGAACTTTCAAAGGTTTGGTACAAAAAAACACAGGTGATTGGAAATTTCATTGCAATTTAATTTCTTTATTTTCAATTATAAATTGAAAGAGTTGTTCTGTAGTTTTTTTTCAACAACTAAACCTATAAACTACTTACGAATCATTCCCAGTAGCATGGATTTAAGATGATTTACCTGAAAAGAGGGAAACACAAATTTAATGAATCATGAATCAAGTGTTTTTTTTTCTTGTAAAACAAGACAAAACCATGCGAAAGAGTAAACTCCCAAAAAGGGAATCGAAAACTTCCAAAATTGAATAACTTGGTGGCGTTGCCAAATACAAAGCGCGGGACAGTAACTGAGAAAAGTTTTTTTTTTTCATTTCTATAAATTCCACCATCAATCTCTGTTTTTTTTTTTTTCGTTTGCTCCTCTTTCTGGAGCGGTACTCGTTTATCGTTTTAATAATCCAGTTTCACATTTTACCATCATTCCTCGGAGCTATTTAGTGGAAGTTTAATCTCAGTTTACGACGGAAGACGACCAAAAAGACAGAAGAAAAAAAGGGAATATCCGTTTCAGAAAAATCCCAAAACAAGCAATAAGTAAATTCCAGCTCGGTGGGAAGATTCTTTCGGCTGTGAGAAGCAACGAGAAAAAAAAAGTCTAGGTACAGACACATACCCTGAGTGCCAAAATGAAAAATGCTAGAACTTGTCATTAGCTTTATTCAAATTGAGTTTTGCGATTTGGTAGAGAACTTTGCCGGCTCCAATCGCTTTTCCTGGTCCGCTGAAACCAACTCTCACGGTGTTGTTCCGGCGATTCCGTTCCAAATTTGTGTCCCAAGCCAAGAAGAACCGAACAAGTGATTCCGACATTTTTGAGGCCGATTTTTGGTGGCCTGCTATTCGTTTGGTTGCCAGGGAAAAACTCTTGCCTGATGCCGTCTCCTGGCTTTGGCTCTAATTGAGTTGTTTTCCTGAAATGCCAGCAGAACTTATGCCGTTTCGGTTCCAAACTATACATAAGCAGTAAAACTGGGAAGTGATAATTTGTACTTCGTGTTTTTAGAGGTACCCACCAGTCCCTCGTCTTACTTTTGTTTTTGAAGCGATTTGAAACTTTTACTTTTTGCGCGGAATTCAAAAGAGCAATTATATCCAGATTCGAAGGAAAGTTTTGATGTGATGGATACATTTGGCATCATGGAAAATGTTGTTCCTTCTGAAAATCAACATGGCTTTAGCAATGTTTTCGCTGTGGAATTTTTTAAAGAGCAAAGCGTTTTTTATCATTTCATTATCATTTTTTCATCATCACGTTGAGATTTTATTATTTATGTATATTAATTTTATCGTATCTGTGAAAAAGTTAGCCTGTGATCACCACAAAATTTTATACATGTAACCATTACATCAATAAATAGTAGGGAAGATAAGGACATAACTAGCACCCATGGCATAATAAGCGCTCCTTTTTTCTACAAAAGTACGTATTTTCTGAAACAAATTTTCATGAGGATATGTTTCGTACTACCTAAAGTATTAATTTTTCTCCAAAACCGAAATATTCTTTTCATCTTTACAGAAATATTAAATAACAACCAGCTTGAAAACCTAGTAACGAAAATATTAAAATTTTTGAGCACCACCAAATATGCTTTTATGACCTTTCAATCATCTTGATCTGAAATATACGCACTGCAACACGATTTATACATTGTTTCACAATTTTCAGTATCATAATTTTTTTAATTTTCACTTTAGACCATTTTAAAACGCGTTATTACTTAAATTTGTTGACCTGGGGCGAACAGGGCACTTTTAATCAGGGCAAGATGAGCGTTTTCTGCCGTATTTTCTAGCAGCGAATTCAACTCAATGAAGTCAACTGAATAATAGAGCTACAGCTTGACTTGTTTCATCTGCCGATTTGGCCTATTGGTAAGGTGTCGGAGAGGTAATCAGTAGACTCGAGTTCGATTCCTGTTCGAGGAGATTTTTTTTTCACATACCATTCATGATTTTTTTTATCGTTACATTATACGGCTAGTTAGTATTATCCGTCACACAAAACACTAGAAATATAATGTAAGAGCATGTGTTAATTCTTTGAATTTTTCAAATAGACCTAGATTATTTTGTGATTGCTTTGTTTGATGAATCTACGCCTCACCGTTTAGTGCAAAATGCATATGCATAAAATTAGTATTTGAAAAATGAGTCAAGGAACATAAACCGTCATTGGAGATTCTAGAACCGAACTCAAGTGTCATGAATGAAGTTCGAGAATCAAAAGTCAAGTAACAAGAGGTAATGCTAAAAAAAATAATTGGCTTAAAATCAGAACAAATAAATTAAAGTTTAAGAAAATTAGGGTTTTATATTCAAGAATTAAAATAATATAGATAAAGATAATCAAAGGTCAGAGTGAATAGCCAAGATGAAATAAAAGAAGATCCATGGATAAAATGGCAAGTAAAACGCCGAAATGAAGTTTTAAGAGCTGAAAACCAACGACCAAAAATTCAGAATCAAGAATGTAAAAAAAATTTGAAAGCACGAGTTCAAGTGTCAGGAATGAAAAAATCTAAGTCTTTTGTCCACGATAAAGAGTGTAAAGTGATAAAGTTGAGATGTATTGTCCTCTGTAATCAAACCTTGAAACAAATATGGCAAGTAAGGTTGCCAGAATCCTTTGTACTACGTTTCCGGGCCGGAAAAATCCAGGCTGTTTTATTCTTAAACCTAGCAGAATTCGGACAATGAATTTCCATATTTTCAACCCAATGTTCCTTCAATATCCGGGCAAATTGGTCAAAACCAAGGAAATATTCAACAAAAATCAAGAAAATAAACTTTAAAATTTGTATTCAATCGAAAAATATCAGCAGATTTTTCATTGTAATTTGGGCTTCCAGAAAGCCAAATCAACACGAACTTGGCATGACCCTCTTGAAATTTAAGGAAACTTTGTGGGCATAAGTATCATTCCTAGTTAAGAAACTTGGCATACTTATTTTTCCTAAAAAAATATCTAGTCTTACATTTGAAAAGGGCCAAACTTGTCAAGCAAAAATTTTATAAACATTTTCAGCTCGAAAATTACAATTCCTACACAGATGTGGTTCATGAGAGGGTTTTAGAAAAATGATTGAATTTAAAGAGAAAATATTGATTTTTTTTAAATCGTTCACTAAGAAAAATGCATTTCAAAAACCAAAGCTCAAATTTTCAAAAAATGCCATCTCAGAATTAAATCAATTTTTTTTTCTACGCTTCAAAATAATAAGGACTACAGTCGTTTAAACATTGCAATTTGTGCATATTTAAGCTTAAAAGTTTTTTATTGGTTTGTACCTTTAAATAAACATCAAATTGTTGCTGGAAAGGTATTATTATTATAAAGATGACCCTAAAATCTTGAGTTTATTTGATAAGGCATAAATAAAATAAATGCATGCAAAGACTTTTAGTATTATTATTATAATTTTTTTTTATTTATTCAGTTTAAATTATCATTTTTATTTAATATAAAATGATTATATTAAATTAAAGGATCTGCTCATTTCAATTGAGTCTTAGTCAAACGCTCCATAAAGGTCGATCATCAAATTCTGAGATAGCTTTTTCGAGAAATTGAAATTTACTTTTTAAAATGCATTTTTTTTCAGCGAAGGATTTCAAAATATTTCTTAGAAATTTTTTTTTTAATTCAATAATTTTACTAAAACTTTCCCGTAGACCACATTTGTGCAGTAATTGTCATTTTAGTGCTAAACATTTTCATAAAAAAATGGCCTGAAAAGTTTGGCCCTTTTCAAATGATAGTTTTGATCCTGTTTGGGAAAACTAAGCATGCCAAGTGCTTTAACTACGTGAGGACTATACAAACACACAAAGTTTCATTCAATTCTGTGAGGGTCATACCAAATACTGTGTCGAGGTGGCGCGAAATCCGTCTTTTATCTCATCCCCCTTCTCACTTTTCACTTCTCTCTTCTCACTTCTCGCTTTTTACTTCTCACTTCTCACTTCTCGCATCTCACTTATCACTCCTCACTTCTCACTTCATAATCTTCACTCCTCATTTCTCACCTCTAACTTCTTACTTCTCACTTCTCGCATCTTCCATCACACTTCTCACATTTCACTTTTTACTTCTCATTTCTCATTTCTCACTTTCCACTTCTCACTTCTCACTCCTCTCTTCTCACTTCTCACTTCTCACTTCTCACTTCTCACTTCTCACTTCTCACTTCTAACTTCTCACTTCTCACTTCTCACCTCTCACTTCTAACTTCTCACTTCTCACTTCTCATTTCTCATTTCTCACTTCTCACTCCTCATTCCTCACGTTAAAGTCCTCATTTTTCACTTCTTACTCCGAACTCCCTCTTACTCTTCATTCCTCATTTCTCATTTTTCGCTTATCACTTCTCACGTCTCACTTCTATCGTCTCCCTTCTTGTATCTTACATCTCACGTTTCTCTTCTCACGTGATTTCTCAAGCGATTTTAACTTCTAAATTCTTATTCCTCGTTTTCATTTATCACGTCTAACGTCATACTTTTTGCTAATAATGTCTGAATAGACTGAGTCGATTTGGGGTCATTTTTGAATTTCTCAAACCCTGGGGTCTTAAAAGCTTCGTTTTGGTCCAAAACTCATCCATGATTTTTTTGCAAAATTATTAAGTAACGTTTACATGAGTAAATTTGAACTTTTAGGATTGTATGGGAAAAATGAATACTTAGTATGTACTGAAAATTCATCATCATTTTTATTTCTTCTGTGAAACCGAGCCAGCTGATGGTTTTCGTGCCAATTTATAAATTTCCTAATTTAAATTTTCCGCTGAATAACTTTGTTGAAGACCGTAACTTCGTATCTTATTAGGTAAAAAAGTTATTAGCTGTTTAACAGGGGTTTGTCTTTTCGCATTGATAAACAATAAAATCAATTGACATCACTGCTTAAGCTCCGTGAAATATTGCATGAATAGAAGTCATGCAATCATCGCTACACCCAAAATTCAGCCTCTGTGCCAATGGCGTGTAGTCAATTACATAGCATCATCGGTACAAGAAGATAACGCGACCGGTGCTGATTCGATTTGCTCCCACCGGCATTAATCTCCCAAGTTAACCGAATTGCGTATGTCTGAAAGAAACAAAATAAAAACGCTTTCACGTCCCTCCCTATCGCATCACAAGACGAAGAAGGATGGAAATAAATACCGGCCAACACCAGGCAGCCAGCGAACCGAGCACTGTGCGTGTGAATGTAGCAAAAGCAACAACAAAAACATCCTTCTAATTCAATCCCTTCAATCTACCGGCAAACAACCACAGCCAAGCTGTGCGTGTGTATGCAGTAAAAGCAACAAAAAAAACATTTCTTCAATTCAATCCATGGGCAAACAACCACGCACCGGCCAAGCTGCCCGGCTTTAGCAGCTGTGTATATGTAGCGTGTGTATGTAATAGCAGGCAGTAAGCAAAGCACAGTTCTCATTCAATGGGTTTCCCGTTTCCTTCACTCCCGTTCCCTTTCCCGTTTCCATAACAAAACAAGCTGCCCGGCTTTGGCAGCAGTGTATATGTAGCGTGTGTATGTAATAGCAGGCAGTAAGCAAAGCACAGTTCTCATTCAATGGGTTTCCCTTTGCCTTCACTACCGTTCCCTTTCCCTTTACCATCGCAAGACAAAGGACTACCTTGAAAGGCGGCCAAACGCCGGGAAGCCACCGTTGTGCGATTTTTTGTGATTGTTCGGTGGCAGAAAGCGTATGACAAATATCCCTCGTCCTTCATGAAGCTCAAATAGCACACTGGTTAGGATGTCGGACTTGCAAGACGATATAATTGGTGATTTGAGTTCGACTCGCTACGGGCGTTGTAGTTTATATTTTTATTTTCTTGTTTCTGGGATGAATTATCCAATAGGAAGGAAATCCCATAAAATGTTTTTCTTGTTTCGCTTGAATGTAGTGGTCATGCATCGTTTTGGTTGGGAGCCGAGTCCTTATGCCAGTTACGGTTTTTCAAACATATCATCTTCGGCACAGTGCACATTTCAGCGCATTATCGGCACAGAGATTTGCTAAATAGGCATTGGATTTTTGCAACCTCTTCTATGGGTGTAGGAACCCAGCAGTGATATCGATTGAATTTATAATTTATCAATGCGAAAAGACATAACCTTGTTAAACAGTTTTTAACATTTTTGCCTAATAAGATACGAAGTTACGGTCTTCAACAAAGTTATTCAGATCAGCTGGCTCGGTTCCACAGAAGAAATAAAAATGATGATGATTTTTCAGTACAAAATATTCATTTTTCCCATACAAACCTAAAAGTTCAAATTTACTCATGTAAACGTTACTTTAAAATTCTGCGAAAAATCAAGGATGAGTTTTGGACCAAGACAAAGTTTTTAGGACCCCAGGGTTTGAGAAATTCAAAAATGACCCCAAATCGACTCAGTCTAATGTCTCAAGTCTTACTGCTCACTTCTCACTCCATTCGTCTCCCTTTTCATTTTCATTCACATCTCCTTCGCATTTCTCGTCTCTTCTCTAACGTCTCATTTCTCGCGCCTCATGTCACATTTCTCACGCCTCATTTCGCTGGTCTTGCACATCACGTCTTATGTTTCATATGCCATATCTCAAAGGTCCAAGCCTTCACTCAGATCTCAGGTCTCAAAGCGTATCTGCACTCATGTCTCAGTTGTCATGTGTCATGTCTAAGCTTTTATAAGGTAGGTTTGAAGTTTCAAGGCTAAGATTATAGACCTGAAGTCTCGGACTCGGGTGTAATGTCTAGTGATTCATGATTCAGGTTTTATATGTGGGAATGAAATAGAAGAAAATGAGAAGGTTTGAGTTAAAATGAGAGAAAACAGTGAGAAAGCGAGAATGTGCGAATTTTCGCAATTTGTAAAACAGTTCTGAAAATTTCCTTGTCCAAAATTCCCATCTCCCCAATTCCCTTGCCCAAATTTCAATATAAAAGTTTTGGTAAGCTGCTCAGAGAATTGATATTGAACTTTTAAAACATTTCTGAGTATGTATATAAGATTTCTGAGTTACGTAATGCAAGTACAAGCAACTTTTTTGTAATTTTTTTTTCACTACGTTACCCTAGTTTGCCTAAATTCAACCCTAAACAAATTATTATGAATTTCGTTTTTGCTTCGACTATTGAGCATATAAATTTTGCATGTTATTTGGAATAAAATGAATAAGATGGTTTATTTGAAAAAAAAAAACCAAATCAGTGAATAAGTTTTATAACCTAAGATATATAATTCTTTTTGATGGCATTCAATGCTTTGCATTCACCATGCAGATTTTTTGTTTCATTATCTTGAATAGAAGAAAACGAAAATATTGCCGTGAACTTAAAATTAATGTAATCATGTGATTTGTAATTTTCTTCAGCTTTTAAGTAATTTCTAGCATGTTTCGTCGTTCAACAAATCTTAGGCCTTCCAACAAGTGAAAAAGACGTTGGGCCTTTAAGTGTTAAGAGTATATTTTGAATATTACTAAATATTTGTTTTAAAGTTGCGAGCAAAATACCGCATGTTACAGATCAGCTAGAGTAGATATACTTGTTATGGATTTTAGTTTTTTAATTGCTATTGAAAAAAATAAATTTTAAAATTTTCCAACATGTTCGGGATCTCCGAGTATTCTGGTGAAAACGGATAACAAGCCATTCATTTAAAGCATTGCAGTGCTGGCTTAAGAATGTGGATTCAACCCCTTTGGAAGAAAAGGGTCCAGAAAAAAATACACCCGCATACCCTCGAGAGACAGCTTGTGAATATCGAAAAATGCAGCATTCCGCAATTGGGAGAACAAAAACATCTCCTGTTCACATTCTAAGAAACGGAATATAAATCACCAGTATTTTTTCTTATTCGTTCATCTTGCTGGCTTCCATTGAACTCGGTAAAAAGTGCCGTATAATCCACTTTTCCAGACTCTCTTTTCTTGCCCTGCAGCTTTCTTACCGCGACGTCTCATTCATCCCTTCATCCCATTGAGGGGTTTTAAAAAAAGTACCTGTAGGTGGGTCACCAAAAGCGATGTACAACATGTTCTCACACCCACCCACTCGATGCTGCAGCCAAACTGAGGGCTTTGGGAATGTGTATGACGTTGCAGAATGAGGAAATTCCCAGGTGAAACACATACTTGCCTGAATGAGATGGGTGCACCACCGCCAAAGTAGGATCTGGACCAGAAACCAACTGACTGACTGTGGAGCGAACGACGACGGAAGCTGTGTGCAGTTCAGACTTCCCAGAACTTGAAAATCCTTTGCAGCAGAGGAAAAACCGGGAAAATTTGCCATGTCTGCGAAAATAGCCGGGAAAAAAACGTTCTCTCTCAGTGGGAATTCTGCAATGCCTTGAGCGGAATGCAACCCCCAAATTATGGTTTTTTCGCTTAGTGAAAACATAAAAGTATCTGCACCCCGTTGTGGGTTTCGTTTATTACAGAACTTCAGCTTGCTATACATAATTTTCGACCCTTTTTTTTTTCAATTTCATGCAATGTAAAACTATTCAAAAACAAACTTCCATAATGGTTACTTTTACTAGTTCTAAAACGATAATGTAAACGATTCAATTTTTTATAAAATTTCTTTTCTGAAAATAAAAAAAAAACATACCTTCAAAATTTAGAAGAATGATTCCAGTAAAATCAAAAAAACACCTCAGATTTTTCGGATAAAAAACACCAATTTGGAGTTGAAAGTCAAACATCACTACAAACGATGTTTTCATTTTGCAGCCAGACATTCAGGAAGACATCTGAAGAAAAAAAAGAAGTGCCGGAAAAATGTGCAATCGAACTGAAACGTTCAAGTTAAATTAGAAAATCGGAACTGCAAACAAATCGAATTCTGAGGGAATGCAAGAAAAAATTCGTAGGACCCACACTACCTTCCTCAGAGGAAATCGATTTCGTTTGGATACCCAACCCGGGTTGCCAGTTGGGGGAAGGAAGATGGTATCAGGAAAAACTTACAGTAGAAGGGACTTCCACAATACTTGGTCCCTCAGCAGGGGGCTTTGTGGAAAGTTTTATTCCTTTCTCCCCAGAAGGAATTTTTCTGGAGATAAGGCTTATCAAACGGTAGAGAAAAACAAGTTGAGCTGGGATCATGGAAATGTCTTCAAAGCTTCAATACTTCCAATGCGGATGGATTTGCAAGTTTTCGTTGTTAATAACAGGAAAATCTTCAAAAAAAATATATTTTAAAATTCAAATATTTGCTCCCGAAACCAGCTGTGAGTTAAACGTTCAAATTGACCAACCGATTAATACAACCGGCTTGTTAATCCTGCCCAACTAGATAGTTAATTTTGACCTTGAATGTTTATAACTATTATAAAGTGTTACCGTAAAATGGGGTAAATGGAGACACAGATAGAAAAAATTACTCGACTACTAAGCAACCAACACATAATTTTTATTTTATTTTAGGGGCAAATAATTTTTGTTGGTGGTAGTGAATATGCAATTACACATAAGTACAATTAACAATATGTTGACCAAAAATTTAAAAAATGATAGGAAGCATAGAGAATCAGCCAAATTTCGTACCATGAAAAGAGTTGTTTGGAAACACTTCATGAAGATACTGTATTTTTTTCATATATTTTTTTAATTTGAAAGTATTATCCTGAATCTCAATGTTAAGAATTTCAGTAGGAAGCGCAACATCTTCTTGAAGAGAGGTTGGTGCAATCCCAAAAGATTGTAAGTTCAGTTGGAAGAGAGTTGACGAGTAGTGCCAACCGAAGTTTGAGGTGACTGTTCATGCAAATGCGAATGCGAATTTATAGGAAAAATTGTTTCACTTATAAGCCTTACAATGTGAAAATTTCTCAAATAATATTGCCTTTTTTCTATTGCTTTTAACAGCATCCGCATTCCAGAACTTTTATCGATTCAAAAATGGAAAATTGTGATCTACAATTAAAGTTATGGAACAAATGATGCTTCATTTTAGGCTTCTTAAATGATTCATCTGAAAATGTTGCTTTTTGAGACGGACCATAAATATTAAAAAGAGGGATGAAATTCCATCCTTTTATTGAACACGAGCTAAAACGTTCTCATTTTGATAGATATTTATTAGATTCCCCCATCCCTGACCGAATTATTTTGATGAGTTTTGGTAAAGGGCTGAATTACAAAGAAAGTACCGTCAAACGGGGCATCATGCAACAGCGGGGTTCGATGCAACATTTATATAACACTACATTGAATCAATTTTTAATTTAATGTATTGTAATAAAGTTATCTTTTAATGATAACAAAATGATGATGACATCATTTATCGCATCTTAAGCTAGTTGTCTTAAGTTTTTTATTTTTATGTAAAATTTGAAAAATCGAGCAATAAATGTACAAATTTTTACATTTTTTGATGCCGAAAAAAACTTTACCCAGTATGACGGATCGGCTTGATAAAATTACCTACAAACTTTTTACAGGTTTCCTCATGTTATACCAACATTGTTGGTGTAAAAATATTTTTTGATCAATCACCCAATTTTTTTAAATGAATATTTTTAAAATTCAGTTAGGTGTCTGGGGTTAAATGCAACAAAATGCAAATCAAAGAAATACCTTGTAAATCTCGTTTCCATGAGCTGGAATATGAATGTTTTGCATCACGCGTTTGTAAACATTTAAATTTCATTCATCCAAACGTTTATTTTTATGATTTCAGCTTGTAGAATTTTTCGTAGTATTATTTAACCCCTAAATGTATGCAGCATCCTTATTTTCAGAAAAAAATGTGAAAATTTGTTTTTACAGACCCAAAAACTACTGCAAATGGTGTTGTCATGCGTAATGGTCTTTAAGGCATCGCAAATATATTAAAAACTATGAATTTTCGTACGTGTTCATAAGATTTTTCTTTAAAAACAAAGTTTGTTGCAAGTTACCCCATTTTCTAAGGAGTGTGAAAATCGCATGTTTTTAAAAAATTAAAAATAACTGAGGAAACCAATATTTTTTTTAACTACGCCAATTTGAAGCCCCAGCATCCTTAAAACTTTTGATGCATAAAGGATACGATTAACTGTTAACATAAGTTTTTTAGAAGCCATTGAAGTTGAAAATTGTTGCATGTTGCCCCAGTTGCCGGTACCTTTTGTTCCCAGTGTATCACCGGTTATCCACTTTACTTACAGGAAAATTTATATGTTTCAGTTGAGATCTAAGAAAGCCAACATTTGATTCTGTTTGCTCAAGCAGTTATGCTCGTCAGTAATTTTATTCGAGAAAAAATCGGCCGAAACCAATATCAAATTCTTTATTTGACAAGTTCGAAAGATCGATTACCCATTTGTCAGTTATTTGGCTCAAGTGCTGGAAAATCCAGCAAACTGGTTGATGTTCGTTGGTTTTTATCAATAATTTGTTATGCTGAACGCGTTCAATTGTTGGGAAAACTAAGTGTGTAAACTTTTAGAGTATTTAGAGTTAGTTTAGATGTGTCCCAATGAAATTATTATTTTTTGTATTTTTGAGCTTCGATTTAACTTTTGTTCAAAAGAGGTAATGAAATTGCCATGGTGGCCATTATGCCCTCATCTCTCCTACATGCCAAACAAATAAAGCTGAGGTTACTTTTTAAAATGAATATAATTTGAACGTCAATGGAAGAAAACATTGACTGCATGAATCAAGCAGTGCTTGATGCGATATTACATAAGAAGTTGTGATACTACACCACACGACATATTCACATTGTGTACATGGTTGGGATGTACCGTAAAGTGAGGGAACATTGATCACTTTTTTAATTCATTTTCGAATATTTTGGAAGGGGTTGCTTTTTTGTAACATTAAAAAGTTTTTAAATATACTTACTGTGGTAAAATCTTCAAAATTATTGTTTTGATGTCAATTAGCACAGAAGGCTTAAAAAACATCAATAACAGTATTTTTTTTGTTTGGAATCAATTGAATTTTCCAACGTTTTCTTTCAAAAATTGTTGGAAACGCTGGTTTCAGTGGTGGAATAGAGTTATCTTTATTCAGTTTCGTCAGTGAGGTCATTAGAATACAACCATATTAATTAGCGATAGCTAATTGTCACTATCCATTTCTTATATTCCCTAACCGGGAAAGTACTCATTTCTTAATGAGAACTTTGATATTCTTACCCAGAATATCTGGCAACACTGTTGTGTTACCACGAACCCATTTTGAGTTGTTTGGCTTCACAGTGTGATGATGTAAACATTTGTACCGTGTTTACCATCATCAGCTGTCGTCATCAATCATCACTGTTATTGTTTCAATTGCGAATTGACTCAAAGCATGCGGAACCAAAACAAACTATTTTGGTTTCGCCGACGGAGCGGCAGATTTCCTCTGCCGAAACCGTAAGTATCAAAACCTCCCCTCAATTCGCAGATTGAGAATGTTGAACAGCTTCGCGTGCCTCGCCCTTGGTAACGCCTTCGTGAACGCATCAGCTGGCTGATCCTCAGTAGAGATGTGTCTCAAAGAAAGCTGACCGCTTTTTACGATCTCCCTGATGATTGCATATTTCACATCCAGATGCTTCATCCGCTGATAAGTCCACGCATCTTCCAGATACTGGATGCAAGGGATGTTGTCTTCCATTAACGTGAAAGGAGTGCTAACCACACCCAATTCACCAAGGAAGTTTGTTAACCACAAACCTTCCTTGACTGCATGGCAAAGGGCTCCTATCTCAGCTTTGGTCGACGACAGACTGACCGTCTGCTGACGTTTCGTTGACCACGAAACTAGATTCCCGAAGATCATGTAAGCGTAACCTGATACAGATCTTCGATCATCGGAGTCGTTGGCAAAATCTGCATCAGCATATCCGATGAGTGGTTCCTTTTTCTCGTTTCTGCGGCATACCAA
Organism: Uranotaenia lowii; assembly: GCF_029784155.1. NCBI lineage: Eukaryota > Metazoa > Arthropoda > Insecta > Diptera > Culicidae > Uranotaenia > Uranotaenia lowii. Next base: position 192,075 of record NW_026598755.1, read on the forward strand.
CGCCATATCGGTCATACGTCGAAGGTATCGCAGAACACGCTTCAGACCTGACCAACGCTTATCCGTCGGTCTGGCCTGGTATTTGCAAAGTGCGCTAACTGCAGCACTGATGTTCAAACTCCAAGATGACTACAAACAATCGATCAGTTGAACGGCTGCTCAGTGATAACCTCACCATCGTTCTGCTGCGGCCATCGAACATTCGTGTCAGAAACAGAATGGGTTTCCTGTAACCTGGCTTAAGCTAACCGCTTCCCAAATCTCGCTCTCATCGCAGCAACGATGCTCGGCCTCGAAAACTGCAAACAACCGATCAAATCGTTGAACGGTTGTTCGGTGATAACCTAACCATCATTCAGCTTCGTCCAGCAAACGTTTGTGTCAAGCGGTATGCTTACGGGTTTACAATCGGCCATATCGAATCGTTGCAAAACCTTCTCGACGTATCCTGATTGCGAAATCTCGATGTCTATCCGTATTCGCGTTTCTGCGGTATACCAACGCCATAGTGGTCATACGTCGATGGTATCGCTTGGTATTTACTTAGTGCGCTAACCGCTGCACAAATATCTGGTCTCGATGATATCGCCAGATACTTCAAACTACCGATCAACTCTTTGAACGGCTGCCTAGTGATAACCTCACTTCGTTCAGTCCGAATCTCGTTCTTTTTCATGGCTGCCATTCCCTTGTCGATAGTGGTATCCCGGAAAAAGCAGTCCCTTTGGCCCTTGAGCTTGCTGGCGATTTGAAGTTGCTCTTCCTCATCACCACCGGCTACGTTAGCCACGTAGCGTTGATTAGCTTCTCCTGTTCGCTGACTGCGTCTCTGGGCCGGTTCGGGATTGACGGAATCTTGATCATCATCGTCATCTTCGCCATTGCTACTTTCGTAGTCGCTCTCGTCTCGCGCCTTACGCTGACTGGCACCGGATTTGGTGATTCGTTGATTGTGGTGGCTGATAACCTCAGCACACGAACGACGAGAGTTTCTTGCATGTTGCTTTCTGGTAACTCCAGAGAAGCAACCTCTTGTAGCTAATAGCGCAGTTTCTCGATGCCTCTGAGAATAAGCTAGACTTCGTCCGGCAGCACCCGTCCATGATGCCTCAGGAATCAAGGAGTGGTTGAGATCGCTCAAACCACCTCCTCCAATGCACACGGAACAGCTTCCAACCGTCGAATACAAGCTTGCGCATGCTAACCACAGCGCAGCTACCAAGCACGAGAATAATCCTCTCGACTTGCAGCTTCATGGACTTTCCTCTTGTTGCTCTCAAGCTATTATCTCTCCGAAATAGCTGGAGGCAACTATCAACCATAAACGTCAAATCTGGCTCTGAGTTGCTGGCAACTAAACGTCGCCCAAAACATCGCCTCCAAAGTCACAGAAAAATTAAACTGCTGGCTTGGATGAGATCACGCGTGCTGACTGCAGCATAGCTCCACATCTCGAGAGTAACCCTCTCAACAAGCTTTGTGGACATTCGTTCCGTTATGTCAACGCTTTGACAACTTCGGAAATGTGGGAGGCAACGTTCAGTAGCATGCGACCCATCTGGATCTAATGCATCGCTGAAGTTGGTGGCAACTAACCGTCGCCCAAACCATCTTCTACGAGGCGCTAGAAATTCCTTCCAACAGACGATGATAAATTCACGCATGCTAACCGCAGCGCAGCTCCTAATCACGAGAGTAGCCCTCTCGCCAAGCAGCTTCTCCCATATTTCGATACGTTCTAATACTCCATCTGGAATATTAGACCCGAACCAATCCTGGTTACAGATTTCGAGAGTGTGTGGCTGTAAGCTTCTCCTCCCGGCCGTCGTTATAGAACACATAATGCTAACCGCAGCGTTTCTCGTAACGGCATCGAGAGTAACCCTCTCGGAATCCAACTTCTCGGCCTCGAACTCCAATGGCACCTTCTGGCTGACCTGAAGCATCTCGTGGCCTCTGCGCTGACGATCCTCTGCGCTGGTGGTTTTCTGCACTTGGATCAGCTCATAACTGCTGACCACAGCGCACACCCACAGCACCAGAGTAACCCTCTCGGCTATCAGCTCCACCCAAATTTTCCGGGGTGGACCTACCGACCTTCGCGCTGAACCATCTCGGTTGCAGATCCTGGGACTCCTCCCGGCCGTCGGTCGTGAGCTCACGCTTGCTAACCGCAACGTGGCTCGTGATGGAATCGAGAGTAACCCTCTTAATCCGCGAACCTCCCCGGGCTCTGGCAGTACCTCCTGGCTAGCCGTGGACTTTTGGCTGTCTGGCCTCTGCCCTGGCTGGTCCATCTCCGCTGGCTCGGGGGCTCTGGCTCGTCTCGGCGCTGACTGGTTCTCCATCAGCTGGCTAGCCCTCTTCGGTGGTCCTCTGGCTGATGGCTGGCCTCTCGACCTGGCTGGTATGTCCCTCTGCGCTGGCTGTTGCAGAACTTGCTAACCGCAAGTCGAATACACTTGAGAGTACCCCTCTCACTAACTCATAATTTTCCAATCCAGACGTATCTGGGCCCATAACCTGTTGAAAACGCTGGTTTCAGTGGTGGAATAGAGTTATCTTTATTCAGTTTCGTCGCGGTTAAACCATAACGTTCCGCTAATGGATCGGCCCGATCCGGAAGAACGGTTCTGTTGCAGGTTCCGAAACCGTAAGTATCATCAAAAATGAATATACTCAAATGATGGACAATGTTGTTGCATACATTCAGAGGCAAAAATTAAAAACATTTCTCAATATTTTTGGCCTTCACTGTTCCTATGTTCTTTTTTTATTCAAACATAGCCATTTTAAAGGGTTTTTAGCCAGGCTTTCTAATAGAAAATGTTCGTTTTTTTCACATCCATAAATTATCATACAATAGCCACAAAAATACCTTTAAAAATATACCAATACAAAGGAAAAAAGTTAAACTTTCATATAAAAAAACCCATTTGCTTCTAAAAGCTATCATTTTACCAGGAGAGGTGTTTGTTTGTGAGTCTTCGAAAAACTAGATATTTTAAAACTTAATTTATAGGCTTTCAAACGTAGAAAACAGTTCTAAGATATTCTAATTTCAGATTTAGTATATGATGATTATCTGCAAAAAAATCATGTTGATCAATGTTCCCCCAGTTTACGGTACTTAACTTCATGTAAGCAAACTTAATTGTAACAAATCAAAAAGAATGTACACATCTTATTTTAAAATGAATGAAACGAATTTTTATTATAATTATTATTGAAATGTTCGATAAAAATAAGCAAAATTTTATGAAAATAAATAAACAATTTAATTTTTTATTTCATGAACCACGATTATTATACGACTTAAAATAATGGCTTCAAACTCGTTCAGTTGTGTAATTCAAATAAAAATGATGCTATTTTGCTGAATCAATAATTGTTATACTAATTGAAAAAAAAAGATACAGTTGTAACGGATAAGTTCATCAATAACTGTTCGCCGACTGAAAGGTTGAGATAAAGTCGCGAATGCTATAAAGATAGTAAAACAACTTCAATTGAACCAAAAAAAAAATATCCAGGGATTGTAGCGATTTTTCTTATCGAAAGTTTTTTCCACTTTTTCTCGTTTAAAAATGATGTTTTTCCCGGTTTTCATTACATTAGTTTTTAATATGAAAACATGGTTTATCAAAAAATTTAACAGTTTTCGGAAAACGAGATCTGCAACCTTGTTTTGAAGCTTTAATTATTTAAGACTTTTTTCGAGTCAAATCTCAAAAGTTAAAACTTTGACCTCTGAAAATTTGTCCTAAGCTTTAAAAAAAGGTTTAAGGCTTAAAATAATCGGAAATATATCACGTGAAAAAAGACTTCTTCCCAAAATCGTGTTGGCTTATCGTTAATTGAAACTACTTAAAGTGAATAAGATCCAAAACAGGAAAAATTGATAAAAATTGGGACGATCAAAAAAAATATATTCATCAGCATATCATTCAGAATGGGATAAGCTTCAGCTCAGATTAAAAATCTTGTCAACAATACAAAAAGTTCATTCTCAAATTTATATTTTTCAAAAATTATCTTAAATATTTGCCTTCGTAAATAGGGGAAAACTGTACAAGACGCACCAGTGGGGTAGGGCCATCTTACACTGCCACTTTTACTTGAAAATACGCTAAGTTTTGGCTTCGAATGACATTTTTCTTCATTTTTCACGTGTCAAAAAAGATTTTTTATCCTCACTTAGATAGAAAGTTCACTAAAACGACTATTTTTCTTAGAAACAGAAGGATTAATCAATTCTACGTGAAACTGGTATATTTCATGTTTAACCTATCAGGTTTTTTGGTCAAAAATACAGCAAAAATACAGCTTATCGTTTTTCCCCTCGTATGTACTTTCGGAAGATTATAAATATTTAGTTGAATTTCATTGAATTCCCACAAATATTCGCTAAAAACAATTATATCAAAATTGGGAAACGATTCCCGCAAGACTACGTGTTTTACGCTAAAATTTTGAATGGTTATAACATTTAAAAAAAACTGAATATAAAAAAAATGTCATTCTTTGTGTTTGCTGACTCCCAAATGACAATAATAATGCATTTTTATTACGAATTTCTTCCATTTTCAAGTTTCAACTGTGCAACAATATTTGAATCGAAAAAGTCATCTGATGCCTATGTCTGTCGCAATATTAGTCAAGAAATTGTTTCCGTTGCCTACTTGAAGGCGTTTTACCTATAAGGATACATAAAGGTGTAAATATTTTAAAACTCGTAATATTTGATGTTTTTTGCAATAACTAATATATTATTTGCCTAAGTATGGTAAGTTTACAAAAATACAATAAGACTCACAACACTTATTAGAGAGAAAATGAGGAGCGGTGACCAAAAAAAGGTCATCACTTTTAACAAAATTTCCGTTACTTTATCGTAGCCTGATTTTGCCTGATTTTTATTTCGCCAGTTCCCTGATTTTTGAAAAAAAAAAACGTTGGCAACCCTGTGTGCCGTACGTCGCACTTACACATACATTTCGAACCGCTCGAGTCAACTCTCGCGAAAATAGGCTGTTGTGCTCACTAACACATTAGTACTACACACAGGAATGACATCTAGATTCGATTTGGCTAAACTTAGTGAAGATTTTGAATGTAAATGTTAATGTTAATTGGGTTGGGGAAATCAACAGCAGATTGACACATGTCTACAAAGTTTTAATTTTACATGGATTTAATAACCAGTTACTTGTTAAACAATTATTACAAAACATGTAAAAAAAATATTGCATTGAAGCTGTATAAATATGTTTAAAAATCAATCCACTGCAATCCACTGTTAAGTGTATTAAATTAGGTTTTATATTACTGTCATCGATAATCCTCCTCATTAATTCATGGTTTAAAGTTTCGCATCCGATGGTTAATCCAATCAAATTGCTCTCTCTGGCTAAAATTTACCACCTCTGGTTAACCCAAGCCACAGATTGATAAAATAAAAATCCAATTCACCAGAAGTGACCCCGTTTTGCTTTCATGAGGTTGTAGAACGGTCAAAAGGTCGGTTATATTTTTTTCTTTCGGGAGCTGCTGTGCATAAAAATTGAAAGTTTATTGTTTTTCGCTTAGAACGGACAGCTTTGTGGTGGAGTTGGTTTGTTTTACTTTTAAAACAGAGAAGGGTTTTTTCCGTAGTGCCGGTTTGATTTTAGACTTAAAAAAATTGTATTAAGGGGAAGAAACTGAAAGATTGAGAATGTTAACTATGGTTTTTTAGTTTCTTTTAATTATTTTTTGTATTAGATGCCAAAATTTTAACAGTAGGAAAAATCTCCAGTCACACCAAATAAAATGCACGAAAAAGGACTAAAGTTTAAAGCCTGAGTTTGTGTAATCCTGAAAGCAGACCGCCAAAATGCTCTAACCTTGAGCTCAGCTAAGCGGATGTTTACCAAGAAATTGTTCGGAAGAATTTCCCTTTCCTCATGAGGTTGGTGTTTGTTTGCTGAAGTAACATACAACTTTACGTTGAAGTAACAATTTCGACAGGTGTGCAGTGACTTCCTGCTGCTCTGCATGTTTCGGAATATGTGGCACCTTCTGATGGTTTCCCGGCAGACGTCTTCAGCGGAAATTTGCGGCACCCGCAGGAGCCATTCCGGAAGCGAGCGAAGCTACTCCCTGATACAATCTCGGTAGTTTGTTGAGTAAACGTTTCCTCTGTTCTGTAACGTCAAGTGCACTCAGTAATGTTGATTGTTTGTTATATCATCCAGCAAAATACCTACTATAAACTGAAATAGATAAGTAGCTACTGAAAGATTTTTTTTTAATTTTACATTTAGAAGATTCCGTTTGCATGATGAATTTCCGTTTTCCAAAAGAAAACCAACCGGAAAACTAATCCTATTCAATGGCTGGCCTTAATTCCTGGCCCGATCTGGAGTGCTTGCTCGAGAAGGTCGATTTAAAATTCAAAGAAATACACTTCCGTTCCAATTGTCCCTTGCGCTCGATTTATTTACGTTCAAGAAATAAAAATAAATTATGCCAAACAGGCAGCTTTCGTTGGTGTGAAATTTCCATCCGAAACGGAACGAGAAAGAGAGAGATTCCGAAAACACCGGCTTAAAAGCCCCTACCGGATCATATCCTATACATTCCGGAATTTTGCAAATGCAAACTGGCTGCAGTTTTGGGACTGACTGCATGTTTATGCATGCTGCCAAACTACGACGACGGTAGCAATTTAGTGCTGCAAGTTGTAGCTCTGAGAGAGTAGAGTAGAGGTATAGGATGTAGTATCTGGTTAAGCCTTTTGTTATCTGCTCTGTTTGCTGGGATTAGATGCAATTTGGAATGCTCAGCAATTATTTTGGGCTCCATGTGGGAAAGTTTCCAAGCTACTGGATTAGGTGTGAGGGTGTGGATGTTTGGACTAAAAGAAGTTGTTTGAAAGAAACGGATAACGAAAGCGATATACCCAAATATATAGCTTTATAAACTTGTTCTGAATTTTAAATTTTCGAATAAAACATTTTCTGCGTTTGATGAATGGGAAGTCTTTAGGCTACACAGCAAAAAATCTGAGCTTTACATTTCATGTACCTAATAATTTATTTCATGTAAAAGTCAGCCAAATGTGATGAAAAGAGTGCGTTGGTTACTGATTGAGGTTTAGTGGTGGAATAGAATTAATCTTATTTGTTCGTCAAGTCCTTAAATAGCTGCATATTGCATTAGCGATCTATTTTTCTTTTTCCACTTCTCATATTCCCTGACCGGAAAGTGCTCATTTCTCAATTAGTAAAATGCGATTACTACTCATTTAAATCTTCCAACACTGCAGTGTAACTGCTAATCGCATTATGATTAGTTTCAGATTACAGTGTGATGAAGTAAACCAGTGGTTTTCAAAGTGGTTCCTTCTGAGAGCTTCTAGGGGAGCGATGAGTGCAACTTTGAAATTTGAGGGGCGTTGAAAGGACTCATGGCGGCGGGGGTTCATTCTCAATCTGGGCTGGTTCTGCGATTGGGATACTTTGCAAAAACAGGCCCACAATAATCTATGCCGATGTGTGGAAATGTGCGACTTGGAGTAATTCGGGCAAGGGGCAATTGACCAGTGGGTTGGCTCATGGGGTGTGGATTGGTTCGAGTACAGCGATAACAAGAGCGAATGATGCTTCTCACGACTCTTTTCCCTTTTACGGGCCAAAATTCGTCGCGAGGGTTAGGGAATTTCTTCCATGCAACAGCATCTCGTGATGATTTATCAGGAGCAATCTGGTAAAGTGGTGGAATCCAGGCAAGACTATTGGGTGTTTGGCGGGGGCAGCCGGCCACCAACACGAATAATTCCATCAGAGTCGAGAAACGGGTTCAGAAGTTTAAGTTTTGAGCGCGTTCCCACGGAGATCTTTCTCTTAAGTGCTTTAATTTCTTCTTCGAAACATTCTCTTTGAACAATCTTTATCAAGACAGATTTCGAAAGCTCAATCTCCTCAACTGATAAGTGAGACGATGGTGACAACATTTTCTCCCAAGTGTTTCTGGGAAAACGCAAGCAATAGGCTACCCAAGCAACCAAAAGTCTCGTTAAAAAGGTCGAACACAGCTTATTCAGCATAATCAATGTGCTGAAGTTCGTTTTATTCAGCCCAAAATTTAAGTTCTTATTGAAACTTTGAAGTTCCATTACAGATTTGAACGGCCTTCTATTCAGCCCTTAAGTAAACGTTTAATCAGCAAAAAAAATCTTCTCTTACTTTGGTCACCACCAGCCCATGTGGTGCTGCTGGTTTCTCGGCATCCATCTTTATTCCTCCCATCACCTCCCTCAATTGGTTGTATTTAAATTGGTTTGTTTTTAACTTTGTTCGATATATGCCTAGGGTGCTTAATCGGTATAGCGCACGGCACCCTTCCAAATAAATGAATTTCAAATCAAATCAAATCGATATATGCCAACACGCACGCCAGTTCTGCTACACAATTATTTGATTCGCTTACTCATGCAATCAAACAACCTAATGGAAAAAAATTAGTCCTTGTACCAGATTTGAACCCGATCTTCCGAGATGATAGCCAAACACGCTGCCACGACGCCACACCTAGATGTTGCCCTGCCGGCAGCTAAAATTCGAAGTGATTATAAGCTTCCTAGGATACCCGCAAGGGCAGCCAGCGGCCAGCAGAAAAGACGCTTGTTGATTATTACTAAGAAACATTACGAAACGGCGCAAAAATCAATCATCCACTAAAACAATATCAGTTTAAAAAAAAAAATGGAATTCCATGTTTATAACTGTTAAGCATAAAATTATACAAATCCTTGAGTTTATCTTGATATTTAATTAATGAATTGCTTCAACTGACTTTCAATGTGTGATAAACTCGTGGTAAGTAAATACAGTTGGACGAAATTCTATAAAGTCAAAATATTTACTCTTTTTAAAAACAATCATTTGCGAGTTAGCTTTAATTTGTTCTGAGTTGAAGTTTCAATATAAATTTAAATTTCAACAATTTCCAAGATTTATTTATTATATACCCTTTTGTGATGTTCGTTAACATTTCATATTCATGAAATGACGGACATGTCTCAAAAAAGGATATTTGAGGAACTTTTTGGAACTTCGAGTCCATAGAAGGCTAATTGAGACCCAATTTGTAACTTTTATTCTGAATGATGCGATTTACATGTCACAAATAAGGCTATTTGAGGAACTTCTTGGAACTTCAAGTCCATAGAAGGCTATTTGAGGAACCTTTTGTTACTTTCATGCTCACATTCGAAGAAATTCGGTAGGGTAAATGATCTTGAGCGGAACTAGTCGAAATCTGATCTTGAGCGGAACCATTTTCTTTTCCTAAGATCTAGGCAATGATTGTTTATAAATCTTATCAAAATGTTGAAAAAACACTTTTTCAAGATCTTTTCATAAAAGCATTGACATTTTTGCTAAAATTTATTAACTGAAATAATATTATTAGAAGATTTAAAAACATACGCATTTCTGCTGCAATTTTCGACAATTCACGCTGACTTTGAACGTCAATTTATGTAACCCTTGACCGTTATGAACCGATTCTTAATAACTAAAATTGAAGAAAAACTCATAAAAAAGCATTATTCGGGTTTTTCTAACAAGTTTTCCGTCAAAATGCCAATTAATGGCGTAGTTTTCAAAAGTAAAATATGATCTTGAGTGGAACCATCTTTGATCTTGAGCGGAACTACTAGCTTCCGAAATAAACCGCTAGGTGCGCTGCCTTATGCCTAATGTCTCACACGTGGTTTTTACCAATTCACTTTGGAACTTTTGTTCAGCGAAATTCGAACTTTGGAGGAACGAGTTTAAGTAGATATGAGACTTTTGGTTGATTGGGTATGGATCTCAACATTCGGTCATATCTAGAGAAGCGGGTAATGATTGGGTTGGGTGGGGGTGATGATTGGGCAACAATAGCGGAAATCTTGAACTCCATCTCAATCTCCGAAACGTCTGGCTGGGTGATTATCTCGCTGTAGCCAGTCAGGACCATTAAATCATAAGCTGCTGCTCAGTAGTTGGTTTACAGATGTCCCCCGAAATACTAGGTCGGCAGGATTGCAGTGCCCGGGAACATGATTCCAATTCGATGGGTTGGATTGTTTCTAGATATCGGCCACCCTTTTGGCAACGAATGTTTTCCATTTATGTGAAGGGGATCGGATCCAATATAAGACCACGGTGGAGTCGGACCAGAAATAGGAATCGGTAATATTGATTTTTAAAGCTGAGTGGACTTTGGAGTGCAGCTGAATTTGTGCTGCGCAGAGCTCTAGTTGTGGCAAACTACGTTTTTGCAAGGGGGCAACTCTGGACTGCAATAAGCAAAACTTTCACATGTCCCATCGGATTTACAGTTGTCGCATAAATGCATGCACCAAATGCAGATTCGAACGCATCCGCAAAACAGTGGAATTCAATTTCTCCCTCTTGAAATGCATATCGATCAATTCGGAAATAGAGGACGTGTAGCATGCACAACTGAGGAAGCAGCCAATCTGTTTGCAGACTTCTTTAAAAGTGTATTTCGTACCGCATCTCCTTCATCACATCCTGAAAGATTTCACTTTGTGCCAACGTACGACGTGACCGTTCCGAACTTTCGTTTCTCTACGGTAGATGTATTGGCAGCACTTAATAGTTTAGACACTACAAAAGGTCCTGGAGTTGATGGTCTAACACCATTTTTCGTGAAAGGTTGTTCGAGAGCGCTGGCTGCACCAATTATGGTGATTTTCAACCGTTCGCTAGCTGAGGGTACGTTCCCGTCAGCATGGAAGATTGCTAACATGGTACCAATCCACAAGGCAGGAAGTATTCAACTTGTTGAAAACTATCGTGGAATTTCGATACTTTGTGTTCTCGGAAAGGTCTTTGAAACGCTCGTCCATCGGTTTTTGAGCAACGCGTCAAAACCATTAATCAGAGAATTTCAACACGGCTTCGTTGAGCGACGTTCAACAACGACAAATCTAATGGACTATACTAACACACTATTCCCTGTAGTTGAATCTCGTCGCCAGGTAGACTCCATATATGTAGATTTTTCTAAAGCGTTCGATCTAGTTCCACATACCCGTGTTATCGACAAACTCTTACATCTGGGCTTTCCGAGGTGGATAGTTGAATGGTTGAATTCGTACCTGTCAGACCGCAAAGCATTCGTTCAAGTGAATCACGAAGCCTCAACGCTATTCACCATCACCTCAGGGGTTCCTCAAGGGAGCGTGCTCGGTCCGCTAATTTTCATCCTGTACATCAACGACCTCGCAAACCGATTAAAATTTGGGAAATTATTCTTCGCGGACGATCTCAAAATCTTCCGAATAATAGCTTCCATCGTAGATTGTACTGCCTTGCAAAATGATATCGATCAGCTCCTGATGTGGTGCAACGAAAACGGAATGGCCGTTAACATTAAGAAATGTAGAGTAGTTTCATTTACTCGGTGTCTGACTACTATCAAATTTAGCCACGCGATTGGCTCGACTGTCCTTGAGCGGGTTAGTTCTATTCGTGACTTAGGTGTGGTAGTTGATAGCAAACTAAGATTCAACGAACATGTTTCACTAACTGCAGCCAAAGCATTTTCTGTCCTGGGCTTCATTCGTCGCAACGCAGCATTTATCACTGACGTTTATGCTCTCAAATCTTTATACTGTTCACTTTGCGTAGTGTACTTGAGTACGCAGTGCCAGTTTGGGCACCGTATCACGTCACACATGCCCTCAAACTAGAAAGAGTAAAAAATTACTTTATACGATTCGCCCTTCGCCAGCTTCCTTGGACTAATCCTGCTGAGCTGCCGCCGTATCCTTCACGCTGCTTGTTAATTGGCTTAGAAATGCTTTCGGCTAGACGCCTTAAATTACAGCGAATATTCATTTTTGACCTTCTCACGAATCGTATCGATTGCTCAGCTTTGCTTTTAAATATCAATATTAACACCCCTTCCCGTAATCTCCGAAACCATGTTGGGCTTGTGTTACCAGTTAACAGGACAAGCTATGGATACAACAATCCACTCAGTACTTGTATTCGAGCTTTTAATGTTGTTTTTGAATTGTATGACTTTAATATAAGTAAGAATGTCTTTGTGAATAGAATTAAGAATTTAGATTAAGATTCAGTCTGTACGAATAATTTCGAAGACGAAGAATAAATAAATAAATAAATAAATAAATAAATAAATTAGGCAAATCTTTCAGAAAACTAGTCCACCTTGATTGAATTTGTTCTGGTACTTCATTGTCCCAACCAATAGAAATTGTCCATAAATTTTGTAGCAGGATCTTGGCTCGTACTACAATGGGTGCAATACGGCCAAGTGGGTCGTACAAGCGAGCAATGCAGGACAGTATACTCCTTTTCGTGATTAGTCCTTGATGCATGCTTGGAATGAATTCGAACCGAAACTGGTCTGTAGATCGAACCGAAGACTTTCCTAACGTCTTAATCGAATCCTCAGGATCAAAGGTGTGTGGAATTTGTGATGACAAATTTTCTAATGCAACTCCCACCAAAACAGCTGCTTCATTTGAACACCATTCACGTAGAGGGAATCCCCCTTTCAAAGCTAGTGCGTCCATCTCCTCGCATAGCTGAACTGCTTCTGCTATCGATGCTCCGCCACTGATGAAATCGTCCATGTATGTACATATATTTCTCTCACGGCCACCGCAGCTCGTGGATATGAGTGACCATCATCGGCAGCCAACTGGTGTAGGTTTCGGGTGGCAAGGAATGAGGAAGGGGCCAACCGCCAAACCGTAGGTGATGGTAGTGAGTTCGAATTTGGAGATAGGTTCTCGCGAGTCAAACCGCCAAAGTATTCTCTGCAGGTTCCGAACGTTTTCGTGGATATTGACCTGGTGATACATTTTTTCGATATCGGCCAGTAGAGCGAACTTGTGTTTGTGAAATCTCAGCAAAAGGCAGACGAGATCGTACATAACAGGTCCAACAACCAGGGCATCATTAAGGGAAAATCCAGAGTTAGTCTTTGCCGATGCGTCGAAAACACAACGAAGTTTTGTTGTTGTGCTCGACTTTTTTAGTGCTGTGTGATGAAGAAGGTAAAATGTGCACTGAGGTTAAGGTTTATTTTGGACAGTTTTTTCTCCATAAAATGAAATCGACGACGGGCGTTTTCAAAAGATTCTCCTATCATTGAACAAAACCCTTCTTTCTTCGGATATTGGACTACATATCGACCTGTGTCATCCCTAGAAACAGTTTGTTGGAAATTTTTTTCGCAAAAATCATCCTTTGGCATTGGAACCGCTGAATCCACTTCTTCGAAAGCCCAAAATTTTTGCACGGAGCGATTTACTGACTCTAGCGAGGAAATATTGCAGGAAATAGCTTGTGTTGTATGGCAATTAGAATTTTTACCAGAAATCAACCATCCTAAAACGCTTTCGATTAGAACCAAGGATGAACTCTCCAATTGAATCCAGCCACCTTTCATGAATGCGAAGAAATGTTCTGCGCCCAAAATTAAATCCACTTTGTGAGAAACACTGAAGTTCGGATCTGCTAACGTGATTTCCATTGGGATGGTGCAAGTGAATAGCGTAACTGTCACAGCAGGAACCACCAAAACAGACCAAACAGACCAATGGAATATCAAAACCACCCAATCTAGTTTGTAGTTACGTAGTCGAAGAGCAAACTGCTTCTACTCGTGACTCACCAACACCAAAAATAGGTACATTTATGGAAGTTCTTGGGAGTCGAAGTTGATGACAAAGCCTTTCACTCATGAGATTGCATTGAGATCCGGAGACCAGAAGTGCGCGCGCAAAACGTTGTTTGCAAACAGCATCCAGTAAAACGACGACCGCCGTGGATAACATTACATCAACGCCAGGTGGAATGGTAGCGGAGTGCGCGAGTTGGGAGTGGGATTTCTAGCATTTGCTTGGGATTCCGAACGACCAGTTCGTGAATAATGATGCCCTTGACGATATGGATTGGAGTTTTGATTGGTAGTTGTGGGAGTTTCGAATCCAAGATGTAGCAAAGTGTGGTGCCGTTTTTGGCAAATGCGACACGAAAAGTTCGAAATGCATTTCGAACAAAGTGATCGCTCCTAAAGCAGTTACTGTATTTTTTTGATCTATTGACAAGGTTCAATTTTTCATTGAGATGCATCCCCTCGAAAACTGGGCATTTGATTGATGGGTGGCACTGCTTGCATGCAAGGCATCCTGGACGATAACCATCAGTTGCGGAAAAATGTTAACCCGAGAGTTGGAAGGGATTTGAGGATGTTTTGTAGTTTGTGGTGAAGAAGCTTGACGCTTGTTCTGAAGATATTGCCAACGATTCCAAGGTGCGTATTTTTCTAGTTAAAAATTCAACCAAATTTTCAAAAGTGGGTTCCTTTCCCTCCGAAATTACTTCCTCCCAGTCCTTCTGTGTTTGATCGTCAACTCGATAAAGAAGAAGTTGAACAAGAAGACTACTCCAATGCATAGTAGGTAAGATTTTTACATCACGTTGAAAATCTTCGACCACCGCTCGTAGTGTTGAAGTTGATTTGCATATGACCTTCGGGAAAGATGTTATAGCCTGTAGGTGTTTTTCCTTTAGGAGATATTTGTTGGAATACTTGGAGAGCAGTGATTCCCAAGCCACCACATAATTGGCAGAAGTGATTGTTAGCGATTCTACCAAAACCAATGCGTCGCCTTTCAGTGCCGAGCGTAAGTATTGGTATTTTTGGATGCTGGAAATTTCAGTGGAGGACTGTATGAGGGAGTTAAAGGAATCGTGAAACGTGAGCCAGTCATTTAGATCACAATCGAACGTTGGGAGAGAGATTGTGGGAAGCTTTACCGAAGGAATATTAACCGCCATTTCTAAAACGAAAAAACGAACACAAACACATACAGGATCTCAATGAAATTTGATGTTTCCTCGAAGAGATTCCTTTTTCTTAACTCTAAGCGTACAGCTTGCTAGGATATGATGGCTAGCATCTTACAAATGCTAAAACCACCAACCCACAGAAAGTGTACCCCGAGAATGTACGCCGTGACCGGGATTCGATCTCATGCCCGCTGGCTTTGAAGTTTGAAGGCTATCCTCTACGCCACAGGCTGCCGCTGTACGGAAATATTGCTCTTCTATTTTAGCCCTGAGCAGTGAATTAGCCGCAATAAACGCATCAGAATCACCCATACCTTCATAGTCCACTTGGACCTCTTCGAAGCTCTCCATTTTCAGGTCCAAAGTGTGAATCCGTATGGGTAGCTCGTTCACGTCGCGTTCCGTTTTGAAGTTGTGCAGGAAATCCTCAATTCGTTGAATCGATGCGATGATATTGCACATTTTCAGCTCCGTTTTGGCTAGCCTCTTCTTCACTGTTGTCGCCATGTCGACTCGTGATGAACCGTGCAACAATAAAATGGTATGTGAAAACCAGGAAGCACCTTTTGCTAACGGTGGAAATTATTGGACAGACACTCACCTGTGCCTGACCAAAGACAGGCCTTGTATTTTTATAATAATCGTGAACCCGGAACCAGGAATGTGATAAATATCACGGAAGTTTGGGATTAAGGTTAGTGTAGAGTCTACTGTTAGTAAATATTACCATCGATTTATCACAGTGCAGAAATATTGCCATTATCTATTGAGACACCCCTCGGTTGTCAAATGTGTTCCTCTAAAAGTGTATGCGTTTGGCGGTACAAGCTTCAGAGCCGAGAGCCGAATTATAATCGCTCTCTTTTACAGCAACCACGATACTAACCGGACGCAAATTGCCGATATCGGGTGGCGAGGTTCTACAGTTAGGTTATTGAAAAACCCGCCAAAATCATTGTCCGTCCACAGTCTTATGGGAAAACAATTCTTTCATACGCCGGGGTACCGTAGAATGCAGGAAATCTATCCAATTCGGAATAATCACTTGGTATTGGAGACACGTGGTAGCACGTTTCTATTCATGAAAAATAAATGCTCTTTTTGCGTTATAGCTATTTTTTCGCTTCATCAAGTTTTAACCAGAGAATTTATCTGAGAGCTCCATATGTTTTATTTGCATCACGTGAGAACAAAATGTTCAATAAAATAAAAAAAAAAGTGACATTCTCCCAACAAATTTTTGCGTTTTTCATAAAAATTTCATATCAAAACCCGGATACCTGATTCTAATTTTGAAAATTTTAAAAGACATGTACCGTCTTTGCCGATTTAGGCTTTACAGACTGAATAAATGACGTGGACAGCTTAAGATTTACATTGAACACCCAGTACCGAGGTGGGAATCGAGCCCATGTCATCAGTGAACCTGCGATTACCTTTTTACAACGCTAACCACTCAACCATCAAGACGTACGACCATCGAGACGCTGTAAAAATTCTGTTGTACTTTTTGGCCGAGAAGACAGCTTTTCAGACTGGATTTCGAAATTCGCATAACACTGGTGTTTAGAATGATGTGCCTACTTTGTTATCGGCCCATGCTTTCAGTTATTAAAATGGTCTCCACGGGAGAGGAACAGTGTTGTTGCATTCGCACCAAAAGTTTTCGCCGAGGTGGTTTTTAATGCCACTAATAGCAATAAAAAATTTGGATGCGATTCATTGAATTTGTTGATCTATAGAAGCTTGGCAAAGCATTTCATGAAATTATTGCAAGCTCTAGCAAGCTTCTACTCCCGGCCATTTCAACGTTTGCCGTAAATTAGAATACAGGGGATTTAACATCGAGTTCAGGGTACTTTATCATTTTCACGTAACCACGTATTCCTAGCTATCAACCACCTTTTCTTCTGAGACAATCCTTTTTTTCACTTCTTCTTAAATATTTTCACTCTTTCTGTTTAAACTTTGCTGTATTTCTCTAACATGACATTTCTTACTGTACGCCTGTAAACTCTGTTTGATGCTGTCCTCAGCAGCAGTAATGGCTGGGTGTAACGTCGCAACAAATCAGCATACAACTACATTATTTTGGATCGATCTTATAACTGTAATTTAATAACGAAAGACTGCTGAAAAAAATAAAGATTTTGATTTCTTACAATCGCAAAAAATACACTGAATGTTCCTTCTGGAGTTCCGGGTCTAGACCCTGTTGAGGTTCAAATCCAGAATGTCGCACAATTTTTTTCGGGATTTAAAGTCCAATGGGTTTATTCATCCCAATAGACTGTCGCACAACGAACTTGATTGCTGACTTGATACTGCAAAGGTCAGTTGCGCTAGCGATTGCTCAACACCGTTGATTGAGTTTGGCTCTCATCTATTGTCCGTATGATGGAAGCGCAATGTTAACTTATATCAAGATACCACATTCAAGCTTTGTCATTATCTCCTCAACCTACAAAATTTTTCTAATATCTTCAAAATATGGAACTTAAAGCTCCTAATTTCACAACGGAGATCATAAAAGTTTATCAATGCTGGAATTTATCTTAACCTGCAAGCCGGCTACACTTATATTTCTGTATACAGCTCTAAGCTGTTTTTACTACTAATAAACGACAACGTAATCTCGTTCCACCCTATCATGCGTGTCATTGCAACTGGTCCGATGACGAAGGGCCTTCTCCGGAAGAGGGATTTCATTTTTGCAACCCAACATCCCACTCAGCGAAAACAAAACAGCAGAAAAATCTGCCACGATGGCCGACTTCCGCTGTTCTACTGCAGCAAACTGGTCCACCCAAAAGGCATTAATCTGAGCTCCGAGAGGTGGCGGCACGTTGGCACTAAAAAAGTTTATTCACTTGTTATAGTTCGGATTTTCCCGCTTCTCTTCTGCCTATCCGAAAAGTCTGATCCGCCCAGCAGAAATGGACGCCATGGAAGATATTACCACCACGCCGGGGTATATGGTACTTCCGGGTTTGTGACACTTAACCTCCGGAATGAACAAGGACAGCCTGGACCGGATCCGGAAGTTACGAGTTTGATTCCCTCTCTCCAGGCTTTACGATGTTTGCTGGAGATTCGGGCAGAAAGTGTGACAAATGCCAGGTTTATGACGGATTAGATGATTGAAGTGCGGAATTTGAATTGGATCCTGTCTGTGGTTGATGAAAAGGACCCATCACGAAATTGTCACTCGATGTTGCTGGTACTTCTCGGGTTTAGGTTATTGCTAGCAATTAATGAAGCTGTTTTGATTGCAATATGCTTGGGCTTTCTCGAATAGAACAATCATAAAACTACTCTTCGGTTTGGATGTTTCAAATATAAATATTATCAAGGGGTTTGGGAAGTGGTCTCTCAATTAATTTTATTGTAGGGTGAGGTTCTGTAAATAAAATTATTTTTCGTACCTACAAGGGTCATCAATCAATCGGAAAGTAACAACTTCATTAAAAATGAAAGAGCTCCAAAAATACGACCTCCATCAATTACAAATTTAATGCATACCCACTAAAATTCAAGGATTAAAATCAGACGAACTGTGTATTTTGAACAAGCAACTGATCGAAAAATGTTCATAATCTCGTGTTCAGAAGTGAATCATGAAAACGAAAACTAGGGTGGCTGTTATTTTCCAACTTCATTGAAACCTAGTTTCGCCCCAACAAAATCTACGAGATCTGCTGCTAAACCTTATAAATTGTATGAGTTAATTGAAACTTATGATGTGGTTTGCTGTTTGTTTTTTTCTGTTGAAGGGAGTACATAAATAGAATTTCGTTCTATCAGAAACGAGATTTTCATTGTTGTTGATTCGTTTGGTTTGGTTGCTCCACTAAGAGGGGGTGAGTAATGTTGAGGATGCTTATCCCTAATCCCACGCATTTGTTCTTTTGCTGGAACAGATTCTTTTTCCTACCATAAACTTATGTTAGTATGAGCATATCGGGGTCAGAAATCTTCCGAAAGGGTTCCCAAAGCTCGGGCATAATTGTTCTTTGTGTTTACTTGTCTTCTCGAGAAATCAAACGCCCTAATTGTGTTTATTCGGTCAATCTCTTCAATGTGAGTTCTTGTAATTGATCCTTCTCCGAAATGAATTGGCTCTCCAGTTTAATTGTGTAGCACTTTTCCAAATGAATATTTTTCATCTCTGCTCGGAATGGGAAATTCAACCTCGGTACCAATTTCGCTGACGCTTCATATTTCAAATTTAAACAAATCCTCTTAACCAAACAGCAGAAACCGCAAACGACAGCCAAGGAACGTAGGATCGTGCCAGAGTGCACTCGGCTAAAGGCAAACATCATCCATCTTTCACAAAATAAAAGTGTGCACGGATTATGAGTGCAGAAATTTCTCGAGTGTCCCTGTCAGAAGACTTGAGAGTGCAGAACTGTTTCTTCGACCAAAAGAAGAAAGGGAGAAGCTTCGCAACTTTACAACTTTTTCACGCCAAACACCACCCATCCATAGATCTAGGTTTTCTAGTTTTCCCCCTTTTCCCTTTGCATCGATATAACAACAACAGCGAGAACTAGAACGTCACTAAGGGCTTTGTGGAATGGTATGACGGTGGCTTTCGTTTTTGTCATAAAACAAGAAGTCCTAAAGGGTGCGCAAAAGTAAGCTACATCCCTACGCCTCACTTCATCAAACTCTAAGTACCTTGTTCTTGTCTTGTGTTATGAGTTATTTTCAGCTCTTTGGGTTTCGTTGATGGGAAACATTCATTAGAACAACTAACTAGTGCGGGTTTAAGTTTTCCGAGGATTTACTGAAGTTTTTATACTCTTCCAGAGATCCAATTTTGTGCACAATGACTTTTGAAGCTCAAAGTAAAATAAAAATCAAGGGATGGTCTTCTAACGCATTTAGTTTTGATAAGAATCAAACAAGTGAAAAAATTGATTGGTATTTTATTCATCATCATAAACACAAATATAGTTAACAATCGAGTTGCACGAATGTCTAGCAGATACTTGAAAGACGTTTAAAAACTTTTTGACTAAACAAAGACAAAATTTTACCTACCTAAGGTCATTTGAAAAGAGGTTTACACGTGCAAACTCAAAATAAATTTGAGAACTTTCATGGTTAGCATTTTTATAACCAAATGTTTGGTTCCTTTTTTTCAGAATTTTTGGAAGTACATATAAGCCAATTAACTGATTATTTTAAGCCGTTTTTGTTCATGATTTTCTATAGCTCGTGACGGTCGATCATGTCGTACCGTCCCTCAATGAAGCAGGTGACTTCCCACGAATCTGTTTACTGGTGGCGTTAGGCGGTGGAGTAGGATTCGGGTCAGCACTCTGTAGGAGACCTTAAGGACAGTGATCACTTTGTAGTTCTCTCTCTCTCAGTCCCATTTATCGCCCTTCTAGTATATGGGGCAATGGGGCAAATCACTCCCTCCTTCTAAACCTCCGGTAGCTGGTCTGTGTTCCAGATCCAGACCATCAACCGATGAAGGAAATTCAGGTGTTCATCGAAGTGATGCCTTCGTTCTCATTCTGGAACACCTTGACATGTGAATTCATGCCTTTATGGGATGCGTTGAGCTTTTGATAGATCTTTCGTGCTTTCTGAGAACGATGCAGCTACTCCAACTCCTTGAGCTTCTCCCCGTCCAGGCGACGCTATATCTTATGGAAAATTCGGACTCGCTGCTTCTTCCGCTGTCGACGATTTTCCACGTTGTTGATGGCTGTCTTGATGGTATCCCAACAGTCCACGAGAAGGACTTCGTCAAGCTCTCCCTCTGCCAGTAGCGATGTTTCGAGCGATTGTACGTAGTCTGCGATATTTAACCGAAGCGGGTGTCGGTTTCGTTTGTTATTCACTACGGAGAGTTATGGGCGCATTTTCACCATCACCAGGTAGTGATCTGACTCGATATTGGCGCCTCGACAGGAATTGGCGTCGATGATGTCAAAGAAAAGCCGGCTGTCTATCAAAACGTAGTCGGTGGTAGAATTCGCCTTTATCGTCATCGGTACTTCCAAAAAGAGGACTGTGCACGTTGATGATAATAATGTTGAAGAAGCGGCCCTTGATTCTCAACCGCCATATTTGCGGTTCGATTGGTCACAATCCGCTCACTCGCTTCTGCATTTTCCCCATCACTATAAAAGCTGCTCCAACCAAGCACTTGTGTGTTACCGCAGTTCTGGTAGGTGATATGATTATTTTGGAAGTACGTTCCGTGGAACTCTTCCAGCATACCGTCTGCAGCGCCACGATGTCGAATTGCGCGGCACTGCCCATGAAATTGAAAGATCGGCAGTTTCATTTCCCAAGTTTCCAATCGCTGGTCCCTTTCCGTCGCATGGTCTTTTCCGATTTCCATCAGAAATTTCTTGTTTCTCGTTCATTATTCCATGTTAGATGTTTGCAAACCGACGACTTCAGAAGTACAGCTAAAACAACTGCTACAAAACTCACTAGAGGTCGTTGACAGGTCTTCGTCAAATCTGCGCGGAAAAAGTGGTTCATCTGGGTTCCAGTGTTCCAGACGCAAAAGTCGCTAGACGCAAAAGGTTTCAGATGTATGAGGGTTAGACATGCATTTCTAAAGGTCATCATGACATCGATTGTGCACCGAGTAAAAAAAAATAAGAAAGGTGTCAGGTGCAAGTGATGTCAGACGTAGACAGAGGAGTCAGACTAGAGGTTCGATAACCCGATTTGTGTGCGTGAACAGAATATGTGCGGTCGAAAACGAGTAGTTGCGCAATGTGTGGATCCTAATTCAACACGAGGAGAGGGTTGATCCCCGAGAGCGAGGTCCCCGTCAACGAGAGCGGAGCGAAGAGTGCCCTACGCAATTACGAGGTCTACCCTCTGCAGGGCAACCACGGCGAGCAAAAAAGCACGATTCAGGCAACTCCGCGAGGACGCCAATGACAATCTCTGGGGCGACGCGTACAGGATTGTCATGGCCAAGACGTGAAGCGTCAATCGTCAACGAGCTGTTTCCACAGCATAGGGAAGTTACATGGCCGAGGGTCCCATACGACTGGGGTACGAGTGAAGAGGAGTGAAATGTTCCGGTCATCACGGCAACAGTACGTGGATGATAGGGTCTTCCCAGACGTGTGGAAGCGGCAGCGGTTGGTGCCAAAACCGGGCAAGCCACCAGGTGACCCATCAGCATATCGCCCGATATGTCTCCTGGATACTGCTGGAAAGGTGTACAATAGAAAAGGTGGTACAGAGCTGGATCCAGCTCTACACCGAAAATGCGAATGGCCTATCCGATAAACACTTCGATTTTCGGAAAGGCCGCAGTACGGTGGAGGCCATTCGACGTGTCATCGAAGGGGCAGACTAAGCCAAACTGAAGAAGAGGAGAGGAGACCAGTTTTGCGCAGTGTTCACCCTTGACGTGAAGAACGCGTTCAACAGCGACAGTTGGCCCGCGATTGCATCGTCGCTCATTCATATGAAGATTCCGGCATGTATCTGTAGGATGGTGGAGTGTTACTTCCGTAACCGTCAATTACAGTATATGACCAGCGAGGGACTGGTAACAGTGAGTGTCTCGGCAGGGGTTCCACAAGAATCGATACTCCGCCCGGTATTGTGGAACATTGTCTTCGACGAACTGCTGAGATTGCGTATCCCCACGGGAGTGAGACTTGTGGGATTCGCCGATGACGTGGTTCTCCTGGCCCTCTCACGGGTCATGTCGAATAACTCGGCGATCCGCTGCAGCAGATGGAGGGTCCTGGCGAGTATGACCTCGTCCATTTTGCGATACGGGGCGGCAGCCTGGACGGCAGCCTTGAGCAGGCAGTGTAACCTGCAAAAGCTCTGCAGTGTGCAGCAGCTGATGAACCTGCGAGTAATCAGCGCATACCGTACGGTATCTTTTCGGTAGCTGCTGATGTTGTGGAGAGGGCCATGCCCATTTCGGTCTTGCTAGAGGAAGATGTCTTCTGCTACAAGCTCAGGCACATGCCCGATGTGCGGAGACATGCCAGAGAGGCCTCGATGTCAGCTCGGAACGTGGCCGGTGGACTCATCGCTTGATCCCTTACGTCGGATCCTGGATAGTCCGGAGACATGGAGAGGTGGATTTTTGCATGACACAGTTCTTGACTGGTCACGGATGCTTCATGCAGTACCACCATCGGTTTGGACACGTGGCTTCGCCGTTCTATGGTGACCCAGTAGAGACACCAGAGCACGTTGTGTTCAAATGTCCGAGGTTCGAAGAAGTACGTGCTAACATGCTTGCCGCCAGCGGATCAGACACGACAGCCGACAACATCGTGCGGAGGATGTGTGAGGATGGCAATACTTGGTGCGTGGTCAGCGATGGGTTCACCTGGATCATGACTCATGACCACCCTGCAGAGGAGTTGGAACCAGCACCAGTCCGCAAATGGTGTAGGGTGACTCCTTCGTCGGGGAGCATCTGAGTAGTATGCGTCCGATCCTGGCAGTAAAGCATACAAAGATAAGACTCTACCTTCTGCGTATGCCGAGCTGTAAAGTATGTCGCGAACGTTGTGTAGGATACCTCCACCGCCGCGGAGTATCTGAGTAGAACGCGCTCCCTACGACGGAAGCTGCGGGGATAAAATTTGACCTTTTTCGCAGTCGAACTCGTAGGAGGAAGAGTATTCACGCCGCCAAATACTCTCGGGTAGGGTGACTTCACGTCGTCGGCGGGTGCGTCACTCTAGTCGGTGTAGGATGACGTCTTCGCTGGAAATCAGCTGAATACTTTCGTAAAAGCCCCGGACGTGAGCTCTGACAGGAGCGTGTCCAGGATAAGCTGCTCTTGATTCGGCACACGGACGGGCAAAGAGGAGAGGGCTTCGAGTCAAACCAAGCGGAGCCAAGATTTTGAGTCGTTAGAGGAGAGGTCATTGGTCTCTTGCAGTGGTCTCGAATAGAGGCGGAGCGCACGATAGTCGTGGAAACCATGCGAGCCTCGAGTTGCGAGTAAAGGATGGATCTCGAGTCGTCAGAGGAGAGGTCCTTGGTCTTGAATCGTTACAAGAGGCAGGGTATATTTGAATGCTGGAGTTTTTACTTGAAATTGAGTTAGGCGATGAGCGCTTAAGCGCGAACTTGGTCTAACATCTCGGGTACAGCCTTCGATGCAGGTCCGGGTTGGAATTATGACCAGAGTCCTCAGGTGGACTTTATGGCGTAGGGGTACTTAGTATCATGAGTCGTCCAGTTGCACCATGGACCCAGAGTAGCATACTGGGGGGGACTCGGTCGCTCGCCGTGCCTTGGAATGCAATCCGTAAGAAGGATTCCCCACCAGGTGATCATCAAATAAAAAAATCCCCATGGCACGCAGAGGTCATTGTGCCGAGGTTTTCGAAGGTCATCAAACCGGAAGCCATATGGAGGTCGTTGGACCGGTACCAAAGCGAAGGTCGTTGTATCAAATGCTGACAGAGTTCATCGATCTGGAAACATTGGGATGTCATCAGACTGAAAACTTTGGAAGTAAATCACTAGGATATCATCGGACTGGAGCCAGGCAACGATAACCAAATGGATGGTCTTCGGATTAGGTACCATACCCCGTCCGGAGTATAAGTGTTCACCACATGTAGACTTCGGACCAACCAGATTTCATTGTATAGGTTAAGGTAGTGCCACATCTATCCCGGTACTGCTTCTCCTAAATAATGAAATGTTGCGGGGAAAGTATGGTGTACGTTAATAAGTTTTCCCCGCAAAAAAATGCTCTTCCGCTCTTTTCAACATCTGTAAATTTTATTCTCACTTTTCTATCCATCTTCATCAATTTCATTTCTGATATTCTCCAAGAATATACATTTCACCGATATGCCGAAAAATAATCTACAAAAATATATTTCAGAAAACAATTGTTCAGAATTCAAGTTTTTGAGCCTTATTTTGTGTGATTTTTTTCAAAAAATCGAATGAAGGCTATTTAATCATTAGCTGCTTTTACCCTCAATTCTCCTAATTTAAGCATGTTTGGACTTTTAAATTTAAAACTAAATGAGAAATCGAATGAAGGCTGATTGAGCCACCGTACGCATTGGAAAATGGAATTCCCCTATCTTTTTTGAAATAGTTGAGCCACAACCTAATTTTTGGAAGCGTAGGGTAGCTTAAACAGCCTTCATTTGATTTATCGGAAAAAACCACACAAGAAAGGTCTATTTAAAAAAAAGTCCAAATCAGTGTTTTTCGTTTACAAAATAAAGAGGAATATGGGATTTGAAATCTCCGTTCATAAGCTTGCGTGGCATCTGAAACTATGTACAATCGTTTCTCCGGACATTTTTTGTATTGGAAAGAATATTTCCATCGATTTGGTTCATGTAGAAGGGAAGATATTGAATTTCTTTGCGGTTTATACACTTTTTTCCCATTGTGAGATGGGTGCAGAATTTTTCATTCTACAGCGAAGTTTGCTCCAAAAGTATGCTACTTTGAGAAGCAAAATTCAAATGTCATGAATTTTATAATGAAACTTTATTCTATTTACAAAATTAAACATAACATCTGCGGCAACTCTTAAATACTAAATGAGTAGAACTCGATTCAATGATTTCTGAGCCTTGAACTTTGCTGTATTATTTTTCATTTCTGCATTCATTAATTCATTGATCAAGGATCATCATTTATTATTTTTTTAATACCTTGTTTAAGTCCTTAAAACTTTCTTAAATAAAGGTATAGTATCATTCGAAGAATTATAAACATCGATAAATTTAAAAATTTCCCGTTGAAAACTTTTGTCTCGCAGCAATGGTCCGGCGATTGGCTCTTATTTTCGCTGATCCCACAATATTGAACCATCTTTCTGGAAAGTGCCAGTTTATGGTTTCGGACGTGCGTTTCCAGCCAGTTGTTTTTATCGCCGTGGCGACCGGTCCAAGAGTCAACTTGAAACTTTTCCACTTAAAGCACCACCACCAATCTCCGCTGCCCGGTGGCTTGTCCGAGCAAGGAAAAACAACAACAAAAATGGCGAACCAAAACCGTTTACTTTATTGAAAAGTGGTGCCTGGCAATTTTGCGCTGGGGAGCCAAAAAGAACAAAATTGCACATATCCTGATCCTTTTTATTTTACTTTCTTGCTGCCTGCTACCGACAAAACTGAAATATTAACTTTTTGAAAACGGTGTGGTAATGTTTGGAAATGAGAAGTAATTTATTCGCAGCTTAACATAAGCTTGAATTGAAGCTGTGAAAACTTCCAAATGATTGAATTTTTTCATGATCCCTGTTTCTTGAGAATTATATTAATAAATTGATGTTTTACAGAACATAAATTTTAACTCAAAAGTTCTATGGAATCAATTAAAAATTAACAATGAAATTAATTTCGCATCCTGCGTCGGCTGCAGATTGATGGCTTTCAAAAAACCATGCGGGTTGCCAAATGAATAACTTTTTAATTGATACTAGCGAAAATTATCGTGTGATGGACGATGATATGCAATCAACGATATTAATTAATTTGGTACATGATTTTATAGTGAACTAGCACACTCAAGCACAATTGAAAAAAAAAACCTTCTGAATCAAACCGATTGACAGTTAATTAGAGTGATTGACTTGTGTCGAATTTTAAAAAGTAATTTGGCATAAATGTTGGGCTTTGTACATAAAAAGGGCTTCAACATTGGAACCTTATGAAAAGCTGTCACTCTTGTTTCAGTGAGATGTTTTTTAATTAAATTGTCCTATCCAATATCCAAACTCAACGTTCATCATCCGTATGTTTTCAAATATAAATTTGTCAGTTCCAGGCGTGGCCCCAGGTGGAGGGGGATGTGATCACCCGGGAAAACCCCGTTAAAAATTTACGAAAATGCTCGATCTTCATAGAAATTTAGAACTTTTCCTAGTTGGTATATCCTTAAATTTTCAAAATTTTCCACTCCGTGGGAGTGTTTCTCAAACAAATTTCAGTCACATTTTTCATTGGGGTGACCAATTTTCCAATAGGCACTTCAGAAGCGTAAGACTTCTACTGGCAGCTTTACTTTCATATCTTTTTTTTATCATTGTAACTATTATATTATGTTAAAACTCTTAACCTCAATTTGTTTCCATTGGAAATCAACGAAGTTTAGTTATGATTACGTACCACTTTAGTTCTACGAATAACTTTATCGTTTGAGAAACAATTATTACATTTTTCGCCATAAATTGCATAGCTACATGGGCTTAGAGACTTAATTTCAGTATCTTCTTTCTCGGTTGCAACCATTTAACATATTTGTTGATTTAATGTCGTTTTTTTATTGGAACCTCGCCTGAAGACATGGATTATATTTGTCTTTTTCAAGGTCCATTTCCAGTTTTCTCATGTTAAGGGTTTTTTAGATGTAGCTTTTGACAACTGCTTGTCGTACAGTTGCCATTAATATGGATTAACACATTTTGAATCATTCTGCGCAAATAGTTGAATAAAATTAGTATAGCCTTGGCTTTAATAACGATTGTAATAAACTCCGTGTACAAGCGGGTTTAGAGGGTTAATCAAATTCAATTTAAGATATTTTTTTCATCAAGTCACAAATCGAAAACAGACATGTAAAACATAGAAAGGCAATTTTTTTTTACAATTATTTTACCGTTGGCTGTGAAACTTGATTTAAATAAAAAATTGAAAACTTTGAAATAAAGGGTGTTAATTGATTTTTTTTTCTTTCCATTACCTTTTACTAAATTTAATCAAAATCATTAAAATACAATTATAATAGGAAGTCTCGATTTTGACAGAAAGCATAATTAATAAAATCAAACTGGGTAGATAATTTCAATTAAGAAGATGCATTAAAATTTTAGAATCACATTTTACACTCATTCTTCGATTGCTTTTCTCCTTCCATTTTCATCTCTATATAAGATTCATTCCGCGGTGACGTCACCAATTTGTTTGAGTAATTTTCCAATAAAACGTGTATAAAAGATAATCTAAATAGCGTACCAATCTAAACGGAATATCGATTGATTCAGAATTTTAAGCATTACATTTTGATATTAAAAGTTTATTTCTTCATAATATAGTTAATGAAGTCGTTACGCGTACGCCACAACTTGTCCATTTTAGATTTTCTAAAAAAAATTACATTTCCTATTTAGAATTGAAGGTTCTGTTTGAAAAATTACTTTTAAAAGAGTTTTTTTTTTTATAGAAAATTATGATAAATAAGAACTGCTGAAATGCTGAGTGGTCTCCTGGAATGGGTTCTAACTGGAACTATTCGATCTTTAGGAAAAGAAGGATCTCCAAGATTCATTCAGATGGGCGGTCGTAGGATCGATTCACCTTCAAATTGAAGCTTATCAAATTGAAACTTATCAATTTTTAACAAGAAGGAGAATATTTTGTTTTAATAAGGATAAAAAAGAAAACGAAGTTTCATAGATGCGTTAACCCGTTCAAGACCGATTTCACACCGTGTGTGCAATGGAATTTTTGTGCCTTTGTAAAAATTGTGAGTTTACTGATGCGCAGAAAAAAAAAGTTCTTATACCAATGGAAGTTTAGGCAAAATCTATTGGGAATTAGTTTTGATGAAAATCCAACAACATAAAAGTTATATAAGAGTAAAGTACTATAGGTTCGAAAGTCGCGGAGATGCCTCCGTCTCGAATGGGTTAAGCTTCTTTCTTTGGTTGAAATAAATGCATATAAACGCTTTAATTTAGGTACATACAGTGAGCGAAATAAAAATGGTACCACTATATGTTATGCTGGTTAAAATATGAATGATTGAAAATCATCAAAATTTTCTTCTACAATTTGTTTCGAATTGTTTAACGGATAATTCAAGCATGATATTACTTTTTTTGGACGAAACAATTGGCGTTGAGGAACAAAAATATGGAAAAATTGTTCGAAATAAAAATTGTACCACTAGTGTTTTTCAACGAAAACAAGACTATTTCAAAAAATGTACTGTGTGGAAGTGAATAATAATGCTTCTTTGGAATATTTAAATAGATAAATGCATTTTAAGGAGTTTTCTAGATTTCCAAAGACCTTTTACTTGCATTAGTTGGAATTACGATTCGCAATAACGTTTTAAACTACTTGAGTTATCATTTTTAATGCGATTTCATGTTTGCTGGGAAATTGCTAAGCGCTAGAGGAGCATCTCTCTAAACCCCTTTTTAAAACCTTTGAAAACCTTTGGAATTCTGGAAAACTCCTTAAAATGCATTCATCTATTCGAATAATTCGAAGAAGCACTATTTTTCACATTTACACATTAAATTTTAAGAAATAATCTTGATTTTGTTGAAAAACACAAATGGTACTATTCATTTTTCGCACCCAACGCCAAATGCAACGTCGAAAAAAAGTAAACTTATGCTTGAGTTATCCGTTGAACAATTCAAAGCAAATTGTAGAAGAAATTTTTGGTGTTCTACAATCATTCATATTTTAACAAGCAAAACACATAGTGGTACTATTCTTATTTCGCTCACTGTATTTTAAAAAATTCTTAACAATTACTCGGGTGTACCCTACAAATATTTTGAGCTAATCAAAATAAACAATAAAAAAAATTATCATTATTGTTTATTTTTATCCTATTAGGTTTTATTTAGTTCTAAATATTTTCAAGATCGAAGAAAATGCATAAATGAAAAATCAAAATAAACACATTGTTACAACATTTTGATTTCTAAAGCGAATTTATGAGTTTGAAAAAAAAAAATAGAATTCTGATTTAAATATCATACCTCAGATGTTGAATTCATCATCAGTCATCGTTTAAAAATAAGTTATAAAACCGAAAAATGAGTAATGTTTTTAAAAAAATATATATATGTGTATTTTTTTACATTCAAATTTCATAATGCTATCTGTTAAACCTTATTTAAAATTATCATATCATATTTTGAATTTTGTTTCTGAACTCGGCTGAATTTTAAGATTCATACCAATCATCAATCCAAATCATTCACACAATGATAATCTTATTTGAAGGTTACAATCCAGTTTAAGATTTGACAAAAATTTAATTATTGGAAAGAGAACAACTATTTAGTGCATTTGTTTCAATAACTGTTTCGAAAGATTTTGGAATCATGAAATATTCCGTCCGATTTTGTCAATCACCTCTAATTTTGGTTCTGTGGCTCGTATAATTCTAAAACTTAGCAGTTTTTACTGAATTTCAGCTCAATGAAATAACAAAACCTACTTAAAAACTGGAAAACTGAGTAAAAATGGATTTACTAGATTTTCGAATTTCAGAAATCCAATGCTTTAGTTAGAAGAAGAAACTTAATTTGACAATTTTAAGAAAATTCAATTGAAAATTTAATTCAACTGTTTAATTTCTGACATCACAAAAGGTTTGATTTTTTTCATATTAATGTTTTAAATTTATTAAACATCTATGTAGAAGCCTGTAAAATGTTTTGTTTTCAATAAAATCTAGGATTAATATTAGTTTTGAATTTTTTTGAATTTTGATCAAATTCCTGAATTTCCGTGGAAATTTAAAAAAAAAATCAAAGAGAAAACTTATGTAACTTTTTCTAAAAATTCAAAATAATTCACTCATTTTATTTGCAGTCATCGAGAAAACTGATCATTTTATCAAAACTTATATTTTCAATGCTCTTGTAACATTTAACAGTTTAAAAAAAAATGCGCGAATTTTAACATTTCCAAATCAGTAAAAATCATAGCAATGTTTTAATTATTTCATAAACATCGAAGAAAAAGGAAAATTTATAGAAAAAATTTGAACATTATTATTCATTTTATTCATATTATTTACCCTCTTTGTTGGAAAATTGATACTATTCCAAACAAATTATTCAAATTTAAATTCCTTTGATTCGGATTTAATGAAGTTCTTACATAAAGATAGAATAGAATAAAATTTAGATTTTTTGAAATGAAACTCTTGAACTACAATTCGCTATGATATATGAATTTAAGAATAAAATACAACATGATATTCTCAAATCGTCATTCTGAAAAATAAATCAGGACTAATAAGTGTTTTAAAATCAATTTTAAGTTTATTACAATGATTGATTATAAAATATAATCTGAAATATTTGTTTCTCGAACATTCAGTTGCGAATTGAAAATCATTTAAATTTCGTTTCGATTAACTTTCATTGTTATGAAAAAGCTCAAAAAAATTTAAAAGTTTCTAAAACAATTCTTCTATTCATCAACAGGTGAATCATTTTCATTTGTGAAATGACATTCATAACAAGAGATTCCCTAATAAGCTCAAAGAGTCTACCTGGTATACAAAATACGAAACTCAGCATTTATCAATATTCTCTCACACGGAAAATTTTTCAGAATATCTAAAATAGGGGTAACATATCTCGCTATGCTTAAAAGAAGAGATTTATTTACGATCGTTTCAACTAGAACCCCCAAAAGAAAAAAAAGTAGAGATGTACCGCACCTGATACCGCCAAAAAATCGTTAAGCCGAATATTCGGCTCACCGAATAGTTGAGCTAGGTATTCGGGCGAATAGGCTGAGTAGTCCAAATATTTTTTTTTTTAAATTTATACAACAACAGATTTCTCAATATTTTCAACTGATGTTGGATATTTTATAAGATATTAAAAAGTAATATTGAAAAACCTTCAAAATCATCAAAATTTTTTGGTTTCAGTAACACATTTCAGATGTATCCGTGTATTTTTTACTAAAGATAGCTTTACACTTTGATTATCGTTTATTTTAAATTTTATTGATATATCCAGGCTTGCCCATGAACCAAATAAAGAATTCGAGAAAAATTAAATCTGATAGGGATAGCCATATATTTTTTTAAACTTTCCGGATTTTACCCGAGTTTATTCGGGTTTGTAACTTAATCAAATAAAAAAATCAAATGTCTCCTTGATTTTTTTTTAAATTTTCGTTACAAAACGATAATTTAGACTAAATTTACTCGTTGTCAACTATTTTGATGACATCTAGCAAAAATTAGACATTCATCTATTTCTATATAATAAAAAAGCTATTTAAAATAGCTTAACACATGTTTTGACATGTTTTGTCCCAGATTTCACTGGAATCCAATCTCTGTTGTGATAAACGTTCTAGAAGCTACAAGTCATTTGATGTCCTTTTAGCTAATGGTGAAATTTCGAAAATTAAAGAAACATCTACTAAAAAAAGATCTGATAGATCTGGTTGGATATAATCGACTTAAAAACATGAAGGACATTAAAATAGCAGATATATATAATTTTTATTAGAAATAGCAGTAGAAATAGAAGTATTTCTATTGAAAACACAACAGAATATTCGACCGAATATTCGGCCGAATATTCGTTTGGCCGAATAGTTGAAAAGGTCAATATTCGGCCGTTCGCCGAATACCACTATTCGGTACATCTTTACTAAAAAGAGTACAATTGAAAAACGTTTCCAAAAGAGTAAGGAAAACTTCATGAAGTTAAAAAAAAGCAAAACAAAATATGTGTGATTTAAAATCATTCGAATACAACCAATTTGTTGGAATTAATAGGTATGACTAAGCATTCCAGATTGCCTGGTTCATCCGGGCTTACCCGATTTTTCAAAGAAAAGTAAGGAAAAACCCGGTCTAGCCTGGTTACCCAGATATCGAAAAAAAAATGCCAGGATTTGTCTAAAATCTACACAAAATCCAAACCAAAGCTACATTGGTTTACATAATGTATTTTTTTAGTTTGATTCATCGAAATACACGTGCAATCATTTTTTTGAAAATGTAAAATTTAAATTAAAACCGCTGATGTGACTCAATAAAAAATAATTTTGTGTTAATTTTACACATTTTCTCTTGAATTTTCATAAGAAAAGCCTGGATTTTTGTCAGGTTTGTCCGGATATTGCCCGGTTTTTGAAAAGAGCATTTTAAAATCCAATGCTTGGATTCTTCGCTCAGTAAAATTTCGAAAGTTTAGGCATAACGTACATGATAGTTATAAATTTTCTCTTAAATAATTATTCAAATAATGAAAAGGGAAAAGTCAGAAGCTGAATATTCCTATTTGGATTATTCGAAGGGAAAGTACCTATTATAGATGTTATGCTGACAAACCCCACAATACACGATAAAATACTTGAGAAATTTTAGGCTCGTATATTACCTTTGAACAAACAATTTGATAGATTTGTACGCTACAAAGCATTTCTGTATATTGGTTTCTGGCTCTTTGATAACTGTTCAAAGTATTATAAGATACTCAAAGGCGCTTATTGCGCTCACTGTAAATTACAATACAAAGACGCCCTCATGAATATGGGATATTTACGAACAAACAAGCTCATTTTTACGATTAAATGGCTCTCATCAAAAAAGAGTTCATTTCGAAAAATTTCACAAAAAGAAGAGTACGCCCATTTCCCGATCGAAAAAGAGTACATGTTTTCTTAAAAGAGTACGTATGGTATCCCTAATCTTAAACTAAGTTCCATGAGATCATATTGAAAGAAAGGGGGTTACACACTGTATCTTCACCTAGTGGGCCCCATAACTCTTTCAAAATACACGTTTATTCACGAGATATAAATTTTTTTTATTGGTTAATTTTTGAAAATTTGTACAATCAACCCCACCGCCCCTGGTCAGTTCCAATATATTTTATTTCTTTATTCGGTCCTCAAGCAATAACTTTGATGATTTTTAGCTACCTTAACAATCGTTAGTAAAATGCTGTAAGGCGATTCAATAAACAACACTTTCCGAATTGAACTTCCAATGCGCTGTTTATGATACCCTCTAGCCAAGTTTTCGCACTTCAATTGCTGTCATCATGCTGCTCTAGTTCCTTTTCTGACTGTTATTGAAGTTACACTCAAAAATAACTGTGATTTCTCTTTTTCAAGTAGATATGTTCAAGTTTAAAAACAAGGTTCTTGAAAACATTCGCAAGACATACAAATAACAATATAAATTATGTGTTATGTCATTTAATGTTGATTATTGAGTTTTTAGAATGCCAAAAAATGAAAAATTGTATATTGAATTTTTCGTTTGAAAACTTTTATTCAAGTTTGAGATTAGCTTCAACCGACATTGTTGGATGCTTGAACAGTTTCGATAAACTTGGGTGTTAGCTATCCACTTTTGTGCAATTCAAGCTGAACTGTTTACTGTTTGGTTTTCTTCCAGGCAATAAAGATGGTAAAGCAAACGGAAATTGGTTCCGGAATATCAACCCAGCAGAGCATCTGGTTTCCAGCTTCCTCCTTACATTAAAAACAGAGCAAACACCCCAGCCAGTTTAGAAAAATAAAAACACTGCAAATGAAAATTCGACCCATCGCAAAACCAACTCCAATATCCATCTACCCAGATGGCTACTGTCCAGTGCCTTTACCTTCTTTCGGTTGGCTCTCGCTGGTTCGGTGTCGTAAAAGTACTTCCTAAAAAGATTTCCGAATCGGGACGATGTTTTAGAATCCTCTAATTGGAACCAATTCATTTGCTCCACGCCGCCGTGCCGTCACATTCATTGGTGCTGCCCCAAGGAGGACAGGAGCACAGAAATAAAGTTCTCTTTAGGTACGTGAGACAACAACTTCCCCGAAGGATTCGAGAATCGTTCATCATCCCCCCTTACCCAAATTCCATACCAAATGAAGAAGAGGGGAGCAAAGGAACAAACTTAGGGGACCCTGAGGGGTCTCCTGCTGGCCCACTTTCATGGCCCTTCAGGCCCCTTGCTCACACAATTCGGTCAGTAATTTGGCGATTGTAAACGAGTGGCAATTAAGTTCTACATTGGCCGCTGACTGGGAAGCAAACTGTAATAATTTGGATTTTACTGGTGCTGGTAATAAAGTCGTGTTTTTTTTTCGGTGTGTTTTTGTTTCACGTTTTCACGTTCGGCGGATGAACTCATTTATTTTACTGTGTTTTTTTCGGCGGGCCCTCTACTATGTAGCTTATCCGGGGAAATGGCGGAGCGTGACAAATTAACTGAAATTTCGTCCAGTTTACTGCCTAGTTAAATCAGCTTCTTTAACGGTTCAGCCGTGATCTTTGGACAGAAGGAGGGGTTGAATAAAAAAAATTAAAACAAGCTGGAGGTCACACAAGTACCTGCCTCAATTTGGAAAAGGATCTTGTAGTATTAAATTGATTCGAAACTGAATAACATGACATGACTAAATTTTATCAAAACTACGTGATTTTTCTTAAAAAATTCAATTTTGATAAGATGGTATGATTGAAAAAGTACTACTGGCATTGAGTATCGAGATCCCAAGCAAAATGATGCATGACCACAACATTTAAGCGAAACAAGAAAAACATTTTATCAGATTTTCATCCTTCTTAATTTTTTTTTCTAATGCCGGTTTACATACACACACAGCGCACACAGGGGTAAATGCACCTAATAAGCGATCAAAATTATTTGCGGACAAACGGTAAACGATAGACATTTGATTTCTTCGCAACATTTTTATATTTTTTGAAAATCTATCAAATTCTTGAAAGAAAAAAGTGATTTTTCCACCTGGAAGGGAGATAAAAAAATTATTTCAAGAAATAATTAGTTTAGAGACTTGATGTCTTCACAAAAGTTGTAGATCTTATTATTTTAAGAAACTTTGTTGAAGACATCATAACGATCGCATGAAAATCATAAAAGTTACGAGCATTTTAAAAATAACGAGAATTTTAACAAGTAATTTTGAGTTTTTCTTTAATATCTTTTTTAGTATACGATTTACAAACTTGGTATACTTGAGAAAGTTGTTCAAATTGTTAAAACACACAATTTTGTAGAACATTTCAAATACATATTTCAACTAAGAAAGGAGATATACTACAAAATATCCAAAATAATGCCATTTTTCAGTAAGTTATAACCTTAAAAGTTCGGACGAGTTCGGATAATTTTTAGAGTGGATTCTGTTGGTCGAGTTATTGGCTTTCCATTGATATATAAATTAAACATTAGTTTTGAATAGATTTTTTACAAACAAGCAATCAAAAATGAGCTTTTTCCTCTAAAAACAGGAAAAATTGAGGGTTTTTTCTTCAAATTTTAAGTGTTTCTAAAGGAAAAAGCTCATTTTTGATTGCTTTTTTGTAAAAAATCTATTCAAAACTAATGTTTAATTTATAAATCAATGGAAAGCCAATCACTTGACCAACAAAATCCACTCAAAAAATTATCCGAACTCGTCCGAACTTTTAAGGTTATAACTTACTGAAAAATGGCATTATTTTGGATATTTTGTAGTTTATCTCCTTTATTAGTTGAAATATGTATTTGAAATGTTTTACAAAATTGTGTGTTTTAACAATTTAAACAACTTTCTCAAATATACCAAGTTTGTAAATCGTATACTGAAAAAGATATTAAATAAAAACTCAAAATTACTTGTTAAAATTCTCGTTATTTTTAAAATGCTCGTAACTTTTATGATTTTCATGCGATCTTTATGATGTCTTCACCAAAGTTACTTAAAATAATAAGATCTACAACTTTTGTGAAGACATTAAGTCTCTAAACTAATTATTTCTTGAAATAATTTTTTTATCTCCCTTCCAGGTGGAAAAATCACTTTTTTCTTTCAAGAATTTGATAGATCATCAAAAAATATAAAAATTATGTGAAGACATTAAATGTCTATCGTTTACCGTTTGTCCGCAAATAATTTTGATCGCTTATTAGGTGTATTTACCCCTGTGTGCAGCGCCCGGCACATCATTTGACAATATATTTGCTGGCTGATTGTTTCTATCCTGCTTTGTTTGTTATAGGATATGGGATATTTGGTTTCTATCAGACATATGCAATACGGTTGCGCTGGGAGAACAATACCAGTTATCAAAAACCTTGTTAGTGCCGGTCTGGCATAGAATCTTATGCCGAGAATTCTACCTCCAAGGAAGGTCATTATAGGAAAAAAGACTAATTTGAAGGTGTAGTGGATTTAAGGATGATCTTTTACGTTTAGTATTAAAAGCTGCTTGCATTTTAAAATTATCCCCTAAAAACAATATTAATTATTTAACAATTACCACGAAATATAATTATATGTATTAAACATATCTTGTTTTAAATTGCAGGATTCTTTACAAACGTTTTTTTTTCAAATAAAATGCAATAAATGTTTAATGATTGATTCTGACTATGATATTATTGATCAAACAATGCATGAATGACAAAAAAATTAAAACAATATAATTAAAAATTATTAAATTGAAAGAGAAGCTTAAAAACATGAGAAAGTTGGTAATGGACCTATTTTTCCAAAAATGATTAATTTAGTAGCCTCAGATATCCTTGATCAATGTGTTGTTCGATATAAAAAAAGATTGGCAGTTAGGTCAAAGGATTACCATCATTCTGGCATTTGAGAAAAAAAAATTCTTAATCAGGAAGGAGAAATGGAACATAGAACCCGTATAAAGGCGAGTTTGGGAAAGTACGGTAGGATTAAAAAAATACGCATAATATTTACTTTACATGTAAAATGAAATATCTCGTTATTTGTAGGCCAATTTTAACAAAAACTACACAAAAATAAAGCTATAGATAAGTATCAATAGATGTTTGCCTAGAAGTTTTCGTAGAACGAAAGTTGTTTTATTTTTTAGCAAAAAAGATTTGGGCTCTTGAAGGTTCAAATCGTAGCTTCAGAAAAAAAACGAAATGCGAAAATGAAATCAAAAAAATTGTGAGCCATATTTTTATATTGAAACTTTAAGTAACAAAATATGGAATCCACTTCCATCGAGTGGTAAAAATAATTTTATTTGTTCAAGAGTCTGTAAGAATAGATTTTAATCAAAAACAAGTTTTATAAGGAAAGCTTTCAAATTTTTTCAAAACAAACTGAATCTCCGGTAGAAATTCTTAGATTTAAACCATATTGATGAAAAAAAAAATCTAACGTTCAATAATAAAAGTTAAAGATTGAAATTTTTTCGATTCAAATCTGGTTCTAGCAAACTTGATCCAAATTTATGATTTGAGTTTAAAATTTATTTATTCGATAAATTCCAATTTTTATAATGTTAAATTTATAACACCAACAAAAAAATTTTGTGCAAATGTTTTAGGTGAAGGTCAGCTGCATATTTGCTAAAGCGTTCGACAGGGTGTCCCATAAGAAGCTCATCGAAGAATTAATTTCTAAATTTTATTTTTCTGGACCCGCAGCGAAAATGATTAAATCATACCTTCAGGGTCGTGAACAGGCTGTATTCCTTGATAGCTGTTTGTCCGTCCTAATGCCCATTTAGTCGAGAGTTCCTCAAGGATCAATTCTTTGTCCACTTTTCTTTTCACTCTTTATAAATGATCTTCCTACAGTTCTTAAATATCGCAATTTTAAAATGTTTGCTGATGACGTGCAATTATATTTTTGCTCTGGCAAATCAGTGCCCCTAAGTGATGTTTATGATAAAATCAATTATGATTTACTAAAAGTTAATGAATGGTCCTACTTAAACCTTCTACCTACTAACCACGTAAAAACTAAAGCTCTGTTTTTTAATTGATGGAATAGAGGTTCAAATCTTCCGAGACTTCAATTGGCAGACTCTGAAATTATTTTCTCCGATTATGCGGAAAATCTTGGCGTAATCTTTGAGCATGAACTGTCATGGAAAAGGCAAGAAAACTATTGGGACTAAGACGATCGGACCGAATTAAAAAGAATAAACGTGGTTAAACTTGAAGAGCGAGAATTGTATTTCACGTGTAGCTTGAATGACGTTTTGGATATGATAGCAGGAAATAGAAAAACGCGGCGTAGTACCAACCAACAGTTGACTGGTTGTCACCCGCGCAACGGCTTGCGTAGAGATGGGCGATCGTTGCATCATTATACCCCCTCTCGATCGGCCAACCCGATCCTCCGACAGAGATCCTCTAATCGTCCCGTTTCCATAGGTTTGGTTAGAAGATCAGCCAGTTGATCCTGAGTGCTGATGTACCTTATATCAACACTTCCTCTTGCTACGTGGTCACGAATGAAGTGGTGTTTTATGTCGATGTGTTTGGATCGCTTGGACTCACAATTTTTGGCCATCCCGATGCATCCTTGGTTATCTTCGTAGATGATTACAGGTTCGTCGGAATTCTTCACTTCAAGGTCTTCTAGGATTCCGGAGAGCCAGACAGCTTCGGAAACGGCGGCGCTCAGTGCGATGTATTCTGCTTCGCTGGAAGATGTTGCAACGGTTGCCTGCTTCTTACTTGACCACGACACGGTACATCCAAAAACTTGGAAAAGGAAGCCACTAACTGATTTTCGGTCCTCGGTGTTTGACGCCCAGTTGGCGTCCGCAAATCCAATCAGCGGAGCAGCTTGGTTTATTCGTTCGAAGTGTAGTCCTCTACGTTTGGTTCCCTTGGTGTAGCGGACAACACGCTTCAGAGCACACCAGTGTGCAGTAGTTGGGTTTTGTTGAAATCTTCCTAGGTAACCAACTGGGTAGCAAAGATCGGGGCGTGTAGAAACCATCACGTACATTAATGTTCCCAGCATTTCTCGAAATGGGTTCTCGGTACGATCTCCATCCTTGCTCAGCTCTAGTCCCTTTTCCATTGGCGTTCTCACGGGATTGCATTCCGTCATCTGGAATCGTTCCAAGCATTTCTCGATGTTCGCAGTTTGTGTTAAATGCATGCGACCGGCTTGTTGGTTGTAGTCGAGCTTTATTCCTAGGAAGAAATTTGCGTTGCCACAGTCTGACATTGCAAATGAGGCTGTTAATTGCTTCTTTACAATATTAATGCTTTCTTGTTTCTTTCCAGCCACTAATAAATCGTCGACGTAGAGACGTACAGTTCATCACCTCTCTGGATGTTTGTGTAAAGGCAATAATCATGGCTGGATCTTGTAAAACCCATGGCCAACAGCTTTCGGTTAAACTTCTCGTTCCAACATCTGGGCGACTGTTTCAATCCATAAAGGGACTTGAGAAGTTTGCAGACGGTATTCGGTGGAGCCTTCACGCCTTCAGGAACTTCCATGTAGATGTCTTCCTTTAGCTCTCCGTGCAGAAAAGCTGTTTTTACATCCATATGATGGAAGAAAAAACCTTGATGAACACCGGCTGCTAGAACGGTGCGGATCGTAGACAACTTGGCCACCGGAGCAAAGGTGTCGTCGTAGTCGATGCCCGGTTTTTGCAGGAACCCTTTGGCCACAAGCCTAGCTTTGAACCGAACGCCGTTTCCGTTTCCATCATCTTTTGCACGGAACGTCCACCTAAATTTCAGAGGTTTCACCCCAGCTGGGCACCTCACGAGCCGCCAAACGTGATTCTGCTTCATTGATTGAAGTTCGTCGTCTACGGCCATCCATTGTTGCTTGTCTGTTCGCCCTTCGATGTCGGAGTACTTCGTTGGTATTTCTGTAATAAATGAATTACCAGCAGTTGCACTGAATCCCATAAAGTAATCTTTGAACTTACCGGGGAGCCTGCGCTCCCGTTCGCTGGACCTCGACGTCGAACCTCCGGGAATGTCGCGTCGTTCTGAGTGCGAAGGGAGCGCGACCGGTGTGGGTGGTTCATAGTCTGCGTCATCGTCAGCGTCGTCGTCTGAATCGTCGGACATGTATTCGTCGGATTCAGTTTCTGGAGCAAGTTGAGAACTATTTGAAGGCTCTGCTACAGTATCGGGTTCCCCCTCTTGCTCGCATGGGATATTTGGACGAACAACGTATTCAACATTTTCTTGTTCGCTGACTACGGAAGCAGCGATGTACGGGAAGCAAAACTCGTCGAAGATCACATCGCGAGCAATCACCAGCTTCTTAGACTTGGAGTTCCACAGCCGATACCCATTAGGTGCATACCCGACCATCATTAGGAGCTGACTTTTGGGGTCGAGTTTCTTTCTGAGTTGACTTGGTATCCAGCTAGAACATTTGCATCCGAACACCCGTAGTTTTGTTAGATCTGGCCTGATCCCAAACCATTTTTCTGCTGGCGTACATCCATCGGTCAGAGCGGCCGTAGGGCTACGGTTAAGTATGTACGTGCATGCTCGTGCTGCTTCTGGCCATAGAATTTTTGGAACATTTGATTCAATGAGCACTGTACGTACCTTTTCCATCAGCGACCTGTTCAATCTCTCCGCAACTCCGTTTTGTTGCGGTGTATATGCCACGGTAGTTTCAATTTGGATGCCTTTTTCTACGTAGTATTTTTTCTGCAACGATGAACAGTACTCACGCCCTTGGTCCACTGTTAATTTTGCGATTTTGGTTCCATGCAAAGCAGTGGCTGTCGCTTCGTAGTTTTGAAAACATTCGAACACATCTGACTTGTTTTTGATAACGTAGATGGTGCTGAAATGCGTAAAATCGTCGATGAAAGAAACTATATATTTCGAACCGTCGTACGCCAGTGGGCCGATGGGACCACACACGTCGGAGTGGATCCTTTCAAGGGGTCGGCTTGTGCGTGGTCTTGCTCCCTTAAACGGTTTCCGGCTCTGCTTTCCCTGAACACAAGCGTCGCATGGATCAAGCTCCTTCAATTTTGTTACACCTTTCAGCATGTTGTTCCGGACCAACGACTTCATACTAGTTTGACCGATGTGGCCCAATCGACGGTGCCACAACTTGGACAAATCCACGCTGCACAAGTTTGCACACCTTTGCTCGACAAATAACTTCAGCTCATAAAGGTTATTTACAAGTCTTCCTGTCGCCAACACTTCGTTGCCCTTTTTCAAGATCGCTGTGTCACCGGCAAAAATAACACAGATTCCCGCCATGGCCAATTTCTTTACTGACATCAAATTCGAACGAAGCTCGGGGACCACTAGCACATCTTTAATCTGAAAGGTGACGTTTTTGTTGCTCTTACCGGTCATTTCGCCTACGTTGTTAGCTATCATCATCTGTCCTTCCTTTGCCACATTGATTTTAACAGGAACTTTCAATTTGCGGCTTGAAGACAGTAAAGATTCATTGCAAATCAGATGGTCGCTGCATCCGGAGTCCAACTTAAAAACAACGTAGCAGAATCTATGGATCCTTAAAAAGGCTTAATCTTACCACTAGGCACCTCGATATGAATACAAAATTAAAACTGTTCAAATGCTACATTTATCCATTGTTTATATACGGAGATTTTATCTATTCAAATTGTTCAGCTTGGTCCATGGACAGACTTCGAGTTGCTTTCAACTCATGTGTCCGTTACGTCTATCGTCTATCAAGATTTTCAAGTGTTTCTCATCTTCAAAAAATGCTGATCGGTTGCCCATTCTACAACTTTTATGAACATAGGTTGTGCGTTTTGGTCCATAGAATAGTTACTCGAGGAGGTCCGCATTACATTTCAAGACTATTTGTTCCAGTAAGAACTTCTGAATCTTAACGCCACATCAACCACATCTTAAAAGCCAAGTTCCAGAGCCCTCAATCGCCATTTGAAGCATTGATGTATTACCATTTTTCATCAGAATTCAGTTTTAGGACTTTGAAACTGAATATGAAACAAGAATTTTTTTTTCAATTTCGGATGGTTATTATTTTACTGAAAAACTTGAGATTGAAAACCGAAGATCAACTCATGAAAAAAAATATTATCAAAAATTGAAAATGCATATTATTTTCGTCAATCATGCATCAAATTTGGTATGAATTGAAAAAAAAAAAACAAAAAAGATCCGGTATTTTAAAGCAGCTTTTCCTTTCTAACTTCATATTCAAACTGAAAATCAAGAATATTAAAGTGGATAATGAATGCAAAATATGACAATAGAAATACATTTTTTGGTTCGGAAAAAGGCAACCAGAACCCTTAAAATAAGTTGTATGTCATTGAAAATTCTGAATTTATGTAAACGAGTTTAAAAATTTTGAAAAACTGTAGACACATTCCATGCGCTTGTACCGCCAAAAAGTGATTTTTATACGTAAGCGTAACAAAAAATCTCAAGCTTGTCAATAATTTCGATATTTAAAACAATACAAAACCTACAAAATAGGGGAAAAAACAAGAAAGAACAAGAACAGTCGCAAATGAGTTTATTCGCGTCATAAAAAAAGGAAAAATTTAATTTTAAGAGATAACTTTAACATTTTAAAACAATAAAAAATAAGATCTTCTTTAAAAATGATGAGGAGATTCTTAAACACTAAATTTAATAGAAATCCAGCTGAGTTACAACAGCGCAAATGAGTGAATTCACGACACAAAATTTTATTTTTTGTAAAATTTTATAATGAAAAAATTCTCTGATGTCAGTTTTGACCCTCCAGATGGTCGAATTTTTACAAATCGAACATAATTTTGTTGATTTCTCAATAAATTCGTTATTTTGAACTAAAGAAATAAGAATATTGATTTTTTTTTTTGTGAATTGGTGAATAAATAAAAACTGTCAGAAACAGTAATTTTAAAGTAAGATTCCTCAATATGTTGCTGATCACGTGCCAGTATCGTGGGCCATGGGGAAACGTGGGCCACTTTTAACATCTCAGATGTGTGTTGAGATAAAAATCTTGAACCAACTGTCATCGTCGTCGCTTTGCGTTAGCATATATTCCTATATGTTGTTGACTTAAATACGCATCATACGCTTCTTTTATTTATCAAGCTAAAAAAAGTTAGAAAAATTTACATTCATAATTTAAAATACACCCGCTAATTGTATCGATAAGGAACCTAAAGTTCATAACAAAAATATGCTCATACGCTTATGATCTTAGTTTTGTCATAATCTTTCACGCCGAAAAGGATTTTTTGATGAAACATGAATAAGTCACACAAACGCAATCAATTTACAAATCATAGCTTGTGGGGAATCGTGGGCCACACATCTTGAACCACCTATATTTTTATGTTTTTATACACATTCAGAACTTAAAATTCGTTTTCCATATCTGTTAAGTTTTTTTTTATGCCTAATGAAGAATTATGAAAAATATGTTGTCCATCCTATATAAGGAATTTTTCCAAAACGTTCGAGAGCCAGGTTTTGGAATCTATTCGATCATACGCAGCTCTCTTTTTTATTTCATCATCTGAAATTGCTTTTTAATGCCGAAATGAACTATGAAATCACAGTTTTGGGTCAACTCATAAATTTTGCATGTTATTTGGTCAATTTGGATTTTGTGGCCCACGATTCCCCACCATTTTTCAAAATCCAAAAAATATTGCCTTTTTTTAAAACAGTCAGAATTTGGGGAAAATAACTTGCTAAAAATTGTTAAAAAATACCCTATGATACCTTGAAAATGTAGAAAACCATACCATTTTTTATTTTCATTTTATCTTTAATAGTAAAAAAGTTATGGAACAACGAAAAAAAGTGGCCCATGATTCCCCACTCTGCCATACATAATATTTGAAGGCTCTTGAGAATTTTTCAGAATAACTTGACATTTCGTGACGTGAATTCAGTACACTACCCCGTTCTGTTTTAACTGAGTGGATTCACGTTACAACTTTAAAGAGCCATAACTTTGGCGGTTGTTGTTCCATCGAGAAGCTATTAGCATCAAAAGTCCAGAAAAGCGATTTCACGTCACGGTGGAATGTGTCTGTAGCAGAATTCTGAATTTGGGATTGTTTTCTAGGTTTTGACATGAGTTTTGAGTCTTGAAAGCTAAATTTGTTCCGAGATTGCTTGACATAAGGTGGTACACAGCAAAAATGAGAGTACAAATTTTTAAATTTAGTTAGCAAAGTAACACCAAGTTTGGCAAAAACTGAGACTCTTACTTAACCTCGTATTACGAGAGCTTGGAGAGCACAATGATGACGATATAAGACATCAAATATTTCCAAGTAATTGCCAAATTTGACATCACTGAG
Source organism: Uranotaenia lowii (assembly GCF_029784155.1). Lineage (NCBI taxonomy): Eukaryota > Metazoa > Arthropoda > Insecta > Diptera > Culicidae > Uranotaenia > Uranotaenia lowii. The sequence continues at coordinate 236,756 of NW_026598755.1, forward strand.
CTCTCAAATTTTACAAAGAATAGTTAAGGTCTAAATTTTCTGGTGCTAACCAAGCACGAAAATTATCATATAGTTTTTTCTGTATCCCGCCGAATTCGAATTAAATACGAATTAAATTTTACATTTTTTCATAAATTCATATGTACATATTTGCATATATTAAGGGGTAAAAAATACTGCAAAAAGTTCCTTAGCTGAAATCATAAGAAAATAATGTTTTGATGGATGAAATTTTGAAATTAACAAACGCTTGATTCAAAACATTGGAAACGCATATAGAAACAAGATTTAAATGGTGAATCTTTGAATTGAATTTTGATAAATTTTAGCCCAGACTGGTAACTGAATTGTTAAAATATTTATTTAAAAAATGATTTGGACGATAAATATTTTTAAACCAATAGTGATGGTATAGGCAAATGAAAGCAATATAAAGTTTCATTACGTCAATCCGTCATACTGGGTAAAGTTTTTTACCGGTTCGAAAAATGTAAAAAATGATTTTATAAACTTTCAATGAGAACCAAAAACTCTAAAAAACTTTCTCACTATGTGAGAAACTATGTCGTCATCATTTTGTTATCATTAAATAATCACAAATAATAACGTTATGTTAAAAAAATTGAATAAGTTTTATGGTATACAAATGTTGCATCTTACCCTGCTGTTGCATGATGACTCGTTTGACGGTATGCGTTGAGCATAGGAATATTTTTATTAGGTATTTTATTTATTAAAAGATCATAACCACAAACAAGGTCAAAAAGTGGTCAAAAATCGTACTTTCTATCCAATTAACTGTAAAATTTATTACAGTCATAGTAGAAATTTTTTCAAAAGTGGGATGGAAGGTAGATGTCATTTAAAGCATTTTCTCATTTTTAAATTCTCAAAATTTTTCGAACTTTTTATCAATTTGTAATTTCTAAGATCTTTATACACCTAAATTTAACTTGGCACTGGATTTCGAGTTGATAAACGTAGAATAAAATTCGCAAAAAAAAAGTATATAGTCACTGTGACGAACAGAAAAGTGGCATGCACTTCCAACCTTAATCTCTCCGCTCGAGATGTCGCCAATAAGTTGGGGATATCGTCCACAACCGTTCATGAAGCTAAAAAATGATCCGGACTTTCGACTTAAAAAAAGGTAGTGACTATAAATCGCAACGATAAGCAAAACCTTACGGCAAAAACAAGATCACGGAAGCTGACAGACGACATTGTTGGAAAAGTTTGATTGCGTGCACCCGAAGAAGAATTTGCGAAATTTTAATGCCGAATGGAGTTAAGTTTGTGCCAAAATTGCGCGAAAAATGATATTGCTTTCCCGTCACACTCATAAAGATTAAAGACAAGTGTCCTCGGCAGAGGTGCCAGGTGTTCTGATTTATCAAGATTTGTCCTGATTTTCGAGTGACCGTCCTGATTTTTCAAAAACTCTCGAGTTTTGATAAATTGGTCTCGAAAATGTCCTGAATGGTCCTGATTTTCATAAAAAATTCTCAAATATATTCTTATTTGTAGCTAAACTATGAGAAAATCGAATAAACCTTAAATGAAATAGTAAAACCCATTTATCTGAAGGTAATATTCGGTTCAGATGAAATTTAAATGGTGTTTTGCGATATGAACTGCAGGCCAGTCAAGATGTTGCGTACTGCTGTAACATAAATCAAGGCGTTTACAGGTGCTGTATTGCGCCATTATTTATGCAATATAAGCATAACTGCTTATTATTTCCAAAATTCAAAAAGTGTACTGAAAAATCCTGATTTTTAGCTTCGCGTTGTCTTGATTTTTGACGAAACCACCTGGCACCCCTGGTCCTCGGGCAAAACGGTGCAGGACCACTTCTTAAAAACATTCAAGCAAAACAAGAAAAACGTTTTCTGGGATTTTCATCCTATAGGATAATTCATCCCAGAAAAAAGGAAATTAAAAAAACCTTCTGTGAGAATCGAACTCACAACAATTTTCCACATTAACGTTCTCGCCCGACAGCTTAACTTGTGTACCACCTGAGCTAGATTTTCGTAGTCTGCCTTTTGACAGGAGGTTTGCCAGGATTGTCTTGTGATGCTTCCCTATTACTTGCTTACATACACACGCACAGCCGGGCAGCTTGACCGGAGCAGAGGGCGGCAACATTCCACGATTTGTCTATGTATCGTGTGACCAACATCTTTTAAATAAGTTGTCGTTTTTTTTGCCTTGAGAGCATAAGAGATGAAAGCTCAAATCTGAAGAAAAAAGCTTAAATCTGTTAAAAAGGGGAAATCTGAGAGATGTGCTCCACACGGTTGGAATAGAATTGCCGGCCTCTGGACCGGAGGTTGTTTTTCAGTGGTTTGAAACAAGGAAATGTTTTTTTCCCTACAGTGTTCCTAATGTCGTCTCACATATGTAGATACGCACAGCATTAATCGAGCGGATCAATTCATTTATACATTGTTTCCAACCTCCTTTATCTTGGAATGGTTGCGCTGGGAGGTTAATGCTGGCGGTCTCAAATCGAAACATCGGCAAGTTTACATCTTATGCCAATGACGTGGAACTATTGAGAGCTCATGATTGGAGTAAACACTAAATTTTGGGTGTGGTAATGGACGACGAAACCTAAGCCGAGGCAGACATCCGTCAGTTCCTCGACAAGAGTATTATACAGCAACCGGAAGGGGAAAGGTAGCCGTGGCAGACATTTTCAAGCATATTAAAAAGTTTGCCAAGAAATATCTCGTTTGTCGAGCTTTCTGTACCTGTGCCTAGAAAAGCGGCATTTTCGTTGCAACTGGGACCGACAACCAGGCAATTCACGTGAAACAAAGTCTTCAATAGATATGCCATTAATCATTAAATTAGAATCATTAAAGTCTTCAATAGTGATTGTGAAAAAAAACGTTACCTTTCTGTGCACGGATTTGGCATCCTGCCATAATGGATGGTATGCTTCTAACAACGTCTAGGTTGTGCCCAAGGATGCAAACCCTTCCAACACACCAGAACTTCGTTCAATCGAAAAATATTGGGTGATAGTTACACAGAACTTTAAGAAGACCAAAAAACTGTTAGCAGTGAGAAGCAGTTCAAATCAAGCTGGTGTTCTGCGGCGAAGAAAGTGGTTAAGGTGACTGTAGAAAATCTGATGGCACGCGTCAAACGAAAGTCTTACCAATTTTGACTAGGTCAACCGGAATCTTAACTGAGTATTTTTTACATCTTTTACTCATATTGAACTTCAAAAAAAAGATACATTGATTTTAATGCACGAATAATCCACGTTTTAGGTCAAAAAATGTCTCAAAAATGAATAGAATTATGCAAAATGGTCCTTCACAAGGAATCACCCAACAAGCACAACACTTCTTATCTCCCACAGTGTTAACTACTGAATGATGCCCTACGAGAGGCAAACGCTTAGACAGACAAGCAGTGATCGGGAGAGCGATGGGACATAATTAACACTCTCACACTATACAGCTTCATGCAACACAATCGTTCAATAGACTAACACACAAGAATAACACTTAAATTTCTGTTTCACCATCAATTTCATTTCAAAGCCAAGTTATTTTTTGTGAAAATGACCATCTAGTATAAATCATGCACTGAGAGGATTCTCAAGTGTAAGTTCTGTCTTGTTTCATCAATTTTTCAAAAGTTTCAACTAAAGTTTTTCGAATGCTAAAATACAGTTCCAATCAACTTACAAATTTTTAGATAGAAGGTTCAAAATATTTGTACCAGGTTTTCTATGTTTTTTAAGAATTCAAAAACGTAGATGCGTTAAATTGTTGATGATTCAATTAAAACTATAACCCTTAAAAAACAGTACATAATATTATCCTGGATAAATTATCACAGCTCATGATCCTTGGCTGCATAATTTGGCATGATTTTAATTAATAATTTGTTCCATTCCTGTTTTACACTCAACAAAATGAAACTAATATTCGCCATTAAGGCTATTTTTTAATCATTTGCAGTTCTAATTAATTTGAATCCAGGCAAAGTTGTTCAATCTAAATTTGTAATTGGAAAAAACTGAAAATTGAATGTCTGCATGTATTTCCAATAAACACGGTATATTCGTCAATAAATCAATGCCACTCACCTATTATGTAGAGGACGATAATCCATAAATCCAGGGTTAGCTGTATTCGAAGTTTCATTTTGTGCTGCTTGTTATGTTTTGTTTGTTGCTGTTTGATTTGTTTATCGAATCCCTGCCGCGGGATGGCGTGGGAGATCCGAAACACAGAAAGCTGCTATCAAACACGTTCGTTCCACTTTTGGTTTTTTTTCACCGTTCCAATCGGAATTGGAAACCGATTATTATTTTTTGCCACTTGCAAGAAACACGATCACTTTGAACGCCATAATTGTCATAATCGCCATTCCATTGCGATGGCAAATGATTGACGGTCTATTTTGCGCTCGTTCACAAATTGATGAGCCCATTAATTTTCGCTGCCCCGCTCGATGATTTTAGCCCTCTCGATAGAACTTTGACCGGAAGTCGTTACCTGGTAGAGGTTCATAAAATTACCCAATAGAGTCTGGGAAAAGCTACCACTAAGCTGTTCATTTTTCTGATCGGTTTTTTATTTGCTTTCCACGAAATTTTTTCAATATTTTTCCTTCATTCAGCTTTAAAATGTTCCACCGAAAATCTACCGGTATGCAGAAGCACAAGCGTAAAGCGACCGAAAATGGCTTCCCGGAAACGTATTTGAAACGATTTCTATTTGTCTTCCGGTTACACTTGAGAATTCAAATCGAATTAGTTTTCGTGTAGATTTTTCTCCCAATTCTGCTGTTCTGCATTCGTCGAACTAGCAGAGTTGCTCCTGTGAGTGTGTGTGTTTATTTTCTCTATTGCTACGTGGTCGATGATGATTTTTCCGGGACGATGATTCGGTCGGTCTTTTCGGAATTTCAGAGAAAACTGGAACCATTCACTGGCGATTGGCGTTTCCTGGCTAGAGAGAGAGAGAGACAGAAGAAAAGAAGAAAAAGAAACGATAAAATAAATAAAAGCTGCCGAAAAATTCGTTTGGAGTTTTATTTATTCAAATGTGAATCCAATCGAAGCATGGGCAAGATAAGGATGTGACTCGATGCGGATGTGAATGTGTATCTTTGTCGGTGTGATAATGTTATGAATGGATGGGAAAGCCGAATGAATGTTGTTTATATGGTGCTTAGCATGTTTTTGGCCTTCCGAGCTAAAATTTTCGAACAAGGATATTTATTTGGCTGGTTGCCTCTGAGGATGGAATAGAGGTGGATTTGTAAGGTAGCAACTCATCTACGTCTCCAATTTGTTACGCGAAAGTGGAATGTTTTCTGATAAACATCTCTAACTTAATTTAGAAATTTTATTGATAGAAAAAAAACATCGTCTTCAATTATGATTGTTTCGGAAAAGTTGATATAAATTCAACTTAGAACTTTACAGTTTCTATTGTGTCGATTCGATCAAATTTTCAAAGGTGATGGAAAGTATTATAGAAACATGAGGTATCAAAGAGAGAAAGAACATTCCCAAGTAACCAAAAGTCACATACATAGCTACTTAATCTTGTACGTTTTATGTTCACATTTCGCTGAGTAAAAGGTACTCGAGAGAAATAAAATCCGTTAACCTTAAGTGCTTCATTTGGACTTCTGAACGAACATAAAAAGACTAAACAGGTAGCATATAACATATTTGTGCGTTCTAAATACCTTAAAAAGTAAAATCAACTCGGCTTATCGTGCTTCGTTACGAACTTCTTGCGAACTATTTGATTCCATGCGGAACTTCTTACAAACTTTTTGGTTCCAAGCGGAGCTTCTATGGAACTTTAATGCGAATTGAGTTGTGTCAAATTTTTCAAATGATTTGTTTACATTCTCTTAGAAATTTTTTCGAAGGCGTTCTCAATTTGTGAACAAAAATGGATTATTTGCAAAAAAAAAAAAAATAAGAAAGAATGGTGTGTTTTATTACCGTCGCCGGCTATCGGAACAAAAATGGGATGAGGAAAGAACATTACATAAGTAAGTTCATAGGTAAATAATATTACGAGAATATTTTACTAATTAAAAGTTGAATTTCAGCACCAGCTTTCCTTGAACCAGAGTTATCAAACACAAACTCTTTAGTTTTGGAACATCAAAGAACCTTTCTTAATTGGTAACAGTTCGATCTATTATATTCATTCAGAAGTTTTCCCAATAAAAGTTGCCTTATCCCTACGTCATGATGAATTGGACAAAAATGGGTGGAGGAAGAAACATAAATAAAGTTCAAATTATTTAGGAAATGCACATTTATCAGCGATTGTATATTATCTTCTCTTATATATAAAAATGGAGGCGTTTTCTTTGTAACACCATCACGTATGAATTGTCGGTCGGAATGGAGCGAAATTTGGTATCCGAGGGTTTTTCGGGTCAGAGATGGTTAGTATAATAGTTTCAAGAATCTCACTTTTTATGGAAAGGGGCTCCTATACAAAATCAACTTGAAACGGGACAAAACTCGAACAACTTGAAGACGATTTTCATGAAAACTGATTCAGGAGCATGAAGAAGTTGAAGAACTGTAAACATTTTCCAACGATTTTTTAAATAACGGGTAAAACGAAGTTTACCGGGTCAGCTATTTAGGTTATAAATTTAAATAACATATAACTATTCACTATCAGACTACATTTCATAGTTTTTACGTTTTGCGCATTAGTAGAAACATAGTAATTCCGATTCTTCATATTTCCCTTTTCAATGAATGCCTTTTCACAGCAACATTAACGACACATCCAGCACCTAGTACATTCCAACAAACATCAACAACAAACTACATTATTTCGACGGGAAGTTCATCGATGGACACTTAGGAGATGTGGGTCGATTGAGCTCATTATTTTTCAATGTTGAATGTGGAGATTTGCCATAAAAATCGAAAAATTCTGATAATTTTCTTAAATTTTGTTTTCTTGTTTCAGCCAATCTAAGATGTACATAATGTGTATTAATTTAGAAAAATATTAGAAAAACTAGGAACAAATTGCAACTCCCTCCTGTAGAATCTGCACAGTAAATTTTTGTCTCGATTTCCAGCAAAAAAAAAATGCTGGAAACGTTCAGCAATCAAAATTTTTAGTGGAAACCAGAAATCGGTTTTCTAATTGCTGGACTTTCCAGCAGTTGATCTATGGTTTGCTGGAAAATTAGCAATTGAGTTGTCAAATTGGAGTCTGTTTGTTTTCGTACGCTGAAGATTCTGTTTTACGAATTAGATAAATATTTTTTTTTTATTTTCCTCTATATTCTAGCAATCAGACATCAATTCAAGGGTGAGTTTTTATTGGATAGGTAGATATTTCATAAAAGATACTAATCAAAACTCTTTTCTCAGGTGGCGAATGTTCAACACTTTGGCACAAAGCTGCCACTTCAGAGTCGGTGTTGGAAAATAAAAAAAAATCTTGGAATTAAATAATTGTTTTTTATTGCTCATAATATGCACAGCCTGTATTCAATATAAAATTTTGAATTGAATTATACATTTGATACTACATACAACCGGTTAGTTTTTAAAGAAATAGCTGGTTTCCAGCAATCTGGATTGCTGATTTTCCAGCAATTTGAATAGCCGGAAACCAGCATTGACGTTTGCTGTTCTTTCCAGCAATTTAAACTGCTGGAAAGTCAGCGGGACAAAAAGCAGCAAAATTTTGCTGTTTCCAGCAAAAAAAAATTACTGTGTGTTTCTGCAGTTTTTAAAATTGGATTGTATTGTAACAGAAATTGCAGCGCTTTGTTCACGGCCCTCATATTAAGGTATATTTCCTTTTTGAACTGAAAATAAACATTATTCAATGAGATACATACCCGATCAGAAGGGAAAAACTAAATTATATCGACATGAGATATTTTGATACTTTTTTTTTCCTATCTAAATGAGTTATTATTCAGTACTCGTAGGATGTTAAAATATCTCAAATAAAATTAAAAAAATCTATGCGATCATAGCTGAATTATATCAATTTCAGATATGCTCCTTTCAAGATTATATCTCATTCAGATAGCATAGTTTGATATTCGACAGAACAAATCCTATCAAACTTATAACTTATCAAGATATGAGTGCTTCGAGAAAAATTTCAAGTGGAATGTCAATAAACCACATTGTATGCAACAACCATGCTCCATTTTTGGTTTCCCAAAAATTGGATTCATTTTTATGGATCTGTTGAGCGTAACTCATTAATTCACGGTTTGGGCCGTTGACTTCGATGTTCGTGTTTCATAAAAAGTTGCACGCATATCAAAATATGATATATGTAATCATTTTATTTTAGCACAAACCGAAAAAAATCTTTATCATTGAAAATGAGCTCAACCCCATTCAAGTCTGTCAATCAGAATAAGATATAATTCAGATTGGAGAAACTTAAAATCGAAAATTTAGAGTTATTAATTATAACTGAATCAGATGTAAATATCTTGGTGAGATACGTTTGAATTATTATTTTGATTTGCTCTTCTGATCGGGTATGTCACAAAAAAAAATTCAGTTTGTGTACTTACGTTCAAATTTAATTGTTGCGGATACGACTCACAGGGAGATTACCTATAGATGATGTGCAAAATTGAAGGCAAGGATAATTTATTTCGTACGGCAGCCCTCGTTTCACAACTTCTGTTTATTCTTTTTGAAGCTGATTGTTTGCTATTTTTCATCCCGCCCACTTTTAAAAGGATAACCCGTAAATTATTTCAAACAGATGTTTTAAATACCATTGAACCAGAAAACAGCCATGGTTCAAAGGTAACGTGCTCAGCTTTCATTCCACAGGTTCAGGTTCAAATCTCCATACAGGAAAATTTTTCAAGTAAGTTTAAAATTGTTGAAAGCATAAACAAACATAAATAATAATAGGCAAATATGAATTCAAAGTGAAAAACGACTTAAGAACGCTTTATATTTGCAAAATTTTTTTTTTAAGTTTCATTTGAAGCTGAATAGCCTCAGCTTTGTTATGGAACTGAAAGTAACAATAAGAACTTAAAAGCTAAGTAGAACGCTATAAAGCTTTCAATCGGGGCTGAGTAAGCTTCTAAGATACCATTCTATGGAACTTTTGGTTACTTGAGATTAGCCGTAAATATCAAGAATTTTTCATAAAAAAAAATACAACGGCTCACCGGCAGGACTTGAACCCGCAATTTCCGCTTCAGTACAACGGCGCGTTATCCAATTTTGATATCAGTTTGTTCGCTCGTGTCGGTCGATTCCATCACCTGGTGAAATTGGCTAACGCGCCTATGTACTGAAGCGGAGATTGCGGGTTCAAGTCCTGCCGGTAAGCTGTTGTATCTTTTTCGAAAAATTCACGATTTTTACGGCTTATGTTCTTTCCTTCTTTGATACCTCATGTTTCTCTCAAACTTTCCTTCATCTTCGAAAATTTGATTTTTTTCAGGTACAAAGATGTACCAAAGATTTTAGAACATTAGTATTGACATAATAAAACATAGAAATAAACCAGATTCTTGACTGTTTTCAATCAAAATAATTTTTTTTGTAATATTAAGTTTCGTAAATGGAGTGAATCGGGAGAATTTTGGACTATTTACGTAATATTTCTGTCAAATTTTGTTCTTCCAGCACCCCAATAGTTTCCGATGATTTTTTGATGACCTGAACCAAACTTAATGGCAGAAGTTAAAACTAAAAATGAATGGGTTTTTTCTCTCATTTTTTTAAATATTGATTTAAGTTCACCCTCCGAGTGGGAAGAACAGGGACAGTTGCTTATTTATTGAGGAACTAGTGTTCTTAGAAACTGTAAAACATTTTTCGCTTCATGGTTTGAAATGCAAACCAGTGCATCGTTTTTTGCCTTGCTGATTTTTTTTCTTGATTATATTACTAACTTCTCATTTCGTTCCACGATTTTAACATTATTCGTAAACCTCCTGCAAGACCAAGTGCAATTGACCTCTCACTCTGCTCAAATTCACTATCATTGGATTGTCTGTGGAAGGTAATCCCTGATCTCAATGGTAGGGACCACTTACCAATCAAAATTACAATCACCAATGGGGCCAGCACTTCAAATCAAACATATATGGCACATGACCTTACAAGACACATTGACTGGAACAAATATGCGTACACGATTCGACAACTATCAATTCTATGAATGTTCTACCTCCTTTGGAAGAGTATAACTTTCTCGCTTGTTTGATAGTGCAGTTTGTGCTCAAACGAAACCCATCCCAGATTCATCTGTTCGTCGAAGGCCTCCTAATCTATTGTGGGACAACAAATGTTCTAAGTTTTTCAAGGACAAATCAAAAGCATTCAAAGATTTTAGAAAACATGGAACCCTCGATCATTTTCAAACATATCTATCCCTTGAAAATCAATTTAAAAAAATTGATTAAAAGGAAAAAAAAACTAGCATTGGCGTACATTCGTGGAGAGTTTATCACGAGCAACGTTCTTGAAGTCTTTGTGTAGAGTAGCACGAAACATGAGTAATCGATCTTCAAAAAATGAAAGCGCGAAACATTCACATAGATGGATATTCAACTTTGCACGGAGAGTCTGTCCTGACTCCACACCGAACCAAAAAATTGTTCGGAATGTGTCCCTAGACAGGTGCGATCTGGATTCCAGCTTTTCGATGCTCGAATTTGCACTTGCACTCCTCTCTTGGAACAATTCAGCTCCAGGAATGAAAAAAAATAGTTTAACTTGTTGAAAAACCTTCCGGATGCCGCAAAAATTTCGCATGTTAAATTTATTTAATCAGTTTTTGGAGCACAACATTGTTCCCCAAGAGTGGAGACAAGTGAGAGTCATTGCTATCCAAAAGCCCGGAAAATCAGCGTCTGATCTCAATTCGTTCCGTCCAATAGCGATGTTGTCTTGTATCCGCAAATTGATGGATAAAATTCTCTTGTTTCGTTTGGACAAATGAGTGGAAAAAATGGTCTCCTTTCAGATACGCAATTTGGGTTTCGAAGAGGCAAAGGAACAAACGATTGTCTTGCTTTGCTGTCTTCAAAGATACAAATGGCGTACGCAAAACGTGAGGCTTCAGTGGCTTCAGTCTTTCTAGACTTAAGGGAGCTTTTGATGCAGTCTCAATAGAGGTTTTGTCAGACAAGTTGCACTCCCGGAGTCTGCCTCCTTTATTGAACAACATCGTATACAGCTTGCTTTGTGAGAAGCATCTGAACTTTTCTCACGGAGATATTGCAATTAGTAGGATCTCTTAAATGGGCCTCCCGCAAGGTTCATGTTTGAGTCCACTTTTGTAAAGTTTCTACATAAGCGATATTGACAATAGTCTCTCTGAAGGCTGCACTTTAAGAGAACTTGCAGATGATGGTGTAGTATCTGTAACAGGAGCTACAGAGTCTCATCTGCACGGGCCTTTACAAGATACTTTAGACAGATTGTCAACTTGGACTTTGGAGCTTGGGATTGAGTTTTCTCCACAAAAAACGGAGATGGTTGTTTTCTTTAGAAAGCATAACCCTGCTCAACTTCAGCTTTAACTACTAGGCAAAACGAACACTCAATCAAGGTGTATTAAGTATCTTGGGGATTGGTTTGATTCCAAGTATACCTGGAGGGCCCATATTGAGTATCTGAAAGGAAAATGTCAACAAAGAATCAATTTTCTCCGATCCATCACTGGCACCTGGTGGGGAGCCCGTCCAGAAGATCTTTTAAAATTGTATTGAACAAACATTCTCTCAGTAATCGAATATGGTAGCTCTGTTTCCACTCAGTTTATTTCTATATGCCGTGTCCTCATGTCAATGCAGGTGAATCCTGCTTCGTATTCTACAACTCGTGTTTGTAGCCCAGACTAAACGATCATTCATCTGTTCAGTTTGATTTGTCTATGCAGCAGGAAATTTATGAAATCACAGTCTCGCACCATCCTCTTCTGATTCCGAGAATTTTCGAAGCTAAATACAGACACGTCGATGCTGATAAAATGTACTGTACCGATGGATCACTTATAGAGGAAACAACAGGATTTGGAGTGTTCAACGAAATATTTAGTGCCTCTCACAGTCTCCAGTCACCATGCTCTTTATATGTAGCGGAGTTAGCAGCTATTCACTGGGCTTTGGACAGTGTCGCTTCAGGGCCAGTTGGACACTACTATATTATTACGGATAGTCTGAGCTCTGTTGAAGCAATCCATTCGATAAAACCGGGAAAGCACTCGCCGTACTTCCTCGAGAAGATACGGAACTCGAGAAGATACGGATACCCCGACTGTGGCTTAGAGGATAGCGTTCAAGTCTTTTGAGCCAGAGGTTGTGAGATCCAGTCTCGGTCACGGCATGCATAGTACACTTTCTATGGGCTGGTGGTTTTAGCATGTGTAAGATGCTAGCCATCATATAGTTGAAAGATGTACGCCTTAGTGTAAAGTGAAATTAAATCTCTTCAAAGAAACATGAAGTTTCACTGATATCCTATATGTGTGTGTTCGTTTTTTATTTTAATATGAAAGCTTTATCAATATGTCGCTTTACTATCACCTTTGTTTATGTTCCCTCGCATTGCTCGATAGTGGGCAATGGGAAGTCAGACTCTCTGGAAAAGGTGGGGGCGATGGAAGGCGACACGTATCAACGTGAAATCGTCCATTCTACTATTTGGTTCAAAGAAACTCTCTTGTCAACTGCAGCGCAAATGGGTCAAGGATGAGTTGGGTCGGTGGCTCCACTCGATTATCCCAATGTTAAGCCCTAGTTAAATAGATTGGACCTGAGTCGGGATTTTATTCGTATATTTTCCCGTCTCATGTCCAATCATTATTCCTTAGACGCGATACTCTATCGATATCGATGATATTACTGGCAGCAACTTGTGTGGTTGCGGCCAAGGTTACCACGACATCGAGCATATTGTTTGATCGTACGAGGTCCATCTTGTCGCTTGAACGATTTTTTTAGACTCCCTTAGGGCTCGAAGAAAACCACCCTATGTTCCAGTGAGAGTAGTTCGGACTATGATAGACTTGGACTACATGTTCGAAATATACCTTTTCCTAAAAGCTATTGATATTCGTCTATAATTCTTTTTAATTTCATATTTCCCTATCTACTTTCTTTACTATTCTACTAAAAAGTGATTCACTAGATTAAGGCACACAATTGTACTCAAACAAAACGAGTTTGGCTCCTTAAAGCCTAAAGGTACCCAGTCAACCAGAGATCGCAAAGTAGTGTTCATTGTAGATTGTATAAGCATCCAGTTTAGAATGGAATTGTATAAACGACATGTTGTAGCTAAACCAAGTTATATTTTATCATTTATGGTTTGTATAGTTCATTATTTACGATAACATTTTGTTAATCGTATAGAAAGATCATTAAAATTGTTTTGAATCGCGGTAGAACTGCGTAAAGGTCAATATTTAATCCCACTGTACAATTAACCAATCTTTCAAGCTTGCGATCTTTGATGACATATTATTTCCATGAAAGGTCGTACAGTAATTGTGAGAACATCGTATAATAGAATTTAAATAATCTATTCGTACTTGTCATTCAAAGTCGCTTATTGAGATATACTTAATCGGTAAATAATTGTTAATAATGCAATTCCTATGTTAAGTAATTTCGTAATCACCTTATGTCAACAATTGCAAAAATTGGAAATCCTTGACAAATTTTGTTACAAAAATGAAGGCAGTTTTAATTAAGAAAAAAATTATAAAAGTTAAAAAAAATTGGCACATACAGTCGGCGTTTGCAAAAACACAGGCGACGCTTCAAAAAATCCGGTTCTGTGATAAACGATTCCATAAAAGCAGATGCTGCTTCTAAGACATCTCCGACCAAAAAAGATTCACTGTTGCCCCACGAATCGTTTAACAGTACAGTTAATAGCTAGCTAAGATCACACAGCGCTGAATACTATTATTGTTTGTAATAGAGTCGTCTATAAGATAAGTTAAAGTTGTTTAATTTAAACACTGGAAAATAAGCTCTTATGATCGTTAAATCATCTTGATCTATAAGATACGCACTGTCACATGATGAATGGATTGTTTCTTTTTCAACATTATTAATTTTTTTTTCATTATGATAAATTTTAAAATGCATTTTTACTTTGACTTGATGACTCGAGACGTATAGAGCTCCATAGATTGGGGCGCGATGAGTATTTTTTGCTGTTGAATTTAGCAGCGAATTCAACTCGATGAAGTCACAGCCACAGCTTGATTAGTTTACAATTGACGATTTAGCCTATTGGTAAGGTGTTGGAGAGGTAATCTGAAGACTTTAGTTCGATTCCTGGTCGAGGTTATTTTTTTTTTCATTTACCATTCATAACCGATTATTTTGATGGTTGCATTTAACGGATAGTAGCATCATTCGCCGAACAAAGCACAAGAAACATAATGTATGAGTGTGAGAGAATTGTTTGTATTCTACACTATTTTGTTATTGCTTTGTTTTATGGATCTACGACTCATCCTTTAGTGCAAAATGTTTCGATCATGAATTGTAGATAAAAAAAATCACTTCGACCAGGAATCGAACACGAGTCTTCTGATTACTTCTTCGTCACCTTACCAATAGGCCAAATCGTTAGATGAAACAAGTCGAGCTGTAGCTCTATTATTCAGTTGACTTCATCGAGTTGAATTCGCTGCTAGATTCTATGCCAAAAAATGCATATCGTGCCCCGATTAACGGTGCTTATTCCCTCTAGCCTTAAATGTCAACACATATCAAGCTTTCTTCTATTAGCGCACTTATGTCTGTCTATCAACTTTTCTTTCAAATAATATAGAAATAAAATTTCTCTCTAGAATTTCATCCCGCCGAACATGTCATCTAAAATATCGAATCAAAAATAAACAGCGATTAATATCTTATAGCAAAGAGAATGCTTACGCACATATATCACGCCTCACAAAGAAATGACCTTGAATCCCATGATTTTAAAAGCTAAGTTGCATTTTTACGACCTTCTATAGAAATCTTATGCTGAAACTCAATTTGTTAGTAACTGAAATGTTCCACATAATTTTCCAATCATACAGCTGTACGTCAGTGATTGTATGAATTTTTAAAACCACTCAAAAACCTCTTCATCGAACAGTCGCTGTTCTTTTAATGGCAGATTATGCCTAAAAATACGATCGGAATTGAACGACCAATAACGGAATCACTCCTTCGGAGTCACTTCGCAGTACTTCAGTTCTTCGAAAATCGACTCGATGCCAGTCTGGCAGAACTCATAAACCTCAACATTACCAAGTCAACGACAGTGCAAGCAAACCGAAAGCCACCAAGCCAGTAACGAACCGAAAAACCCATTCGAGATTCGGTTTCTTTTTTTCACTCCTCTAGCCTAGCTAGATTCCATTTCACTTGCCCAGCACATCGACTGCCAAAGTAGTTTCGGAGGAGAGCAATCCTAAACTTATTGCATTTTGTAGAGCTGCGCGAAGATGAAAAACTGTAAGTCTGTAAAGAGCCTGATTTTCTTCCGCGCCAAGTTGAATTGGAAATGTCATCTAGGAGGAAAAAAAGCTCCGAAGATAAAACCATAGCCTTCCGCAATTCTCTGGCTGATGATGTGACGAAGGCATGGAAAGTGGAATAAAACCCTTTTTCCAGCAGCCAACCAGAAGTGATAGAAGCAGCAGCAGCACAATCTTGCTAAATCATTTCTGCAAATAGTTTATAGCATCTTTTTTTGCGCTCTCCCTCGATTTCCTTTCGCTCAGAAGGGAAAGATGATGGAAAACTCGATTTTCCTAGCTGGCAGCAGCTTTGGGAAAAGTCGTAAGCAGAAATAAGCTAAACAAATGGATAGAGCCGGACCCAGAATGAATACCATTCAGTCATTCAGTAGAAGTTGATTCTTGACTTTCGTCGGTGGATGATGGGTTTTCTTTTTCGGACATTCATGGGACTACAGACAAGTTGAGTCGAGGCAAATAAGAAAACATTTCTTATCATCTGCGTTGCAATGTTCGAGGGATGATAAGATTAACTTTGCCTCGGAAGGGACCTTATTTTGCATTTCTAAAGAGTCTCAATCTTCGTTGGCCCAGGCAGCGTTTTGCTCACGTCTACTTGAGTTGAGCCGAATGCCAGTTAGGGACGGATTATTAATTTTGAAGTATTCTTCCCATATTTATTAGAGTCGCATTTGGAATAGGATGGAAAACATAGGTACCATCCTCATGTTTTGAAATATATAGTTTGACTGGGAAATACTGATAAACCTTATCCGCAACAAGAAAAAAATGAATGCATTTTTTTTACAGCATATCAATCTAAAAGATTATTTCTCCCGTAAGCTTTCATTACGTCGTATAAAGAATGATCTTAGGAATTTACATTAAAATGCTGCAAAAATTTTCAAAACAACTTTAAAATTTGTTTTTTACATAGAAAATAAGTTGTCTAGACTACACATATTCAAAATGGGAAAAAATTGCGACTAGTTTGAATTTTTTCTTGTAATAAAACTGTTTGTTTAAAATTTAAGGCTATGATCATTTAGTATCCGGGCACTTTATTTCGATGATAGCTACGTTAATAGATCTCGGATATGCAAAATTTTAGTGACGTTGTGTTGGTTATGAAAAGGACTATCTTGCCTATGTTTGATAGAATTTTAAGTTGACGTGTGTTTGAGATATTTACAATGCAAAAAGAAATGGAAAAAATAGTTTGCACAAATTTGCTCCTTTTGAGCATTTTGCGCCTCGAAAATTCTTCATTGTTGATTTGAAAGCTCATGAACTGTTGATTTTTTCTGATTTTTTTTTTGGACCAAATGGTTAAGAAGTATAAGGAACCACTCTAGGATCCACACGAAGTTCAAACCAACCCTTGATCTTGAATATGGTAAAAAGTCTCTGGTTATTGGGGATAACTAAATGCACCTCCTTTAATAATGCAAAAAATCTATTTCCGGCAAGCAAAAAGTGTTGCCTGACTAGTAGACACTAAGTAAATAACTAAAAATGATCAGTTCCAAAGATCTCAATTTGTGCATCCGGTTTTTACGCAATATGACAGATGCGTTCTGATGGACAAAAAAAATTTATGTTAGAACCGGATTAAGACATCGAATTCCTCGAGATGCCTACTCATGAAAAGGTTTCAACCAGATTCCAATTACTTTTTCCAGGTGAGTTTTTGTAAAATATCATGATTTTGCAAAGGTTTTGCTTCTGTGGTAAAAAAAAACCATACATTACTGAAAAAAGTGTGCAAAGATCATAAAGAGATTTTATGGAAAAGTTAGAGTAATTCTTGAAATCATTGATTATTATTTTTATATATTTTTACATTAAATGTCATATAAACACCATCATTTCCTCCATAGAGAGTTTTTCGATCAAATGAATAGTTTTTAAAATACACACGTTTGTAACTGCCCGGATTCGAAATGATCATAGCCTTAGGTTCATACGACTTAATGAAGGCTCGTGCGAGATTTATCGAAATTTTTACCGAATTTTACAAATATTGAAACTATTGATGGATATTCATCAGAAGTCTAACTTATTTGTTCAATTTTTTTTGGGTATGTCACAATTTTACTCTTGACAAGATTGATGCCGCCTTTAAAAAAAATAAACACTTCGAGGCCCACCGTCTCTTGAACTTTTCGGAAGACCGAAAAATTATTATATTAAAAAGATGACTGAAATTTCTAAAAATTAGGCCGCCAAAAAATCTGTTAAAAATTCTTATTTACTTGATTGATATTTTTTTTAAATTTGTCATCTCTGGAAAATTCTATAAAAGATAGTGAAGAGTTTAGAATTACAGAAGTTTGAGTGAATACAGAATTACAAATTTGCTCGTGATGAATTCAACCTTCTTACCATATGAAGGCAAAGTAGAGTTTTTTTTCCAAAAGAAAGTACTCTCTACATTTCATTACGTCGCACCAACTTCTGAAATGAAAAGAAGAGAAAAAGGGCATCGAATTCAAACCTAACGCTCTAAAAAACTCAACAAAATTTAGTTGGCAAAATTCGGCTTAGAAAATGACAAGTCACAGGTGTTTGAGTTTTGAGGACCGATTTTTTTTTACCTTGGGCCTATGAGTGTAAAGGATAAATCATTGTTTTTTTAATCAAAACAAAGTTTTTTGCTTTGATAACGACAAAAATTATGAATTCGCAAAATTATCACTGAAATTGTGGAACTCCAGCGAAACATTTCTTTTAAACAATTTAAAAATAGGCACAAAAACCATTAACAGGCTCGTTTCTTCAGAAGAAACAAAAATGCTGTTGATTTTTCAGAAAAAAAATAATCAATTTTCCCATATAATCCTAAAAGTTCCATATAACTCATGTAAACGTTACTTGAAAATTCTGCAAAAAATCATGGATGAATTTTGAACCAAATCGAAGCTGTTCAGACCCAGGGATTGAAAAATTTTAATATGACCCGAAATCGACGCAGTTTAATGTAGGAAGTAAATTTCAGGTATTTTGAATAAATCAATGCTAGGGATAATATTAATACTTTTTGAAACCATTTTCTGTTCGAACTTGATATTCTTTGATGCAACTTCAATCTGCGAATCTATAATTTTCCATGCGAGGAAATGTTAATAAAAAGGTGATTTTCGTATTTTGTTTACCATGCAAGAAAGTTAATAAAAAATAACTCATGCGCTTATTGAGAAATCTCTCATTATTAATGTCATTTTATAAATTAAAAAAAAATCAGCTTATGTTGAATACAAGAAAATTTTAAGAAACTTTTCAAGTATCTTTTTCCAGAGCTTCTGATATGTGTAAAGTTGTCACAAAGAAATTATAATTAATCCATTTTTAAACTAGATGTTCAAGAAACACATATTTGAGATATGTTTAACTTTTTAAGCTATTTTGATATATTTTTCAGTAACATCGTGAAAACATCGTGTTTCTATCAATTCTGAAAATTCATTTCTCATTGTAAATTGTGGTCCAGAAATGTTATTTCTAAATCTAAATTAAATTCTGATATAAAATATAAAAATATTTGAATTGTAAAACTTTTTTCAATCTGAAACGAATAGAATGAAATATGAATAGCTTGTTTAGAATAGTAACAAATTTGCAACACAGAGAAATACTAAATAAGAATAAAATGAAAATAGTTTATTTATTCCTTGAAGGGCACAAATTTCCTTATATTTTGAAACGATTTTTGAGAAATATTAATAAAATAAAATGGAATGAAAGATCAATTTCTAATATTTCTATTAGTTAATAACCTTATATTTAACTAAGATATTCCCGGTTTTTCAACTCATTATCTTGGATACTAAATGCACCGCAGACATCAGACTTTCGAAAATTTGAAAAAAATTTAAGATGAAGAAAACAAAATTAAACTACATATATTTATATGGAAAGCATTTTTTTCTCAAATTCACAGAACACCATATGAAAGCTTATGTTAAGAGCTTTCATTTGAATCGTTCAAAATTCTTACAAACTAAATGGATTTATGATAACAATGAGTAAATACACAATTTTTAAAAAGTCAAAAACTTTAAAGCCTTGTCAAAAAAAGCCCCGCATTGCATCATACTTTTATCACTTTCAAGATCTAGTTTCAAGTTCTAAAAATACAATAAAATATTTTCCAGGCACCTTAAAGCACCGTTTTTAGAGTTATAGGTTATAAAGTTGAAAAAATCATCCAAATGGGTAAGTTTTACCCAATAATGAGTACAAATTCAACAAAGTTGTTGCTGGTTTGTAAAAAAATTCATTTCTCATGATAAGCCAATCATTTCACACATTTCAGTTTTATGAAATGTTTTGATTATATTTATCAATCAATTAACAATTAGTCCAATGAAAGGCTGTGTTTAAACAAATTTTGTATGAATTCATCTAAAAACAGCAAAAATGTTAATTTGCATACAAAATTTTTTAAATTTACAATAGAATCCTGAACACCAAATAAAACTTATTGCCACCTCATTGTATGGAGCTATCCCAAAGTGCATTGGTGCCAAAAAATTAAGAGTTGATTTTTGCTTGTTTGGGAGTGTCTTTAAATTGTTACATAGCTATTGAGAAAAAAAAGGTTTTCATTAAATGATTTTTCGATAACTGCGAGTAATGTTGACTTTTGAGAAAAAGATACAATTTTTTTATTTATTTTTAAAACAGTTCTACGGAAATACAGGAATTTGATCAAATTTCAAAGAAATGAGAAACTTAAATTAATCTATAAACTTTTGAAAACAACAAGTTTTGCAGTATTCTACTTAGTCTATATATATAAAAAGCAATTATCTGTATGTTTGTTTGTTTGTTTGTTTGTTTGTTTGTTTGTTTGTTTGTCCTCTATAGACTCAGCCGTCTTAAGAGCTAGAGATCTGAAACTTGGCATGGATGCTCATTAGGACCAGGAATGATGAAAAATGTTTTTTGATTTTTGGACGACCCCTTCTGAAGGGGGTCGTCCATACAAGACAAATATTGTTTTCACGTTATTGACGTTATTTCCCATCGGATTGTGATGAAAATTTGCACATAAGTGTTTTGAGAGACGAGCAATCGATTACAGTTATCAAATTTAGGGTCAGGGGTCGGCCAAAGGGGTCGTCCATATCCACTGATTAATGTTTTTGCGATATTGGCGTTATTATAGATCGTATTGTTATGAAAATTAGCTCATGAGTGTTTTGAAGGACTAGCAATCGATTTCAAGTTTCGAATTGCGGATCAGAAGTTGGCTGAAGGAGTCGTCCATACCCAAATTTAATGTTTTTACGATTTTGACGTTATTCTACATTGGATTGAGATGAAAATTTCCGCATAGGAGTTTTGAGGGACGTTCTTTTGCTTTCAGGTTTCAAATCTTGACTCAGGGGTTGGCAAAAGGGGTTATTGTCTGTTCACTGATTTTACGATATTCTCTTGATTGAGCATAGAATTGTAATGAAAATTGACACATGAGAGGTTAACAGAAAAGATAATTGATTTCAGGTGTCAAGTTTTGAATCGTGGTCATAAAAAGGCCGTCCATGTTAGTTGCTCACTGTTTTCGTGATATTGTCGTGATCATGCATCGGATTGAGATGAAAATGTTCAGATGAGGATTATAAACTATGAGCAATTGACTCCAGGTAGCATGTTCCGTGTCAAGGGTCGACGAAAGGGGCGTCTATATTCACTGTTCACTGTTTTCAAGTTCCTGACGTTATTTTACATATAAATTGAAAAGAAAATATGGCAAAAGGGAGTTTTGAGGAACGTAAAATTGGTTTCAATTATCGAATTTCGGGCCCTGGGACAGAAAAAG
Source organism: Uranotaenia lowii (assembly GCF_029784155.1). Lineage (NCBI taxonomy): Eukaryota > Metazoa > Arthropoda > Insecta > Diptera > Culicidae > Uranotaenia > Uranotaenia lowii. Next base: position 258,095 of record NW_026598755.1, read on the forward strand.
AGGGATTCATTGAAAGTTTAGTGTTTTGTGCAATAATTTTGTTGGAGGCAGTTAATTGATACCAATTTAAGTGTGAAGGTCAAGCAAAAGAGTCGTGCGCATAAACAAATAGTACATGTTTCTGCCATAGAGTCTAGATTTTGCAACCGATCGAGAAGAAAACACTCTCACATAAATTTTAATAAAAAGCCAATCAACCGTTTAATTTGAATTTCAAGTAATAATAACAGTAACAGCGACTTTAAACACTGTTGAATTTTTTCCCCAAAATTGTCGAAAGAATGTTTCGAATTCATTTTCTAAACTCATTTTGACGTACCAATGATTTGAAGCGAAACGAAGTTCGTACGGGATCAGCTAGTTATTAAATAAATTATAATCTTAAAATTTGAAGATTAAAAACGCCTTTTCAATTGAAATTTCAAAAGATTGTCGAATTACAACTTTTTTTTTCAAAATTAAGCTTGTAAGATTGTCCGATTTTATCCGGACTTGCCCGGATATGAGGTTCAACATTTAAGAACAGTACGGCCCGGCCAGGATTTTTTTGATAAATGTTCGGATTTTGACCGGATTTTTGCTTTATATTGGCAAAATGAACAAAAAAAAACTCGAAACGGTTAACTACAATTTCGTTTTTATTTTTATGACCAAAAATGAAAATTTTTGAACAAGTTTTGTAAAAAATAAATAAATGGTTTTATTTAAGCCAAAAATATAATTTAACAGCGGTAGATGTGTTTCGTATAAATAATAATGTTTCAATTTTTTTTTCTCAAATTTTCTGGAATTTTGGCCGGTTTTTTATTTGAAAAGAAAACTTTGAAATCAACTGCTTAGATTTTGCAAGGTTTGAAGTTCAAATAGCCCTTATTTGTTCATCGGGAAAAAATCTGGCAACATTTTTCTAAAAAATTTAATCACTGAATTCAGAAAATCTAGGCAAAATCTGGATTATTTATGAAATAAAGGATAATAAATAGATTTATAATCATTATTTAGTAATAATGTAGGTTTATTAGATTATCAACTGAAATAAAATCAAAAATTGCTCAATTTTAAAATTATACGAGCTATTGCAACAAATCTTAAGGTAGATAAAATTTGACGTAATAATTAAACTCATGATACCAAAAATTTTCAAAACAGTATTTGAAACATATGCACCTTTATTATTATAATTATAATTCACAGTAGAATTGTAAGACAAACATAAAAGTAAAGCATTTTTTTTGAAAATGTGATCTGGAGTTTTTGTGTTGTAGACATTATTACTACTTGTGTGATTCTCAGATTCAATGCATCTTTTTAATGAGTGTGATTGCCTTTTATTTAGTAAAAGTAAAAGAATGAGGTTTTAGGTTGCTTTTTGTTGATATTAGGACTTTTAATTACAAGTGTAATAAGAAAATAAGAATTTAAATTCATTTAACGGTTATCACAAGAAAAAGAATCCCTTCATTTCAAAGTATTGAATTTTTAGTTTGATATCCTGTTTATTAGTATACTAGAAATATACACTTTTTCAGAAAAATATATCTCTTATTTCCATGTATCTCTTGTATATGCCCATTTTTTTATACCTTATGGAAAAAACCAAATCTAAATTTTATGGATCCTCTTCAACATGGGATTTTCTGGAATCAGAACAAAACAAAAACAAATCATCATTTTCTACTTGTTTTTTGCCCAAAATATTTCAGAAATCCTTGGTTTATGTGTTTTCTATCTGAAATAGCTTTTCACAATTAGGTCTTAATCTAACCACCATTCTGGTTTTTTTTTAACAAAAAAGTATTTTATGTTAGATAGAAAAGAAGAGATTTAATCACGAAATCACGTCTTAAGGCGAGGTTCGGAAAAACGACTACAAATCGACAAATATGTTAAATGATTGCAACTGAAAAAAATCTTTTATTCAGTAATTAAACCCATAAAATTATGCATTTTTTCAAAAAAAAAATTGTTTTTAAACGATAAAGTTATTCGTGGAACTTACGTAAAAAAAGTTAAACTTCTGTGTATTTGTCTACAAAAATAAATTGGGTAATAAGGGTTTTATACAGAATAGATGTTTGAAAAACATCTTCAGACTCCTCCTGCTTTTACCTACCCAACAGCTGTACTCTTTGGAATCGCATAGCATTCTTACAAAAACCAAACTATGTCATTTGTAATCCGTTATTATACACCGTTATTATTACACTCGAGTAACAATAACCAAAACCTTCATTTTAATACGGGATTACGAACTCACAATACTCGTCAAAATAATAACTTGCAACGAAGCCGATCCATGATATCATAAGGGCAAAAAAGAATCTCCTTAACAGGACAAAGAATATAGTAGGTACAGTTAATGAAAGGAAAATTGAATCATTACTAAAATCGATCAAGTACCAGTTTTTTAATCACATTTTGTTTGTTTAGTAGCATCGTAGATTTTTTGTCGTATTTTTCACTTTTAATAAGTAAACTGGGGCTTGTGATATAGCTCAGTTGGCAAGTCGATTGTCTGCTTAGCCGATGTCCGCGAGTTCGAGCCCAAGAGCAAACATCGAACACAGTTGTACCGGATAAGTTTTTCAAGAACGATCCGCCAACTGCACCGTTGATAAAGTCGCGAATGCCATAGAAATGGTAAAACGACTATAATCGAAAAAAAAGTTAACTTAAGTAAATCTAGCATAATAGGTATTTGATTAGTGTACCTTATTTAAAATAAGAAATGGGTCTCTTTGAAGAAAATTTTCATCCATTGAGATTCTTATCATTATCTTGTTACTTTGTTTATTACAAAATACCATCATGTATTTCACATCACAACTTTTGTATTGTTTTTTCTCATCGGTAATCTCATTATATAAACTTAGAGCAGAAATTCCAAACACGGATAACCAGACACACTTTGCAAACTTTTTATCATTTCAAGTGCAATTGCAAAACTTCCAGGCGCTTCTGCTTAGTGCAGCAGAAGTAAAACTGTCGAGCTTGCTCTCTTGCTTGAACTCTTTCCCCGGATAGGTAATTGAATCAAAGTTCGGGTGACACTGCAAAATACACGAATTACCGAGAAACGCCGCGACGACTAGGAAGACCAAGACGACCAAGAGGACCAAAACGCTGTCCCCGGGGTCGAAAAATTGCCAACAGCACCTAGTCTAGTAACTGCAACCGGGTTAAGGAGCAGGAAAACATCTACAACTACAGTTGAAGATTGGTTGGATGCTTTTCCCGTTTTCCACCGATGCACTTTCATTCGACGACGACGACGACGACGTTTTCCGCTTTTCATGTGTCACTTGCTTGGTGCAACTACTTCTACTACCAGTTGCAAACTTACTTTTCCCCGCAGTGTTAACTCAAATGGGGAAAAGCTGTTTTCCATTTGGTCTGTGTCGGGTGGAACCAGGATTTTTTGCGGATCAAACTCACCGAACGGGTAATGGGAAAGTAAGATGGTGGAAAACTGGGTGGCACTTCGACCAGGCGATATTTGTTTATGACAAATAGGATTGACCCGGATTTATGTAGGTTTGCTTTCATGCATTACGAGTTTATTTCTTTGGCTGGTGTTTTTCAATTTTCGCGCATACACCCGGGATTGCAAATGTATCATTGGCAATGAAAATGCACCGTTTGCCTATATAACTGAAAGTAAGATTTGAAGATTTGGTTTCAGATGAATTTACCTACTTTTGAAAGAAAAAAAATATGGCTTCTAGTTTTATGCTAAATTCAACCATATAATCTTAAGATTTTTTTACTTAAAAATTACTGGCCAGAGTCTTAATTGCTTTGATTATGGACTGTTCATTTTGTTTATTTTTGCATAATTTTCTTTGGCAATTTTTCAATAACAGGGTTGTTATTGAAAAAAATAAACATTATAGATATGTCCAATTGACTATTGACAATATTGGCAGCTTTCGAATAACTATAAAAATGTTATGAATTAGAATATCACATGGAACCTTCAAAATATGTAAATTATTTAAATGAAGTAGATAAAACATGAAGACACTTGATGATTGAAATTAAAACTGGACAGAAGAAAAGCAAACAAGAGAAATCGTAGATTTAGTAAGGTAAGACTATTTTAAAAGGATGAAAAAGGTGCAGCAAGATTAAGCAAGATAAAAGTATTACAAAAAATGATAAAAAGGTAAAAGAAGGCAAAAGAATTATACAACGAAAATAGACTAGATGAGATAAGGTGAATCATGCTGTAACAAGACATGACATTAAAGATGAAGATTAAATAACCCAAAAGCACACTATTAATATAAAAAAGGAACAAAAATTAAGTTGTTACAACGAGATTGAATTGAACTTTGAAAGGCATAAAAAATAACAATTAAAAACTTTATTGGAAAAATAAGCATTAATTAGTAAACGGAAACCCCCATTTAAGATTTCCTTTTTTAATCATTTTTACCTACATTTAACTTGTTTTTTAGTTTTTATCTTGTTCATTTTGTATTAATTTTCCTATCATTTAATTTTTGTTTTCTTCGATAAGTCTTGTTGATTTTGTTTTATATTGCTTCGTATTATTTAATTTTCTAACTTATTTTAACCTTTTTTTTTTTTAGTTATGCATTTTCTAGTATTCTGTCGTTTTGTTTTTTTTTTTTGCAACTTATTCCCATATTGTGGGCGTTTTATACGATTTTCGATCATTTACAGTATTTTCAAGTAGAGCGGAGGTCAGCATTTTGGATTTCAAGATGGCGTCTGACAACGAAATTCGACTTGTATTTGTTTAGTCTTTTCACCTTATACCTCTCATTGTGAATGTTTCAAGAGATTTTCAGTAATATACAACTTTGAATAGAATAGCAAAAGCCATCTTTAAGGATTAAAGATAACGAAATTCGACTTAATTTAGTTTAGTCCTTCTACCCAATACCTATATTGTGGTAATTTAGTGAGATTTTCAGTGATTAAAATTATTTTAATAATCAGTGGAAGCCGCCATATTGGATTTTAAGTTTTTATCTGATAGTTAGCCGGATTCGACTTCTTCTTGTTTAGCCCTTTACCCAATACCCATATTGTGGGGGTTTTATGCGATTTTAAGTCATTTACAGCATTTCAAAGTTCAGCGGAAGCCGCCATCTTGAATTCCAAGAAGGCGTCGAATAGCGAAATTTGACTTCTTCTAGTTTAGTTCTTTCACCCAATTCCCATATTATGGGGCATTTTAAGATTTAGAAAAACCCGCCAGTTGGATTTAAAGTTAGCGAAATATAGCAAGATACGACTTCTTCTAGTTAAGCCCTTTTCCCTGCGAAACCGTCATCATGGATTTCAAGATGGCGTCAGATAGCGAAAATTGACTTCGCCTTTCCCATTACCCATATTGTTGGGCTTTCATGAAATTTTCAGTGGTCAACAGCATTTTAAAGTTGAGCGGATGCCGCCATCTTGAATTTCAAGACGGTTTCTGATAACGAAATTTGACTTCTTCTAGATAAGCCCTTTAACTCAATTTCCATATAGTTGGGGTTTGATGCGATTTTAAGTCATAATTTTTTCAATTATATTATGACGTTTCTTGGATTTTTTTTATAGAACGCGATTTAGCTTCAATGCTATAGTCCTAACGAAGCTTTGCTGACCATAATAAAGCTATTTTATAAATTAGCGTTTTTGGAAGCATTCGTATATTTTAAAAATGTGGTCGAATTTGAGTTTTCAAGCGACAATTCAAGATTGTTCATTTTTTGTCAAAAGTACACGAACTGAACCTCATGTCTTTCATTGATTTTTTTCGATCAAAAGGTTGATTTGAAGCAATACTATAGTTGGAAAATGTTCTCTCCATGCACTTTAAGTTGTCAGATCTGTTGCGAATTTTTATTTTGTTTTTTTTTTAAGTTTTGCATTTGTTCATATTAAAGATTTTTTTTCTCAAATTTCCTAAATGAAACTAAAAAACGCGGATTTGAATCTGGTGCTATGGAACAATGCAAACATTTTATTGTGGATTTCTGCGTTTTCGGTTTTCCCCTGGAATGTCATTTTCTTAGTTTTATGAACACAAAAAATAACAACATGTCATGAACAGAATTTATTGCAGCAGCTTGGTATGCTTAAAATATTTTTGTTACCTTTATTTCCCCAGATTATGCACATATTCAAGATGTTACGTTGCTCAAAATATAAAATTAGTAACAAAATTTTTCATGTATTACAGGTGCCGTTCTTTAGGTCGGACAAATTTGAAATCCTTCTTCTGTCACTAACTAGGAGTTGGATCAGAAAAAGGGAGGAGGTGGGATAATAAAATTTAATTCAAATTTTCAATAAATCGGAATAATTAGACAAAAGTTTGTTGCATAACTTGTTTATAATCCACTTGCTCAAAATAGAAAAATCGAGATAATTTAGATCGAAAAAAAAAACATGAACAACAGTTAATATAATATAATATAATTTTAACAAATCTTCAATAAATTGTTCTAGACCTTCCGATGGATTATTTTCAATTTGGGCTCAAATGAAAGGGGAAATGTAGGATTAACCATCGTAATTTATATTTGTAGATTTAATTGATCGGCCTAGCGGTGAAAAGTGATGTTCTTTTTAGTAGGGACATCTAAAGATTATGAATTTTTTTTATTTAGGTGGATAGAAGGTTAGATGAAATGAAAGAGGTTGAAAATGAGCGGGTAGAATTTTATTTAGAAGCATATCATCACATATCAAATTTTTGTTCCTCAATTTTCATAATCTTTAGATGTCCCTACTAAAAAGGACATCACTTTTCACCGCTAGACCGATCAATTAAATCTACAGCTATGTTTATTTTCGACAAATAAAATGGTTCTATCAAAGACACCGTGTTCCACTTTATTTGAAAAACGCCTAAATTTTTCCTTCCAAATCGTGCATATTTTGCGACAAACTTCAATGTGATGTAAATCATCGCACCCGGGCTTTTATATTGACCAGTGGGGTACTCTCACATGACGGTACGGAAATTTCGACCCGGTAGGGGGAAAATTCATGTTGCTAATACGCGTCACTCGTTTTTTCAAGAAACTATAACGTTTTAAGCCTGTAAAAAAGTACCAATTTGTTTTCAATGATGTGTTTTGTCATGGACCTATGAATTTATCCTTAAAATGCCCCTGATTTGTGAAAATTTCACTTCAAACCCCGTTCGATTTTGGAAACACGCCCGTACCTTTTCTGTTACCAAAATCAAATGTTGCCAAAATCGAACGGTTTTTTTCAACTTTTTTCATGTATTTTTTACAAAATTTCTATTTTTATTACCGAAATCGTTATTTTTATTCATTTTCCGACCATTTGTAGTCAATTTTAATTATTTTCATCATATTTTGATGATTTTAGTACTTTATTAGTTTTGTTAATAGTGTTTGTTTTCATTTGTAATTTTTTGCTGTTTTTGTCATTTTGTCCATAGTGGTCATATCACCTCTTATTCACAACTCCTATCTCTACCTCCCCGCGGTGCCGGCTGGGGTGCGAGTAACCTAAGCGGAGATCGGGTACCCAACCCCGGTGGATGCTTTGGTCGCATGCAGACTGAGAAGGTGGCCGCACGCGTCTGTTCCCCAGGTCAGGGGCGGCGTGCAACAACAACCGAGCGTCTGTTCTCCAGGTCAGGGGCGGCTCAAACAGCGTCTGTCTCGCAGCGAGCGGCTGAATTTATGAAATGCGGCTCCCGCCAGCTAAGTCCAAGATGGCAGCCCCATCGCGGGATAGGGACTTTAGGCTAACAACCTACTGTTCCCGATTCAGAAATTGTTACGGAATCCGAAAGAAATGACCGACCTGGAACTTTGGCGACGACTTTTAGCATGAAAACACGGACACGAATTGGAACTTGGAACGTTTTAACCCTTGCCCAACAAGGCAAACTGGAACAACTGGCTAGAGAGGCTAGCCGCCTCAAGCTTGAAATTCTGGGACTGAGCGAAGTCCGTTGGCCTAATACTGGAGAACACAAGACACAATCCGGGCAAGTCCTGCTTTACTCTGGCATACGAGGAGAACATGCTACTCGGGAACGAGGAGTTGGTTTCCTGTTAAGCCCGCAGGCCTACGCGGCCCTCATTAGATGGGAACCAATAAACGAAAGAATAATCGTAGCCAGATTTAGAACACGGGTTAGAAACCTTACAATGGTCCAGTGTTATGCGCCAACTGACGTTGCCGACTTGCAGGAGAAAGAGCAGTTTTACAGTCAACTGAACAGCGTGGTAGAGAAAATTCCGAAGGGTGACATTCAAATCCATTTGGGCGACTTCAACGCAAAGATTGGCACCGACAATCAGGACCTTGAGCGCATCATGGGGCGCCATGGTCTAGGACAGATGAGCGAAAACGGAGAGCTGTTTGTAGAATTTTGTGGCAACAACAACATGGTGATCGGTGGATCGCTCTTCCCCCATCGACCAGCACATAAGGTCACTTGGGTATCCCGAGATGGCCGAACAGAAAATCAAATTGACCACATCTGCATCAGCCGAAAATGGAGAAGGAGCCTTCTTGATGTTCGCAACAAACGAAGCGCAGACATTGCATCTGACCATCACCTCGTCCTTGGCGAGATACGACTGAGAGTTGCGCGTGTCCAACGGCGCGAGGAGAAAGTCGGGTGTCGATACGACGTCCGCCGGTTGGAGAATCCAGAGGTGAAAAGGGCATACGTTGAACAGCTAGAATCCCGAGCCTCGGAGCTGCTGACAGACGGAACAGTCGAAGAACAGTGGTGTGAAATCAAGAATGCCTTTATCACGACGAGCCATGGTACTCTCGGTAAAGTTTGTGGAAGAAGGAGTGAATGGATGTCGGATGAAACTTGGAGGATGGTCGATGATCGGAGAAAGGCGAAAGTCGGAATTGAGCAGGCATGTACCGGGTCAGCCAAAGCAGCCGCCCGCTTACGATATGCGGAGCTGGAAAAGGCAGTTAAACGAGCTTGTAGACGAGACAAGAGAGCCTGGACAAACTCCCTAGCCGAAGAGGGAGAAAGAGCCGCCGCCAATGGAGATATCCGATTACTATATGACATTTCTCGCCGTCTCAGTGGTGCAAGGACTAATGCAAGAATGCCGCTAAAAGACCGAGCAGGTCAGTTATTGACCGATCGAACAGATCAGCTCAAACGATGGACTGAGCACTTCGAACAACTCTTCCGAGTCACGAATAGCGATGGCCAACAGAACCCGCAGCTTGAAGCGCCAACAGTAAGTCGCATAAATGGCGTCAACTCAGAAGCGCCCTCGCTGGCTGAAATAGAAGCGGCAATCAAAAACATGAAATCCAACAAAGCACCTGGGATCGATTGCATCCCTGCTGAAATGCTGAAAGCCGACCCTGCCCTATCAGCACAAATGTTGCACCGTCTTTTCGCTGACATCTGGGATACTGCAACATTCCCGGCCGACTGGATGCAGGGTATCCTCGTAAAGGTCCCGAAGAAAGGAGACCTGACAGAGTGCGGTAACTGGCGAGGCATAACGTTGATTTGTACAACCCTCAAAGTACTCTGCAAGGTGATCCTGAACAGGATCCAGGAGAAAATTGACGCTACACTCCGACGGCAACAAGCTGGATTCCGATCCGGACGATCATGTGTGGACCACATCACAACGCTACGAATCATACTAGAACAAATCAACGAATTTCAGGACTCTCTTCTGCTGGTGTTCGTTGATTTCGAAAAAGCATTCGACCGACTTAATCATGAAAACATCTGGGCGGCTCTAAGGCGAAGAGGAGTACCAGAGAAACTAGTCCATCTCATCGAAGCACAGTACGAGGCATTTTCGTGCAAGGTCTTGCACGACGGTGTCCTGTCCGAACCAATCCCGGTAACTGCTGGAGTGAGACAAGGATGTATTCTATCACCGCTACTTTTTCTAATCGTAATGGATGAGATTCTGATTGGATCGATTGACTGTGCACCGAACCGAGGATTGCCGTGGAATCCTTCAACAATGGAGCAACTGAACGACCTTGACCTGGCTGACGATATTGTTTTGCTCGCCCAAACACAACCAGATATGCAGAGCAAACTCGACGACCTCACCGAAAGTTCCAAGGCAGCAGGTCTCAAAGTCAATGTCGGAAAGACCAAGTCGATGGAGATCAACACAGGAAATCCCACCAGTTTCATGGTAGCTGGGCAACAAGTTGAGAAAGTGGAGTGCTTCCAGTATCTTGGTAGCCAGATAACGCCTGATGGTGGTACCAGGAAAGACATCGAAACCCGGATCAGAAAGGCCCGATTTGCGTTTGCGAGTCTCCGAAACATCTGGCGGTCACGCCAGATCTCTCTACGAACAAAAATCCGAATCTTCAACTCAAACGTCAAATTCGTATTGCTGTACGGGTGCGAAACTTGGTGCACATATGCGGTGACGACGCGAAAACTGCAAGTATTTGTAAACCGCTGCCTGCGGAACATCATCCGCGCTTGGTGGCCTGGCAACTGGATCTCGAATGAGGAACTACATCGCCGGTGTCATCAAAGGGCGCTAGAAATCGAGATTCGGGAACGTAAGTGGAGATGGATTGGGCACACGCTGCGAAAAGATGAAAACGAGATTTGCAGAGAGGCGCTTGACTGGAATCCAGAAGGTCATCGAAGAAGAGGCAGGCCCAGAAACTCGTGGCGGCGAAGCCTAGCCGCTGAAATCCGAACTGTCGACGAGAATCTTGACTGGGACCAGGTGAAGACGCTGGCTCCGGATCGTCAACAGTGGAGGTCTTTTACCACGGCCCTATGCACCGGAGGATCGGCGCGGGATCATTAAGTAAGTAAGTAAGTTTTGTCATTTTTCATAATTGTTTAGTTGTTTTTGGTAATTTTTAGTCTTTTGTTAGAATTTGTTTTTTAACTTTTCGAATTTTTATTTTTTTTTGTCATTTTTGAGTACTTTGAAAAATGATTAAAAAAAATATTGTTTTATTTATCACCATTTTAGAACATAAAAACGTATTTTCGGTGTCTGTCTAAATTGAATTGGTCCTGTAATAACGAAAACTAAATGGTAATGTTGTTTCTAAAAATCGATTTATTTTGGCACATGTGCCAAAATCGGATGTTGCCAAAAACGAACGGGTCTGTATTTAGTTTTTTTTTTAAATTTCGATGTATCTTTTAAGACACTTTAAATAAGATGCGAAGAAAGATAAATCAGACAATATTTTATGACACATCAATAGAGGCGGACCTAAAATTTGATTTTATGATAAAAAAATCATACACAACTAGCTGAAATATGCTTTTTCTAGGTATATTTCATCACGGCCCATGTGCTCAATATAACGCGCCACCCATAAAATGCTGAAAAAAGCACTATTTTTCAAAACGGTCAATTTTGGAATTGAACAGAAAGTGTAAAAACCCAATTTTTCGGGAATAATTCATCCTAAATAAATCCACTTTGGTTTTCTTTAAAAATTCATTTTCATTTTTCTTTGAAGTGATAAAGTCTTTTAGTATTAGTGTGTTATCAGTCTTCGACTATGCTCGGGTGTGTTCGACACTACACAGAAAAAAGTTATGATTAATACATGTACTTTAAAATGGTTGCCTTTAAAAAAAATTCAACCCGTAATGTGCAAAACAAGCAATTCTCAATTGATTGATTTGAAACTAACTAGAAAATCATTTAATATTACAGCAAATGTCCTGTTACAAAAGAAGCTTGACATCTGCCGTAGTTTTATAGGTTGAAAAAATACGTGTCACGTAATTTAAACCACGTATTTTTTTTCGCCCTGTAAAACTACGGTAAATGTCCTGCTCCTTTTCGTTACAGGACATTGATTGTTATTTTAAATGCTTTTTTATTTTATTTTGAACCAATCAAAATAGAAATTTCAGAGCGATGCGTGCGAATGTTTTTATTTTGTTTTGGTCTGTTTTTCAATTTGTAATCAAAAAATGTCCGGTGATCGATGTCGTGGCGGCCAGAGAGATGTTTAAAAGTGGGGGAAAATGCGCGTATTCTGGGACATCTCTTTTGTCACTACATCAGAAGTATTGATACACAGTTTAGTTCTGTGGCTTTTGAGAAGGTTTTAAAAATTAAGCTTTTGAAGCAGATAAGTAAATTTAAGTAATGAACAAATATTGGCATTTGTAGAAAACACATTTCTTCAAGGAGTTCACTCATTTTTTACTCGAAATGTTCATGGGTAATATGGCAAATTGGCGATTCGCTTTGATGGGACATAATAGAACATGTTCCCCAACTGGCTTACATCAGGGATGACCAACCTTTTAAACCATCGGCGGTCCGCCTGGAAATATCACTAAAAATTTAACTTGAACAATTTTATTGATAATGTTCATTGGAAGAGAGAAATGTAGAAACAAAACGTAATTGTATTTAATAAAAAAAGGGCACGTCAACAAATTGAAAATCTAAAAATCAACGAATTTATGTGTAATTTATCTTTAATATCTTTATATTTTAATATAAATTTTCCATGAAAATTTAACATTTTAAATTTAACAACTTTAAATGAGCAATAACGTTGAGAAATATTTTTTTTCACAATTTCAACTTACCAGGCTGTTATTTGTTTTACTTAGGGTTATTTTCTCGTTTGTAATGCTGCTATAAGCCTACCCTTTCTTTGATAATATGAATTCAGCAAGATTGTTGAAAAACCAATAATTTCATACACTCTTTAGTAAATTTCGTCAAAAATCTAGGTTACAGTTTACATTCATATTTTTTTTTAAATTGGATTTACAGATTAAAAAAATTACAAATTCAATTTAGATGCTACTAAGAAAAGGTTTTTAACGATTATCAATGGAAATCATATGATGATATTGGTATAGAAAGTTGATATTATCCAAGAAAAATGAGTCAATTTGTTCAAACTTGTGGTAATATTATGGCAGAAAACCAAGAATTTTTTTGTGTTACAGAATAACAAATTTTTTAATAATAACTTAGAAATATTTTTTTGACGTCTTCGACGCTGATTCATGATGTTTTTGAGAGTCTATGAATAGAGCATTTTTGACCAATTTGATGATTAATAAAATTTTCAAAAAAAAAATCAATTATACAACTGTATCTTGAACAAAACTGAAAAAAAGATCTTTTTCCACTATTACTGAAAAAGCCTGTGTTTATCATTAGTTTTCTGGTTACGAAAACTTAGAAGAAATGAAATCTGAAGAAAAATTAACAATATTATGATTTGGACTTTATTGTTGCACCTCTGCCAGTAAAAAACATAATAATTGCTTAAAATGTTAGTAAAAAGGTCACTGATCCGAATGATTGTTGTATAAATTCATATGAAACTATGGAAGTGAAGTGCATAATTCAACTAGTAAACGACATATCAGTTATTTACGGTTTAGTATAAGCTTATCAAGTTGCCCGGTTTTACCCGAACTTGCACAAATATTTGAGATAAATTTTTGTGACGATCCGGTACGGCCTGATTGCCTGAATTTCGTTTAAAAAAGGCTCCAATTTTTTCACTTCGCTAACAAAATCAAACTAAAAACTCCCCAGCAAACATTTATGAAGGTATAACGCAGGAACAAAAAAAAAAATTCAAACAAATATACCAGATGAAAAGATTGTATAAAACTTACCAAAATAGCATAGAGCTACAAAAGTGGAGGCGATATATCTACAATGACAAGATTCCAACGATTCGATTTCCCCACAAAAAGCTAAATAAACGAAAAAAAAAATATCCCCGACCGAGATCTGAACTCCAGTCCTCCGAGTTCGCTGCCCGATATGCTACCACGATGCCAACTCATCAGTTGATATGATACAAGATATAGCTCTATAGGTGAGATTTTCTATTTACGAACCGGTCAAAGGAAGAGACAGGATAGACTGTCAACTGAAGGACCGCCCATTTATCGTAAATCAGTTCACTCAAATCGTAAATGTCGAATTAGCATATTCTCAACTTTTTGGAGACATATTTACGAATTGAATAAACTGCTATCCGATTCAACTTTTTTGGGCAAAGCTTGTCGTAAATGAATGATGGAAATTCACTCAATACCAACCTTTTTGCGACGGTTTTTGAAAATGTGTTACTAATCGATTTGGATTACCATTTCTATTACGATTTCATGTTAGCTGGGTCAAATCGAGTTTTTTTTATGTTTGTGTTAAAAAAAAAATGTTTAAGCTAATTCAATCAAGATAACAATGAAGGGTTATGTAAAAGCCTCAAATACGGTTCAAAAGCTGCTGATGTCTTTCGTTGACAACAATATTTTTTTATGTGTTTCTTTTGAAATTGTGTTGAATTGATCTTGGGGCTCGACCAAATTTGTCCGGATCTGGCCGGATTTTGGATAAAAATTTAAAAATCCAATGCTTAGATTTTGCCAAGTTGTCGAAAATAGCTCGAATTTGGTCGCCTGGATAAGCGTGAGAAATTTTTTTTAGAACTTTGGTTCAGTATTGACTAGTTTTTTGTAGTAATAAACAATCTATCCCAGGAAAAATAGAAGAAATAAATTTAATTTGAGAAGGTTCCGCAGGTTGCTCATCTCTTGCCTACATCATTGACGGAGCTATGTTAAACGTCTGCTAAGATTGTTCGAATTCAATCCAGCATTGGTTTAGATATGTTCGAGATCGATTGAGGGACGGAAAAATTGGGTATACGTAAAGGCGAAGACAAAATATCAAATTTTCAAATTTGAGGACTGCTACACATTTTAATTAGTTAACAGTTAAAAGTTCTGTTTTTTTTTCAGCCTGTCGTGAATCATCAACCCTTATTAGCGCTTTATGCTTGAAGCGATAACTTTTTCACCATATCTAGCGTATTAGGTTAGCGATAGCTTACTTTGAAGGGTTAGAGATTCAACAAGAGGCGTAAATTTTTTCAGTTAGCTATGCCGATCACTGCCATTTAGGCATTTCGATGTGCTGATGTGCAGATTTAATTACAATTGAAGGAAAACAGTCTTAAGGAATTCTTTTCCCTCTCTTAATGCTTCTCAAATCGAAAAAAAATCTCTGCAAAGCGAATAAAAAAATGGGAAAGTAAATTTCATTCAAATGATCAAAAACCTTAATAAATTCCGAAAAAAAGAAATAAAGAAATCGCACGGCAAATCGGCTCCGAAGCGTGACGCAAAATGGCCATCAAACTGTCGTTTTAATGTGCTATTTTTTCCCGGCAGCGCCACCAGTATCCGCATATTTATGCTCCCGGAAGTGGCCATTTTCTTTGTTTTATTCCCATCCAAATGGTTGGGGGCCAGTCAGAGCGGCAAAGCGAGAACATTATTATCCCACGGGAAATTTACATTTTAGTTGAAGCGTTTCAGTTGATATTTCGTTTTTTCCCGTCGTCCAGCTGGGGAATTTCTCGTTTGAATCGTCATCATTCAAATATTCTTCAATGTTCGATGTTTAAAATACATTTTCTATTATTTGAATTTTTTTTAAAATTTTCAACAATCTACCCTCTTTTGTTATTCTATCTCAAATTTTTGATTTTGATTTTATTAAAGCTAATTATCACAACTTGTGATTCACTAGATTTAAGCTTCGAATGACATCCTTGAAAAATTGGAAGAAAATCCCCAGCTGTCCGGTGGAAAGTCGCCAACTTCCGCTAAAAACATTCATGATATCTTCTTTTCCCAGTCAAAACTTGAACAAATCATCGAATGATAGTGTTCTACTGTGCATTTGTTGTGTCTCATTTTTTATTCCTTGGGGTTCCAGAATAAAAACTTCCGCATTGTCGCGTCAAAGTGATGAAGATTTACGATTGTATTTTGATCATTTTTTTTTTCGCTCCTGAGCTGTCACTTCTTTCCGTCTCATCTTGATCCCTTTTTTTTCCTCCATCCATAAATAGAGCGCTCGTAAAATGTCATCGCCGATCCCATTCGGCTGACATGACAGAAAACTGTCATTTTGATCCGTGGGTTCGAGGATTTAGCAATGGCCATTCCGGCGACTTCCGGCTGAAGGACGACATATTGACGTCTCGCATTCATCAGTTGTTTGTACTCGAATTTTTGCCGCGGGTCTCGCGAATGTGTGCCCGTGTAGTTTATGTTAGGTAATTTGAGTCGAAGTACTTGAGTTTCTGCTTTTTTTTTGTCGCAGTTTATGGTTAATCGTAAAATCTGTCAGCACTAGTGCCCTCGATAAAGTTGTTCAAAAAGCATTAAATCTGATAAATGAATTCAACGCGTGAGGAGAAAATTCAAAGCTGGTAAACAACAACAATCATGAAAATAAATCATAAAAGTTTATAACAAAAAGTCAGGTTAGTTGATTCGAAATACTCTTAAACAAGGTGAAAAATTCATCAATCTTTTAAGTGTTTTCAAAATTTTCGAAATTAATAACATCGTCTAATCGTTACATTTTCTTTCACAAATCGTTAAAATTATTTTGATTGTCAAAATTGTCAGAATTGCAAAATTGTAAAAATTGTAAAAAATGTTAAAATTGTTAAAATTGTAAAATTTCTCGAAATTGTCAAAATTGTCAAAATTGTCAAAATTGTCAAAATTGTCAAAATTGTCAAAATTGTCAAAATTGTCAAAATTGTCAAAATTGTCAAAATTGTCAAAATTTGTCAAAATTGTCAAAATTGTCAAAATTTATCAAAATTGTCAAAATTGACAAAATAGTCAAAATTGTCTTAATCTTCAAAATTGTCAAAATTGTTGAAATCGTTATAGTTGTCTGAAATATCATCATTGAGAGAATTGTTAAAATCGTCCAAAATTCAAACGAATGACAAATTTTCTAAAATTATCAATTTTTTTAAAAATAACTCTGATAGTTTTTGCTGATATCTGAAGTTCTAAATTCAAATTTTGTTTATGTTTTATTGTTCCTAAATTAGAAAATTTAAAAAAAACACCTCTTCTAACGTAAAAAGGTAAATTTTCTGGAAATAATCCCCAAACTTTCATCCCTGTTAATGCAGCGTTGACATAATTTATTACTTTTAACACTCACTTCTCATATAGGCAGTCATCAAAAGCTTTTGACGGTGTGAAAGCTTAAGGCTTTCCGGGTTTTTGGAAAAGCCTCAAGAACTACAGGTGAATGAAATTGGACCCGCACCAATTCAGCGACCGTGAATAAACAAGCTGTGATCCATGGAATCAGTTTTTCCTTTCTTTTTACCATATTCACTGTATTATGCTATTATTGTTTTCCAACTGTTCGCCTAAAGGTAGACAAAATAAAGGAAGCCAAATCCACTACTGCTGTTTCCTCTATCTAGGGAAATGGAAAAACCCTTGCACCGGACCATGAAATACCCTAGATGTTATTTTGTTTTGTCCCTTCAACAACCCACACATGTGTTTAAGGGGGCAATAGAATGTCGCCAAAGCATGGAAATAAGCCCGGCTGCCGTTGCTGCTGCTGGTTCGTCAAAGTTTGGAAAAGATCCTTTCCTGAAGCTAAATGCCTTACATCTTGACCCATGTGCCCATGTAGAGTTTATCCTCTTGAATCTCCTTCCCTTTCGATGCAAATGTGATACGTGTGTGGCCAAGCGTAATTTTGACAAAGTGTTGTTGGGAAAACATTGACAGCTGGCTGTGGAGAGTTTATGCTTAATAACGTGAAAGTTAAATCGTGAACCATTATTTGTAGGTGGATATCTATTAGATACTTTATCATTTAGAAATGAAAATTCGTTCAGATTTTTACATTTATATGTTGTACAAAGTTCAGAAGATTTTTTCAGTTTTTGTAATTCATAAAAATCAAGAGCAAATAAACGATAATTAGGGGAGAATGAGGATTCTTGATCCCTGGGGATACTTGATTCCTTCGCTATATCTCGAAAGAGGAATGTCTTATAAAAATCAAATGTTCTAGAAAAATGTGCCAAATAGAACAAAACAACAATGCTGTTATCTCAACAAAATTCTAAAATTTTTTTTTTAAGCTATTTTATTTTGTTTGAAAAATTTAACAAAATGTGATTTGATGATTTTTTTTATCACTTTAAAATGTTTCTCACATGAAAATATTGTAATTAAAATATTTATTCCAATATGTCTATCGTTAGAGAATAATATGAGCTAATACCATATTTTGAAATCAATTTATTTTTTTTCCTGTTGGCAAGAAGTCCACTGCGAACAATAAGTTGATCTATTGTGGTATTATCCCGCGTTATTATTTTTTCTTTGCTATGCTACATGACACCCCTGCACTATTGGTTTAAGTTGTAGTTTCTTTTCATTTGCACTACGAGTACACACATATCTAGGTTGGATCTCCAAGTGCAATCTAAGTTCCCTTGAAAAGATCAATCCGCACGAAACTGCCCCAAATTTGTATGGGAAATTATAAAGCTGTAAAATGTTATGCGCTGCAAGCTAAAATTAATCCTAGGTCTAGTGCAAGATCTCATGCCAAATTTGGGTTAGATCGGATCACGGGAAGGAGTCGCTTGACGAGCCTGAAGTTTGCGTGGGATTTTGATACATTTTGTTCAGAAACATGAAAAACCAGTTTTTCAGCAATAACTTTGGTTAACTTCGGCCGATGTCCTTTAAACGGGTTTTCTTAAAGTCTAAATTATGACAAACATTTATCCCAAGACTGCAATTTGATTCGAATTAAGATAAAAAAGTTAAAAGCCTTCAAAAATGGGCTACAGGGTTGCTAGCAAACCGGGAATACCGGGAAAAACTTTGGAATTTCATAGCATCACCGGGAAACCGGGGAAAAATCGGGAATTTCAGCAAATCACCGGGAAAATTGTCATGTTTTTCATAAAATCTTAAATTATTTTTAAATCAATTTCTTAATCTTGTTTTTGCCATAAGAAATAGATCGGCTACTTCTGGAACGATGCACGAAGTGGCATCGCTTTCGCTGATTCTTCTCTGTTTCGATTTTGATCGGCATCGACGTTCTCTTTTTCCGGTATCACTGGGTACATCAGGAACCTTAAAAACTTTATAATCTCCAAAACTCAAATTAATAAATCATATTCAAAACTTAGATATGCAATTCAGCTTAAAATCATAGAGGGATGAATCATCCTTCGGGATGAAAATTCCGAGAAAAAGAAAAAAAAGCTTAAAATCACGAATATAAAGTAGAATTTGATTTTTATTTAAAAAAACATCCAAAAGATTTTAATCATGAAATGGATATTGAATGTAAAATATTCGTTAATAAATAGATCTGCAGGAATGATGATTTTGAGCTTTATAAAACAAATCCCCAACCAAGTTCACAAGCTCATTTGATATTATAATTCGATGTATTTCCTACATATTTCTAAACAAACTAGAAATTCTTTTTCTACAATTCTGTACAAATTATAGAAAAACTATAATTTTCACAGTGAGATTTCAAGATCAAATTAATTAAACTTTATATGCAAAATTGTTTAAATTGTGGAGCGACACAATGAAAAAATACCTATTTCGTTGGATTCGTTCCAAAAATTTATGAAAACTTGAAACATTTGTCATGATTTCAAACCGGTTCATAGTTTTGGAAAACAATTAATCAAAATTAAAGGGCTTTACATTATTTTTTTTTAATCTCCACAATTTTACATTAAAAAACGAGTATGAAAAATTCTGGGAAAATTACCATCCGGAAAAACCGGAGAAAAACCGGGAAGAACTTTGGAATTTCAAAATAAAAATTCGCTAACAACCCTGGGGTTAGCATTTTTAAGGGTGGTATTCATCATTTTTAATGAGTCGGGGCGTTCAAACATTTTGTCGCAGAATAATCCGTGATAAATACCACCCTTAAAAAAGTTAGCTCATTTTTTAAGCTAATATCTTTATTATTTTAACTCGAATCGATTTGCAGTCTACAGAAAAAATATTTGTCACAACTTGGGCTTTTAAACGCCGGGGCGGGGGCGCAACGAGCGAGGTGGTTAGACCACGTGGAGCGTGATCTGGCGAACCTGGAGTGTCCGAGAAATTGGAGAACGGTTGCCATAAACCGAGTGAATTCTAGGAATTATGTTCGTCAAGCTATGTCGTGAGGCGGAATACTATGTAAATAAAAAAAAGGCTTTAAAACAACCAGTTTTTAAAAGAAATCGGTCGAAGGAAACCGAATTTATTAATGCAAACCTGGATTTTCATGTTTATCCCGAACAAAATGCCTCAAATTTCCACACAAACTTCAGGCTTGTTGAGCGACTTCTTCCCGTTATCCGATCTGGCCCAAATTTGTCATGAGTTTATGCACTAAGCCTAGGAATAATTTTAGTCTGCAACACATAAATAATTCAAAAGTTGGGTCACTTGGGGCACTCTTATCCACATGCATGTGCTGCATAAATGAGGCGTACAATTCCAAGGAATGACCGACTAGCAGCTTAAAAACAGAGCCCTGCAATGTTATTAAAACCATATTGAGCACATCTCTCAGATTTCCCCTTTTTTGACAGATTTAAGCTTTTTTTCCTCAGATTTAAGCTTTCATCTCCTATGTTCTCAAGGCAAAAAAAGCCTAAATTTGAGGAAAACAAACTCAAAAACGAGATTCACGACCACTTATTTAAAAGATGTTGGTCACACGATACATAGACAAATCGTGTAACGTTGCCGCCCTCTGCTTAAAAACGAGATTCACTAACACTTAGCAACTGGATGTTGGTCACACAATACATAAACAAATCCTTTATCATTGTCACTGGGCACTACTAGACTGCAATGATATAGGATTTGTCTATGTATTGTGTGAGCAACATCTATTTGCTAAATGTTAGTGAATCTCGTTTTTAGGCTTTTTTCTTCAGTTTTAAGCTGTTTTGCCTCGAGGGCATAGCATATGAAAGCTCAAATTTGAGAAAAATAAAGCTTAAATCTAAGAAAAAAAAGTTTAAATCTGAGAGATGTGCTTCAGACAGACTCTATAGCATTGCAGCCCTGTTTTTGAAAGATTCAAATATTCAAATTTTATGTAATTTTAAAAATTAATTTTTTAGTTAGATAAAGTGTAAATGTCAACTTTTACCGAATAATTTATTCAAACATATGGGTTGATTTTTTTTTGGTTTTTTAAAAACGTTTAGAAGTCAAAAAATACTGTTTCATTGTGTAAAAAAAAGTTTTGTTTTTTACATCCAATGGGGTTGTTTTAAAAAGCGAACAAAAACAGTCGGAAATGAGCGAGTTCACGTCAAAAAAAAGGATTTTTTTTAATTGAACGAGAAAACCCAAACATTGTAAAACAATGAAAAATAAAATCTCTTTTGAAAATGAGGAAAGGGTTTTGAAAAACTAAATTTTATAGAAATCGGTTGGAATCCAGCTGAGTTATAACAGCGCGAATGAGTGAATTCACGTCACAAAATTTGATTTATGGTTAAATTTGATCAGTTTATTATGCTCTGGAAACTATTTCGACCCTTCATATGGTCTAATTTTTACAAATTGAACGTATTTTAGTTGATTTTTTAATTGTTCGATATTTTCTGAATAAAAATAAAAATATTGAAAAAAATTAAAAAAAAAAAATGTGAATCTTCAAATCACAGTCCTTGAGAAATAGTAACGTTAACGTATAATTTCTCAATATGTTGCTATTCATGTGCCAGTTAGAATAGGGAAAAAGATAGAAAAAAAAAATTTAAATTTATGACTGTACAAGTTGGAATAACAAAATATCATTTTTAAAAGTGAACATAAAGTTTGAAGGCTCTAAAAAATTTTCAGTTGTTGTTCAATAGAGAATGTTTGAGCATCAAATTGTGGGTAATTTGAAGACACCAATATCCTAATTCTACAGAAAGAACAGGAAATCAAGTAGTATGTCCTGATGTCAAAAATGGTCAATTCTAACGGGAATTCACATCACAAAACAACACAAACAATTTAAACTGCTTAATGATCAAATTTTATTCATATTGAAGGAAATTCAATAAGCTACGTCACAGACATATTTCACGTCACTGTGGAATGTGTCTGTTGTGAATTGCTTGAATTTTTAGACTTCTGCAAGTATCTGATTTGACAGAAAAAAATCTTGCAATCACTCATACCATAACATTCTTCATGTTAACAATCATGTGATTAAAGTTGAAAAGATAGTATCAGAAAAAAGGATGTACATCAGAGTTCAGTTATTTCACATTATTTCTACCAAAAAGTTAACATTCATATCTTCAGCAAACTAGGCTGATTGCATCTATTTAGACCCCCATGCAAATAATTTGGGCGCCATAAAATCTGCTCACTGACGTATACAAAGACCATGACACATATTTACATTCTTTACATCTTTAGATGAAATTGACTACTGGAATGGCTGGTATGTTTTTTCTTAATTTTGAGCTTCTAGTATTTCTAAAAACGCCTAAAAAATGCTTGGTTTGTTTGTTCCACTTACATTCTGGTACCAGAATGTACAGAATGCATTCTGTTTTCTTTTCGTTTTTTTACATATGAAGTACGTCGGTCAATTTTCGTTATTAAACTCCTTGGATCGCATTTCAAAATAATTTTCACTCGAAACAACAACGATTATGCCGTTTGGAAATGTAATTCGATAATCAGAAGCGAGTAACAGCTGATTTAAAAAAAAAATTACATCGAGTGTCTATGTGTGCGTTAGTGCGAAAATATTTCTGCGTGGAAATTATTTGCACATGAGTCTAAAAAGGTGCAATTTCCGCAATACATTGTTTGTTAACATGCCTTTTTCATGACAATTCATGATCAAATATAACGCCAATATTTTCAACATAATCGGAGAAAATAATCTGCCAATTGAAGTCTCGGAAGATCTTAACCTCCATTCCATCTTTAAAAAAAGAGCTATTGTTTTAGCGGGGTTTATAGGTAGCAGGTTAAGGACCATTCATTAACTTTTTGAAATACCTAATTGATTTTATCACAAACTTCAAAACAAAAGTGACATTGATTTGTCAGAGCAAAAATATATTTGCACGTCATCAGCAAACATTTGAATAAAGCAATATTCAAATGTTTGCTGCAAACAACGATTGTATCCCATTTACCCGAAAACCATTGCCCAGAATAAATTTTTCCCAGAATGCCAAATACCCGAAATCAAACCCCAGAACAGACCATTTCCCAGAAAAAAATTCCCCAGAATGCACCATTTACCAGAATTTTTTTTCCCAGAATGGACCATTTCCCAGAATGGCACAAATCCCAGATTTTTTTCTTTAGTATTTTTTTTTTGATTTTTTTTCTAATGATTTCTTGTAAATTTAATATGATTCGAAATTAATTTTTTTCAAAATTATTTTTTAAATGAAACTACAACTTTAAAATTTCCCAACTAAATTTATTTTATAACCAATATTGTGCTGCTTTGTTTATGGTTTGGGTACTTTAATTGATTCAATGCTTACCACGGTCCTTCAAAAAACCGTTTTGGTATCCGACTCCTCACGCTGCGCGTTCGAACTTGAAAGACGTTATGTCCTTCACGCTGTCGCGTGGCGGACGGGACTAAGGGATCACCCCTAGCTTTCACGCAGACCTAGAAAGCCCCGGCAGACCTAGACCAATGTCTTAGGGCCGCCACTTCCGACGGCGGGTCGGCGGCCACCTCGGATTTGGGAACACCGGCGGCTTTGTGCCGCCTCGACCCCTTCATCCTCGTTGGTTGCAAAAGAATAAAGTTATGAAACCCCATTTTTTTTGTAACAATTCCTTTTTTTTTAATAATTTCTAGTAAGGATAAATGATTTCAATTTTCTGGAAAATGGTTCTTCTGGCGAAAAATTTTCCGGAATATGGTTCATTCTGGTGAAAAAATTTCTGGTACATTCTGGCGAAAATTTTTCTGGGGAATGGTTCGTCTGGGGAAAAAAATTCTGGGGAATGGTTCTTTCTGGCGATTGGAATTCTGGGGATTTTTCATTCTGGGCAATGGTTTTCGGGTAAATGGAGTACAACCACATACAATCTTCTACGAATACAGCCTGATGACGACCCTGTAGGTATAATTAAATCATTTTCGAGGTGGCTTCAGAAAAAAAATTAAATTAAGAAATAATTATTCGATAAGCTTCATGTGGAATATTTTGTCGAACGCATCAGCAAAATCTATTCATACGAAAATTGCTAACGTTTTCCCATGATTAGATTTGTGTCAAATATTGTAATTTTCGAAATATTGAAAGCGTCCCCTTTACACGCTGTGTCCGTCTTACTCGACTTTCCCCTGTATCGAATTATACATAACAAATCATAATTGAAGTGAAGTGTACCGACAATCGATTCATAAATTGGCACAATCCATCAAATTCTATCCGTCTTCATTTTATTTCCAACAATCGAAAGGGTATCTCAACGATCGTATCTCATGTATCTTTAATTGCTAACAAATTTACTCTTAATCAAAAGCTTCGCCTCGGGCACCTCACCCCAAACAAATCGAATTGTCAAACCATGGGTGAAAAACACAAATTCAAAAACCAAGATTCCTACAAACAACTGAAGCTAGACAACCGGATGCGGAAAGCAACATTTCTTCTACTAGGCTCGGCATTTTGCAAAACCTGAGCCAGCACTCACCATGAATGGATGGAAGACGCCCATCAGTTCAAATTCATTCCGTTTCAAATTACGACTAATTTCATTAGCCTGACGGAAACATCTCAGCTGAGCAGGGAGAAGATTTTCCGACACCATAACAACTTTTTGTTCGGTACGTTTCTGAATGGGATCGAATGGTTGGGTGACTAGATGAGTGGGGTGAGGAGGTATAGATAATAATGTTCGAAAGCACTTTTTGATTTTTAAATATTTTAAATTTAAATTTAAATATTTTTAAGAGCTGAAATTTTTGTTCTAAAATGTTAATTGAAAAAATTTACAAATTGAAAATAACTCAATAATCATGACTTTTCTTCTTACAAGAAAAGTAATCAAATGGAACAATTGCCGGCCCCAAGTATCATCTCAACAATGATGATTCAATCGTAAATTTCGAAGAGCTCGGATTCTTCATCCGGATTTCTCTTTTTCCCTCTTTCAAATCAGCTTTAGTTTATTTCTACTGCTTCGAAACTTCACTGGGCCTATTGTGCTTACCGGTGGAAAAGGGCCGATAGAAAAAAAACCTGTGAGAAAGAGAAATACTATTCGAATTCCATGAGTAAATACGTAATTTCTCCATTGTTGGCAGTAGAAATTGGATTTTCTATCGTTATGCCTCTTCCTGCTTTTGCGATTGAAACATAATCAGACCAAATTTAATTAGTTTTTTTGTCGGGCTTCCAAATTTCAACCCACTGCAGCTGAAATGGGTGAGAACATTCGTTTCAAGTTCAATTGACCTAGTTTCCAAATTTAAATGACCCGGCATTTTCAAGTCGTGCTCGATTGGTGACAGAGGCTATGATTGTAAGAGTACAATTAAAGAATTTTGAAATATTTAAGCAAACGACTGAACACTTTTTAATTATATATGACCCCTAAATTAATAAAAATCGTTCTCACCAAAACATTGCCGTCCATTTTTTTTACCGAAATGAGCAGTTGACTAAATTTTTGAGGATTTTTTTTTGTCAAGACAACAATAAAACAATTAATTACATCTTCCAAAAATTACGCGATACCTCGAAAAGGTTTAAGACTAAAAAATACTTGAGAGGAAACACGTAAATGTTTCGTGATGCGAGATTTTTCAAACATTACGAATAGTTTTTGTAAAAGGTTAGTAATTTTTTTTTGCATCTTGATGTTGGACTTTGACAAATCAGTTTAAGGTTCTTTGGAGCGTATTTGAGTTGCTAAAATAAGTTTTGGGTATTAAATCGAGGTCTTTAGAGTAAAGTTGTCAGATTGCCCGGTATGATTTTATCTGGGTTTGCCTGAATATTAAAAATAAACATTTTGGAACAGTCCGATCCGGTCCGGTTGCCCGGATTTCATTGAAGAACCTTGATATTGCATGGATTTATTCAATTTATTTGGCAATTCAAACAAAAAAAAATGCTTTTTAAATTGTTTTTATTTATGCTTTTAAAGCAAAATTTTGTGTGGTGGCCTAAAATACAATTCAAAATCTGTCGATAAGTTTAGATGACTTTTTTCATTTTGTTTCTCTTGATCATTGTTGACTAATTTCTGGGATTCGACAAAATTTGGATTTCTGGTCGTCAATTTTAAAATCAAATGCCCGGATTTGGCCAGGTTTTTATATTAAATTGCCCGGATTTTTCTGGCCCGAATACGTGCTGAAAAAATCTGGCAACCTTACTTTAGAGCCAAAAGAATCAATCACGAATCAATAAATTAAAAAATTTAAAAGTGTTGAAATGATTGATTTGCAATAAATCTTCCTATTCTCTGCCATTGCATTGGGTCCAAGAGCATAGATAATAGATACTGAATGTCCCCTTGAGCTGAAAGACAGTTTTTTGTCATTCATTATACTTACTTACTTACTTAATGATCCCGCGCCGATCCACCGGTGCATAGGGCCGTGGTAAAAGACCTCCACTGTTGACGATCCGGAGCCAGCGTCTTCACCTGGTCCCAGTCAAGATTCTCGTCGACAGTTCGGATTTCAGCGGCTAGGCTTAGCCGCCACGAGTTTCTGGGCCTGCCTCTAGAGTGTCCGTCCCGAGATTTCCCGGGCGGGAATTCCCGGGAATTTGAATAATTCGGGAATTCCCGAAATGTATGAAATTATTTCTCTGGAAAACCCTGATAGCCTTCGGAACCATTCTAATTGTTCTTTTTGAAAATGTAGTCATGCAAAACTCATTGAGAATATGCCGATTCCTTTGGCAGTAGACATTTTACAGCCATTTGGTGCAACTTTTTTCATTCAAATTGATAAGTTTTAAAAGATCATATGTATTTCCACTCCGTTTTTTATTGAACGAAAACCCACAACACTTCGAAAAATATATGAAAAATTTCGCAGCAGGTAGACAGAAAGGCAGGTAGTCTCAAAAGTTACATCTATGCACTTATTTCCCTGTAGCTTTGAAAGCCAGAGGAATTTTAAAAATTATCGTGGTTTTTCATATGAAGAGCAAATATGTAAAGTGTTCAGAAAGACGAAAAAAAGTGGGAATAATCAAACAAATAATAAGATAAATTTGTTTTAAATCCTAATTGCATGAATGAATTCTTCATTTGACTTATTCTGGTTATTTCATAATTAAAAGTTTTTAATTTATCATCATTGAAAATAGTATAATTGATTTGATTAAAAATAAGTTAAAAAACATTATGAAGAGTACATTTTGAACAAATTATGGGCTTGTTTGCACGAAATGTTCGATAAGCTTTGTATATTTGAATCAAAGTGCATAAATTTTACATGTTTTTGAATATTTCCCGGGATCCCGGGAATTCCCGGGAAATAGGCCTCGAGATTTCCCGATTCCCGGGAACGGGAAAATGGCCGGGAAATGGACACTCTACCTGCCTCTTCTTCGATGACCTTCTGGACTCCAGTCAAGCGCCTCTCTGCAAATCTCGTTTTCATCTTTTCGCAGCGTGTGCCCAATCCATCTCCACTTACGTTCCCGAATCTCGATTTCTAGCGCCCTTTGATGACACCGGCAATGTAGTTCCTCATTCGAGATCCAGTTGCCAGGCCACCAAGCGCGGATGATGTTCCGCAGGCAGCGGTTTACAAATACTTGCAGTTTTCGCGTCGTCACCGCATATGTGCACCAAGTTTCGCACCCGTACAGCAATACGGATTTGACGTTTGAGTTGAAGATTCGGAGTTTTGTTCGTAGAGAGATCTGGCGTGACCGCCAGATGTTTCGGAGACTCGCAAACGCAAATCGGGCCTTTCTGATCCGGGTTTCGATGTCTTTTCTGGTACCACCATCAGGCGTTATCTGGCTACCAAGATACTGGAAGCACTCCACTTTCTCAACTTGTTGCCCAGCTACCATGAAACTGGAGGGATTTCCTGTGTTGATCTCCATCGACTTGGTCTTTCCGACATTGACTTTGAGACCTGCTGCCTTGGAACTTTCGGTGAGGTCGTCGAGTTTGCTCTGCATGTCCGGTTGTGTTTGGGCGAGCAAAACAATATCGTCAGCCAGGTCAAGGTCGTTCAGTTGCTCCATTGTTGAAGGATTCCACGGCAATCCTCGGTTCGGTGCACAGTCGATCGATCCAGTCAGAATCTCATCCATCACGATGAGGAAAAGTAGCGGTGATAAGATACATCCTTGTCTCACTCCAGCAGTTACCGGGATTGGTTCGGACAAGACACCATCGTGCAAGACCTTGCACGAAAATGCCTCGTATTGTGCTTCGATGAGATGGACTAGTTTCTCTGGGACTCCTCGTCGCCTTAGAGCCGCCCAGATGTTTTCATGATTAAGTCGGTCGACTGCTTTTTCGAAATCAACGAACACCAGCAGAAGAGAGTCCTGGAATTCGTTGATTTGTTCCAGTATGATTCGTAGCGTTGTGATGTGGTCCACACATGATCGTCCGGATCGGAATCCAGCTTGTTGCCGTCGGAGTGTAGCGTCGATTTTCTCCTGGATCCTGTTCAGGATCACTTTGCAGAGTACTTTGAGGGTTGTACAGATCAACGTTATGCCTCGCCAGTTACCGCACTCTGTCAGGTCTCCTTTCTTCGGGACCTTTACGAGGATACCCTGCATCCAGTCGGCCGGGAATGTTGCAGTATCCCAGATGTCAGCGAAAAGACGGTGCAACATTTGTGCTGACAGGGCAGGGTCGGCTTTCAGCATTTCAGCAGGGATGCAATCGATCCCAGGTGCTTTGTTGGATTTCATGTTTTTGATTGCCGCTTCTATTTCAGCCAGCGAGGGCGCTTCCGAGTTGACGCCATTTATGCGACTTACTGTTGGCGCTTCAAGCTGCGGGTTCTGTTGGCCATCGCTATTCGTGACTCGGAAGAGTTGTTCGAAGTGCTCAGTCCATCGTTTGAGCTGATCTGTTCGATCGGTCAATAACTGACCTGCTCGGTCTTTCAGCGGCATTCTTGCATTAGTCCTTGCACCACTGAGGCGGCGAGAAATGTCATAAAGTAATCGGATATCTCCATTGGCGGCGGCTCTTTCCCCCTCTTCGGCATTCATTATGCTTTTAATTAATTCAATTGAATGTCGTAGGTTTATTGATTTTCCATTTCGAGCTTTTGCTTTTTGATCCTAGTTTTCAATTTTTATCAACTTGTGGGTTTATATGTACCCTTATCAATTGTTTATTTTTGTTTATCAACTGATTTTACCAACAAAAACTTTGCTTGTTCTCGAATTATTTTCAAGACTGATACTCAGCTTCCATAAAACAAGATTAACATATTTCATAATCAGTATCATTCAGCGTTCAAGATTCCCAACTAATAATAATTTAGAAAATGCAGAGCAAAATAGCGCTTTCAATTCGACCTTCAAGTGTCAGATTACTGTCTTACAATGTTAACTCTGTGAAAAATGTACACATCATTTACAACTGTTTAAAACGATTTTTAAGGGAAAATAAAAAATCATGAAATAAAGGGTTAAAATATTTTGTTGATTTTTCAGACGATTGTCATTGATCTACCTTGTAATAATGATCATGTCACATAAGTTATTGTCAATTTGAAATCAATTTAGAATATTTTGGGAACTGAGGCTTTGAAGTTTTGTCTTGGTTGAAAACCCATTCATAATATTTTTCAAATAATTTCAGAGTAACGTTTGCAAAAAAAATTTCCATCCCGAGAATTCCTGGGAATACAAAAAATCGAACAATACCGGATCTCGGGAAACATCGAAAATTTAGGGAAATCTCCAAACATCATTTGTGTAAAAAAAAACACAGAGAATCGAAAAGTTCACACCACATTATGATAAAATATTTATAAACGCTTTATTTTTCCTGATATTCCAAACGAAAAGTGGCCTGTTTTGCCTCTTTTCCCCTAAAATAAAGAAATTTTTCAAAGAAATGCAGCCAAATAAAGTATAATCCAGCGATTTTTCATCTGGAATGATCTTTTTGGTAGATTTATTCATCCTTAAGCTGATCGTGTCGCTATGTTGTACAAGAATAAATATAGACGGCTAAATAGTCCCAACATCCCTTAACTTTTTTTTTAAATTTTTGCATAAATTTCTTTAAAAAAATCGAGAAGTTCATGTAAAAACATGCAAAAATCGGTTGATTCACTGTAAAGTTTGTCGCTGAACCGAGTGATGTTCACCGCTTAGCGCTCAGCTTACGAGAATAGACGTAATCAAATCCTTAAAATCAAACGATATGTTAAAAAAAATCCTTACAAGAAATTACAATGTATCAGAAATGCACAAAATCGATGCATCAGATGTAAAACTCTTTGCTGAATCGAATAATGTTTAGTTCAGTTGACGAGAAGAGCCATGTTAAGTTATCTCAGGCGCCTTTACCCTTAGTTTTCCTTTTTCTCTGATTTATTTCGAATAAGTTCCAAGTTGCAACTCTATTTTGAAAGATATTTTTCCAATTGGCATGAAAGATTAGACAATATTTTTGTCACGAAAAACTAAATTCTATATTGATGTTGTGGAGAACGATCTTTTTTATTTATTTATTTTGGGTTAGGTGCCCTACTTTTGACCCTTGAGCGATGGATTTTAAATAATTACGTTTTTCTCATTCTTTTCTTATAAACGGGCGGGAGATTTATATTTTTCAAGAAATTTATTCATAGTTCATGATCTAATCTGCAAGTTTCAATGACAATTTTCAACACAGGCTTTGCCGTTATTGGAAGATTGGCAAAGATATGAATTGAATCCTATTTTGGTACTGAACTGGTACCTTTCATTGGACCTATAACTAAAACTCCTATGAAATGTATCATTTTTCGACAATAAACAAACACATACATTAAAATGTAATGTACAATAAATATTATGATAATAAAAATACTTTTTAAGCTTTTTAACACTTTAATTTTTGTTATGAATACCTCAAACACTTTCTCTCTCCGTTAGCTCTATGAGTAGAACAATAGAGTATTTACTGAGACATATTGTGGTAGGGTAATGTTTCGTTTTTGTTTTGAAAAATGTAAACTGGTCGCCATTTTGATCTTTGATGATAAGCACAGTTCAATGTTTTTTTAAACTTCTTTTATTAAAAAGCATTAACATACCTTCATGTCTTAACTTGTTATGAATTTAAAATTAATTAAATAATAAATTTATATTCTCCTCAAAAAGGTGCGCTTGCAAAACCACTACAAATGCATCGAAAATTTTATTTCGTTTATATCTGGTGATTGAACATGCGTTATGTTGTTGTTATGTTTACCCAACCACCAAGGCCGGATTAAGGGGGGGGGGAGGGCAAAATGAGCAAAAAAGTTTTAACATTACCTTAATCATAATACTCTAATTTCTACAAATTTATGAAAAGAAATCCAAACTAGAAAATCGGTATGAAAACTTGAAATAAAACAACTAAAGGGGGCCCCCGTGAAATAATATCTAGAATAGTTTTTCTCTTGCATAATTCAGGGGGCCCCCTAGAGTAAGCAGTGGTGAAGTTCTCCCGCATTTTGCGGGCTAAGAATCTCAAAATCTAGGTATTGAATTTCAAAATTTTTAACCCAAAATCTAGACAAAAATTATGTGCACCGAATTCGAAACTAAAATTTAAAAAAATATGAGGCAAAACACCCTTTTTTATAGAAACATATCAGAATATCGTGACTGAACAGAACATGAAAAATAAATAAAAACATCTCCTCATTTTCACTTCATACAAACATCTTACACAATAATAATTTTTATTATTACGATTACTTTCTAAATAATGCTTACTGCCCTAAAATAGCAGCTAATTTTACCAAAACTAGTTCACAGTGCTAAGAGAGAACAGAGATTGTTTATGATTGACATTTCAAAATTTCATCCGGGCAGTATCTTGGTTAAAGTATCCGGGTTATACCCGGTTTATAATAACTTTCCACTTTTCGATCATTATTTTTGAAGTTTATGTTGGTTTATAAATTCTAAACCCTTTTCCTTCCCTATTTTTGAAAATAAAATCTTTTTTTTCTGTTTTTTAAATACAGTTTTGAAAAAAAAACTGTAGTTGCCTATTTTCTTTTTCATAGGTGATGGAAAGAATTAGAGAAACATAAGGTATCAAAGAACGAAAGAACATAAGCCGTAAGCCGTAGTTGCCTAAATTGGACCGAACGACAGAACACAGTTTCTTTATTGAATTTCCATCTGAATTTCTGTCTTAGACGTGAAATTCATATGAGACATTTATAACGGATTTAACCGAAATTTTATCATCTACTGAAGTTCATATCCTGATGTCAGCATATCGTTTTCCAAATGATCATTTTCAAATAATCATAAAAACGATCTCATAGTTAAGTTGCAAATATGATTGAGAGATTCTCTTAACATGAATATTTCTATGTTTTTAATTTTATCTTTTTCCAGATTCATTTCATTGAGATTTTCAAGCCTTTGTTGTTTCTTCAGTTACTGAAGTTCAGTTTCATGGTTTTTCTAAATTTTGATTCCTTATCCCTCATTTGGATTCCTTATCTGACTTTTTTCAATGATAACTGAATCTGTGTTTTATGCATTTAATCTCTATTCTGATTTTTTTAATCGATCATTTTTGCACTATAACCCTTTGGCTTTGAGAACATCGAATGAAACTTTTGTCACATTTAGAATAACAAGTTTTTTTTATCTGATGAGAATCATATACATAAATATTTCATGAAAACCTATCTATCTATCAAACATACTGTTTTAGTTGTTTTGAAACAGATAAGAATGCCCCGTTTAAACTATCATAAAGACACACTTAGAAATTTGCTCCAGGATTTATTTTGAATGTTTTATAATAGCACTCAGTACTTGATTATTAAACCCCCATAAAACTAAGTGACAGTTTTCGATCAAGATGTCAAAACAGGACACGCTCAGGTAAGATAGCACATATATTTGAATTGTAATTCCCAATTTTACACATTTTTAAAAAGTAATGTGTGTTGGTTTTGAGTTAGAATAAAAAAATATATATAAAAATCTTCGATAACTTCAAATTATCGGAATTTGTTTGAATATCTCTACAATATTAGTATTAAGTGAAAAGGCCCAAATAGTAGGAAAAAAATGTGTTGCTGGAAGCTATCATT
This sequence comes from Uranotaenia lowii, assembly GCF_029784155.1. Classification (NCBI taxonomy): domain Eukaryota; kingdom Metazoa; phylum Arthropoda; class Insecta; order Diptera; family Culicidae; genus Uranotaenia; species Uranotaenia lowii. Next base: position 291,208 of record NW_026598755.1, read on the forward strand.
AATCCAAGATGGCGGCTTCCGCTTTTATTTTCATAGTTGTAAATTACTGAAAAAATCATGAAACCTTCACAATATAGTTATTAGGTGAAAATAATAAACGAGTAGAAGTCGAATTTTGCCGTCCGTCGCCATCTTAAATTCCAATATGGCGGCTACCACTAATCTTTAAAATACTTTAAATGACTGAAAATCGCTTAAAACCCTTACTATATGGGTATTAGATGAAAGAGATCAACTAATAGAAGTCGAATTTCGTTATCTGACGCCATATGAAAATCTAAGATGGCAGCTTCCGCAAAACTATACAATGTTGAAAATGACTTTAAATCGCATAAAATCCCAACGGTATTGGGTATTGGGTGAAAGGGCCAAACAAATAGAAGTCAAATTCCACTATCAGATGCCACCTTGAAAATCCGCTGAGCATTAAAATAATTTTAATCACTGAAAACTACACCCTTTGGCTCTGAGGGCCTCATATCATATAAAAAATGTAAGGCGAGACCTATCCTTGGAAGACTGTGCAGGTTTTGCTAACGGCTTAATGCGCCACTCCCTGAGGAGACCGTTAGCCTGGTTATGGTTTGCCCGACCAATGAGACCCGCCAAAGGGCGAGTTTTTCCTTCTCCTGCTACACTTCTCCTGAAACGACCGTTCCCCAAAAAGTTAGAAAGTACTCCGCCAAAGACGTCAAGTGCTTCAAAAAAAAATCCAAAATATTAGAAAAACTTAAATTAATCAACCAAAATAGATCAGGTCGGCAAAAAAGATCTGACATCGCCGCTTAGCATCAGCAGTTGAGCGTCTGCCGACCACCAATCTTAGTCGCTTTTCAAATCAGATGTGAGTTAGAAACAACTGGAGTCCAACGCTCTCCTTAAAGAAAAACCGCTGCAAAACGTGAAAAGCCTTAAACAGGAAAGTTCTCAAAAAAAGATAAGGCTTCGATTTTAGGGCATTCCACCGTTTATTAAAAATAATCTTCCAAAAAAAATTTTCCTCGACAAAAACTTTATTCCATTTCGAGACTAGAACTCATGTTCTCTGGGGTGTTGAAGATTTTTCTGTTGCCACTCTAACCGCTCGACCACATTAGCTGGTGGGGCTGCGGGCTGCTAGCAATCGTTCGGGTTTGATGGAGGGGCAAAAGTGTAGTGGTCGTGTATATCCCTTACGGCATTTGATTACAATAGGGTCAACGACCCGAAAAACTGGACACAATTCAGTACCCACCCAAATTTATGCGCATAAATATATAAGGGAAGGGTACTTACGGCAGTTGGATGTGTTGTTGATGGAGGCTGTTTTTGTGTCGTTTTCTACTGGCTCATCGGGAAATCAGGCTGCGATTCGGAGATGTTTTGGGCGACTTGGTGATGGTGTTTGTTGTTGCATCGAGTGTCGCGACAATGGTGGTTAACTAATTTTTACGGGCGTTTCCGTTGAATTTCGAATTCCGTGGTTGAATTCCGTTGAATTTCGAATTCCGGACTATGTTGACGGAGTCCGGATTTCCGGCGGGGTTTTGCTCCGGAAAAGGTTGGTCCGCGTGGTGATTTTCGTTGTTTCGTGAGCCAGGGGAAAGTGTTGTTGGTGCGTACGTCGGGTGCTTGTCGCCTCCTTCTCGCAGGTAAACCTTTTAACGAAACCGTAAGGGATTATTGCGTGCTCGTTTCCCTCCCACAAAACTTTTACTTTTTTCGCAAATCGGTTGTTGCGAATGGTTTGCGACGGTTTATATTCACAGCCTGTCGTACGACCCTAAAATCTAGGCCAGAACCAGTTAGTGATCCCTTTCCCATAAAAAACACCTCACGTTTTACCTTCTACTTAACGAAACTCTAGCCACACACCTAACTCAATCCACGATTTCAGACCAAATGATTGAACTGCTCCAGGTCTTCAGAAAATTGCAGCCGTCTATTCATTTTTTAACCGGAACTGCGTAAAGCGAATACTTTACGAAGTTCCCCGACATATTCTCTTAACCAATTTTTATTTTCCTCATAGTTCGGCTTTCTCCCGAAACTCTCTCTTCCCTTTTAACAATTCAAGTCCCGATTGTTCAAAGGGAAAGCTCGCTGCGAAGTAGAGAAAACTTGCGCTCTAATGTTTTCATCGGCGATGCAATTCCACCCAGGTGGGAGGTAGTTTGTCAGATAGTGACAATTAAGGCGTTATAAACCTGCACTCTAAATATTTGGTGTTCTGCTCGAGTGAAATGTTGGGTAGCTAATTCTAAATAACTGTAGCTTGCTACAAAAATTCAGAAATCATTGATTTTGGGTTGGCTTACTAATACAACTTTCCATTGGACGATTCAAAAACCGGGAAAACACTCCCACTACAAAAAGGAAACAAAAATCCTGCAGCGAATTTCAGTTTGCCTCACCTAGACATTAGGTTAGCTCCTGGCATACGCATCAACTTCCAAATAGGTCGAGAGTTGTTAGTTGAAAAGCTTTTAAAACATCCCTCGGGTGATTCATTTACTCGCCAAAATAATGAAACATAAATTGCCTTAGGTAAGCATCAGCACTCAAAGATTCATATTTTGCCACCACATCCGAAGAGCTTGCTTTCGAGTAAAAAAAAATATATAAGCGGAAAAATCTTAACTCAAAACACTTTCATCAGTGCGCTCTCTAATAGCTAATGCGATAAACGAGAAGACAACATGTACCTTACACCGAGTTAAAGTAGGAATCGGCTAGATACAGGGGAAGCCACGTTCAGTTTCGCATCTTCTCTAGGAAACGTGCTTTTGTTAACGTTGATTAAATTAAAATTAAATTTTGTTTCTTGAAGTTTTATTTAAGAATATATTTTTATACACAAAATTTTATAGATCAGGCTATTGTAAATACGAAACTACATGTGTAAATGGAAAAAAGTAACAAACAAATAATTGAAAATTTCAAAATCCTGTGGCAAGGGATCGGTTCATAAAAGCCCCGCCGGGTACTTTTCGAGTACTTCGGACCGACTTCAGGATTCAATAAACCGCTCCATGCTTTCGGTGCGGTGAAAGCTCTAAGCGAGGGCAAGCAAGTTCCTGTGTCGGGCTCGGTTTCCAGCCATTATTTTTCTTTCCATTTCACTTTTATCCTCGGAACGTGCGATTTTTCCCGTACCAGTTCCTGTTCCTTGTGCCGGTCGAGTCCGACAATCGTGTCAATATTTCATCTCGGGATTTATTTATGTTTTGTGCCAGCTAGAGGCCATATTGCGAAGTTTTTCCTACCTTCTCTCTCTCTGTTCCACAAATTATGAGGTTCGTTTACTCTGGCGTCGCTGCAGGCTTGAAAAAGCAAAAAAAAATTAGTAATTTTTTTCAATTTGTCTTTTTGGATTTTTTGGTTATTTTTAATTTTTTTTTAATTTTTCGAAAATTGCATTTTTTGTAATTTTTGACATTTTTCTAAGTTTATTAATTAATGTTATTTTTGTGAATTTTGTAAATTTGTAATTTTTGTAATTTTTGAAATTTCTGTAATTTTTGTTATTTTTGTAGTTTTATAATTTTTGTTATTTTTTTTTTTTTTTTGTAATTTTTGTAATTTTTGTAATTTTTGTAATTTTATTTTTTTTTGTAGTTTTTGTAATTTTTGTAATTTTTGTAATTTTGGTTATTTTTGTAATTTTTGTAATTTTTGTAATTTTTGTAATTTTTGTAATTTTTGTAATTTTTGTAATTATTGTAATTTTTGTAATTTTTGTAATTTTTGTAATTTTTGTAATTTTTGTAATTGTTGTAATTGTTGTAATTTTTGTAATTTTCTTAATTTTTGAAATTTTTGTGATTTTTGAAATTTTTGTAATTTTTGTCATTTTTGTAATTTTTGTAATTTTTGTAATTTTTGTAATTTTTGTAATTTTTGTAATTTTCGTAATTTAAGTAACGTTATTTTTTTATGTTATTTTTGTAATTTTTTAAATTTTTGTAATTTTTTGTAATTTCTATTATTTTAATATTTTTTAAAATTTTTGCAATTTTTGTAATTTTTATAATTTTTGAATCTTTTGTAATTTTTGTCATTTTTGTACATTTTTTCATTTTCAAATTTTTTTTTGTTATTTAAAAATATTTTTTTTGTAAATTTGGTCATTTTTGTCATTTTTGTCATTTTTGTCATTTTTGTCATTTTTGTCATTTTTGTCATTTTTGTCATTTTTGTCATTTTTGTCATTTTTGTCATTTTTGTCATTTTTGTCATTTTTGTACATTTTTTCATTTTCAAATTTTTTTTTGTTATTTAAAAATATTTTTTTTGTAAATTTTGTCATTTTTGTCATTTTTGTCATTTTTGTCAGTTTTGTCATTTTTGTCATTTTTGTCATTTTTGTCATTTTTGTCATTTTTGTCATTTTTGTCATTTTTGTCATTTTTGTCATTTTTGTCATTTTTGTCATTTTTGTCATTTTTGTCATTTTTGTCATTTTTGTCATTTTTGTCATTTTTGTCATTTTTGTCATTTTTGTCATTTTTGTCATTTTTGTCATTTTTGTCATTTTTGTCATTTTTGTCATTTTTGTCATTTTTGTCATTTTTGTCATTTTTGTCATTTTTGTCATTTTTGTCATTTTTGTCATTTTTGTCATTTTTGTCATTTTTGTCATTTTTGTCATTTTTGTCATTTTTGTCATTTTTGTCATTTTTGTCATTTTTGTCATTTTTGTCATTTTTGTCATTTTTGTCATTTTTGTCATTTTTGTCATTTTTGTCATTTTTGTCATTATTGTCATGTTTTGTAATTTTTTTTTGTAATTTTTGTTTTTCTTGACATTTTCGTGTTTTAGTGTGATTAAAAAAATAACATAGCATCAGAAAAAAAATTTTTTTTTCGTGTTTTGATTAAACAGGTATTTTTTTTTATTTTCATACATTGAACTAAAAGTTTTGACAGTTTGATTGCGATTTTGTGCCTTCGAGCGTCAAATCATCGAAGAAAAAAAACGCTTTGGATGCAGGAAAAAAAAAAACTTTTCCATCAGCCCCCTCAAACGATTTTTTATCGCGCGTGGGAGTTCCAATTCATCATATTGTCATGATCAGTGGAAAGTATTATTGTTTCGTGGGTGGAAGTCAGGAAAACAAAAATAAAAAGGGGCAAGAAAACGGCTTGTTGAAATTTTCAATCTGCTGCTCATTTTGCGCTCTGATCAGCAGCTCCAAACTTTGTTTGAAGATTGGATTTCAGGTGCCTTGAAAAGGGTTCCATAGCTTTTGGCAGATTTATGAAAAGTAGGGATTTCTGCAAGGCAAATGATGAATTGGATAAAGTTTTTCCCTCCCTCGCTGGAGGCTTTTGAATATTTAATGTGATTGGATTGGGGCAGCTTTCCAAATAAAACTTGGGCGAGGGTGTAATTCATCCGGAAAGAAATCATTTAACTTATTTTTGTTTGAGAGATTTGTATCTGCATTCGATAGATTGTTTCTATGATAATTGCTTGAAAAATTATCTCAAATAATATTGACGACATTATTTCGAAAAAAATATGAAATAATTTTTGGAATAGTTCAAAACAAATGTAGATGAAAAATAAGAATGAAATTTAGACTTGAAATTTCAGAGCTTATTGAGAGTCTAATGCAAGATCTCTCGTTTACCCCTGTCTGGTTTTGTAAATATTATAACTTATAAATCCATTGAGCTTTTCTTTGATGTGGCAAATTATTTTATTTTTGTGAAACCCGTTTTAAAAGTTATCCTTCAGCATTTTCCCCTGTTAGGAATCATATGACAACTTTCAATGAATTTCAAAACAAACCATCATTTTTATTGAATTTTCAAGCATAAGTCAAACAATTTCGTAGTCTATCATGCAATTGATTCATTAACTAAATATTAAAAGAGCGATTTTTTCATCTGCTATCATCAACTGGTTTGATTCAGATCTGTTAAAGTTTGGAGACTTGAAGCTTCATACTTCATTTTTACAAAACGTTCTACACAAAAAAAAACAAAACTAACATACTCCAAAACATCTTGAAGGATACCTTCCAAATGCTTCTGGTTCCAATTGATACTTTGACATAAGGAGGTTTTCCAAATTGTTGCTGACACACTGCTCGAGGGTATGTTGGAACAAATTCCGAATTTCCACCGCCCCAAACTTACCCATTTTCCACCGGAAAAGGCCCTGTATAGGTGTTCGCAAATGGGGTTTGGAAAGGGGGGATAACCCCGAAGAAAATGGTGGAGCTTCCGCGCGTCTGAGCGACGACATCGAATTGCTGAAACAATCAAAGAGTGGCCATAAATTTTCATTTGTTCGTCGTGACTCGTTCGCGGAATCGAAACGCGAGGGCTATGTGTATAGCAGGATTTTGCTTTTTCTAAGAAATGTTCCCCGCTCAATGGAGTAAGGAGACGAGGACGGAAGTTTGCGGAATGGATTGCGGCGGAAATCGGAAAGCCCTGGGCAGCGAAATTTATGGTTCCCCGTTTTTCGACATTCTTGCTTTTCATTTTCGAGTGGCTCAAGCAGTGTTTTATGGGGTGGCATTTTCGAAAGTGCTCCAATGAAGTTTATTGGAAATTGAACATGCGATATTCGGAAACAACTCTTGAAAGCAGTAGTCTCGCAAAGCAGTGCTCTCTATTTTTTAATCCATTCGCAAGGAGAGGAACTTTGAGCAAATGATACAAAGAGTTTAAATCTTTTTCCTCGGAATTCCCAGAAATCAGATCGGTACTGTAGCTGCTGAGTCTTAAGAAAACGAAAACGATAGGCAGGAAGTCGCATAGTCGAGATCGAAAAAATTCCGAACTAAATTTTCTTCTTTCCGGGTGCTTTTTTTGCTCCACGTCTTAAGACGTTACCGAATTTTTAACATAGCTTTTCACTCAAACATGATTCCGACTGTGAACAGAAGTCGCGAAAAGCAGAGAGAAAGAAAAAAAAAGTCTAAGATATTTCCTGTGGTTTGAAAGCATAAAATAGCTAAAGTGACATGGTGAAATAAGGGATTTCAATGTTCACGGGTCCGTTAAAGAAAAATTTTAGGTTTTTCCCTTCTCTTATGTCTTTTAAAAAGACTGAAAATCACTGGATCAAACCTATCGAAGGGAAGTTCACGCAAACTACACTTCAAAACCTAGAATGAAAGTAAGTTTTGAAATTAAAAATGACTTGAATTGATGATCATCCATCCTCCTACAAATTAAAAATGATAGATTACTTAAAACAGAATTTTTTTTTCATGTTTTGCACAACAAGCATTATGTTACGCATTGGATCATAGTTCATACTTATGATTTATGTAAATTGCTTGGTTTGTTCAGAGTTTTCTGATGAATTTAATGGTTCAAGAGGCAATGGGTGCTCTAAAAGTTGTTATTGGTTCATCGATTCGTTTCATAAAAGCTATCAAAATATTCCCTTGGACTTTAAGTTTATTAAAAACTTTAAAAAATTCATAGACCTTACCTTAGTATCCCAAAAATATAGATATTTTTTTTATTAAATTTGAAAAAAACTTTTACACTATAAAAACCAAACGTCGAAAAAATTCAGCCTTCAACTTCGAACAGCTGTAACTTTTAAACTCTAGGGCAGAAACTTACGGAATATTTTTGTTCAGCTACTAACGATGTTGAGATTGTATTTGTTGTCCATTTTCCTAGTATACATTTCAGAGTTCTCTGCCACGCAATGAAATGGCAACTTTTTTTAAATAATGATTATAGTAATAGTAATCTCACGATAAGAGTTGTGACTTAACACATTCTGAACCGCGCAGAAATCTAAGCCGAGAATCACCGAAAATCGGCATTCCAAATCTCAGAAGTCACTTGACTAAATTCTAAAAATGCATAACATTGGAGTTAAATTCCATTGGGTAGCACACTAGCGACAAGATAAGTTTGCGATGAGGGCTCCGGTCGAAGTCAATTGGGTTGTTATATAAAGTTTAAAAATTGAATGTTCTGATTGAAGTTTGATTTCGATGAAAGAATCATTTTTTAGCTGGGGAGCGAAAAAAAATGGAGTAAAATTTAGTAAATACATATTTATCCAATACTATCATTTAGAGTCTTCCGAAGGTCCACTTTATAAATTTGCGTTGGATCGGGAGGACCAACTTGAAGACTTTTCTGAAGGTTCACTTTATGAAATTGCATTGGATCGGGAGGACCAACAAGATAAATGTGCTGAAGGCTTACTTTATGAACAAACGTTGGATCGGGAGGACCAATATTTGAAGTGTTATGAAGGTTCACTTTATGAATTCACGTTGGATCGGGAGATCCACATGATGAGTTTTCCGAAGGTTCATTCTATCAATTAACGTAGGATAGAGAGGACTAACATGAAGAGTGTTCTTAAGGTTCACTTTAAAAATTTACATTGGATCGGTAGGACCAACATGAAGGTTCACGTTATTTGTTCACGTTGGATCGGGAGGACCAACTTGAAGAGTAATTTAATGGATCACTTTATGAATTTGCGTTGGATCGGGAGGACCATCTTTAAGATTTCTCTGGAGGTTCATTTCATGAATTTACGTTGGATTAGGAGAACCAACGTGTAGAGTGTTCTGATAGTTCTCTTTATAATTTCACGTTGGATCGGGAGGACCAATATAAAGATTGTTTTGAAGGTTCACTTTATGAATTTACGTTGGATCTAGAGAACCAACATGATGAGTGCTCTTGAGGTTCACTTTATAAATATACGTTGGATCGAAGGGACCAGTATGAAAAGTGTTCTGGAAGTTCACTTAATGAATTTGTGTTGGATCGAGAGGACCTACATGAGGGTTAACTTTATGAGGGCTAGTTTTGTATCGTGTTTGATGACCAGCTAAACTGTGAACAAAAGATTTAAATATTGACATGACATGAATAAACGCAATAGCAAATGTAAACTGCGTTAACAGAAACTGTTTGGTTAAAGTTCGAAGAAAAAGAAATGTAATATTCGTGTATTTGTATACTCTCAGCTAAAAATTTAGCAAATAACTGTATCCGTTTTTTTTTTTTATTTTTGTGTTAGGAGGAGATGTTTAGCCGATATTTGCGAGCATTCTCTCGGCTGATTGGGATTGGGCCTCCTAAAAAGAATAAAGCCTGCTCTTTACTCTTACACAGGTTTCCATAAGAATGACAGCTAATCGGAGTGAAATTGGAGTGAAGGCTATTTCTCTCTCTGTTTAACACACGAGAAATCGTATACCGGGACTGCGAGCGCGCCCATCGCCCATAGGCCTTTCCAAGTCGAAATCTTCCTCCATCGTCATAACAACACGCATTCACACACACTGCAAAAATTATTTGCTGTAAAATTAGCGCTTAATTTTTTTCGCTTGATACACTTTGATAAACTTTCATGATGCTTACTTTTACAATCTCATCAATCATTTGAAAACTGACGATTGAACTATGTCTGTTCGCACAATAAACATTAAGTGAGCTAGCGAAGGATTTCTCGCATTTGCCGTTCGCGGTCGATAAAAATGCAGTTTTTTTTAGCAGTTGATGTACTTCCGACGCATTTTTCTCCGATAAATTTTCCGATCGTTTCTTTTGTGACTATTTTACGAAACAAAAAGTTAAAAACGAAAAATTATTTGGTGTTTATTTCGATTCACAACCGTAATTTACAGTCCTGTAATTTAAAACCAACCTGTAAGAAATGCTCTCATTGAAAATTAATGATTCGACCTGTAAAATTACAGTACATGTCCTGCTACTTTTTGTTACAGGACAATAGCTGTAAAATCAAATGATTTTTCCTTATTTTTCAATCAATGAATGGAAAATAACGTATTTTTTTCAATTACAGGTTATATTATTCTATAGGAAATCATTTTCAATGACACGTAATAGTCATTTTTTTTTATCGTGCACGACAGATGAGCTGTCGTGTTGTAAGCGGTCGTCAGTTAATGAACGATCTTCAGTGAGGTAGGACGTGTGTCTCCCGGTCAGCCGACTATTGCTGAGCAAAAGCTGCACAGATTTTATAAATAAAATAAATGAATGGGGTTACAGGACTGAATACTTTAAATGAATTATCTTCCAATCATAGGCGTTTCTCCGATATTTTGTGAATCAATGATCATGGACTTGAATATCTAATCTAAGGAATAATCGTTGATTCGCTCTAATATGTTTTGTGAGCTCACCAGGTTTTATAATTCTAATGATTTGAAGCCATCGAATCATTCCTTTTAATTCATTCATGATTCCATGGTTGCGTTTTGATGCGAAAAACTTTTACGTTATTGTTGCGAAAAAGCAAAACTATTTGGGAAATATGTATTGCATTAGAATCAAAGAGTTGAAATTCGATTCTTTAGGATATCTATTGTTATTACAACTGAACATCTTGAATTTCGTAAAAATTGGTTTATGAGTTTACGGTCGGCATGGAGGACTTCAGAATAAATCTAATAAAAAAGAAGTCCCCCTAAGCCTTGCCTGATACATTCTTTTCACATTAAGGAGCTCGTCAGCAGCATTCAGATTATTTTTCAATCTTCCTCAATAAATTATTTAGATAAAGCTAGTTAAAAAAAATCTAGCATATTAAGGAGCTCGTAGTGAATGAAATATGATGTTTAGATTATCTTTCTGTATAAAAATAAATGATTGTCTCTCTGTCTGTTCCCTATAGACTCAAAAACTACCGAACCAATCAACGTGAAATTTGGTATGTAAGAATTTTTGGGGTTGGAGATGGTTCCTAAAATACTTTTAAACCGCTCCGACTGAGAGAAGGGAGGGCTCCTATACAAAATTTCAAAAAATATGACATTAATCAAACAATTTTCGAGAACTACTGAACCGATCAATGTGAAAATTGATGTGAAGCCCTTTCCAAGACTTTCCAGGAATGGTTTTTATAACACTTCCACATTCCTCCGAATCTAAAATAGGGAAGCTTCTACACAAAAAAAGCAAAAATTGAGACAATTCAAACCATTTTCAGAAAATACTGATCTGATCAACGTGAAGTTTAGTGTCCTGCCGTTTTTAAGAACGGGAATAGTTTCTATAATGCCCAAACCCCTCCGAATCCTAAAAAAAGGGGCTCTCATACAAAACTAAACAAAATTTGACAAAATTCGAATAATTTTCAAAAACAACAGAAATGATGTGATGTGAAACTTGGTGTGAAGTCCTTTTCAAGGACGGGAATGGTTTCTAAAATACCATCAAAACTTTCCCAATTCAAAATGGTGTGGGGGGGGGGGGCACCCATACAAAATTTAAAAAAATTGTCAAAATTTTAACAATCTATGAGGATTTTTGTTAACAATCAATAAACGTAAGCGTTTGGCATTATGATACGATTTATTGAATTGACAAATAAGTTTCAACAAAATTAGATGATACCTATGTATATTGTATCGAAAGACTCTTCCTATTTTAATGAATGAGAACTATCTTCTTAAGAGTGGCTCCTTCAACCTAAACCTTCGAGTTACTTTGAGACTCAAGACAATCGTTCACATGCCATGAAAAAAAGTTTGCTTCTGAATAATTTCGAAATTCAAATAGGAAGGAAATTTATTTTAATTTAAATCATTTAACGAACATTTTTTGCATTGAAAGGGTAGCAAAGCACACCGGGTCGGCTAGTATGATATAATTTCTCCACATTTAAAAAATGTTACGCCTTTTACGGCAACTGGAATAACTTTTCCAAGCTTTGGTGAAATCTGAATGAATTACAGAAGGCACACCCAAAGAAGAGGTTGCAAAAATCCAATACTAAATTAGAAAATATCTGTGCCAAAATTGCGCTGAAAAGTGTACTGTTTCAAAGATGATATGATTGGATAAGCTCTACTGGCCTAAAGACTAGAGCTCCTAAGCAAAATGATGCATGGCCACTACCATCAAGCGAAACAAGAAAATTTTATGGGATTTTCATCCAATTCAACCTAATAAAAAACTATAGTAAGCATCAAACTCACTACAGTATCTCATCGCGGCCTGTCAGCAAAGTTGCCGAAATCACAGAACATTCTGTATTATCACAGAATTTTGAGCAAAATTTCGTCACAGAATCTGTTTTACAGATCACATAATTTCAAAAATTTTCACAAAATTTACATATTTTCTAATTTATTGTACAGATTTCCAAAATTATAAGTAATTATGTCATTATCAACATTTTTTTTCTGACTCAAATTCATAAACATATGAAAACAAGGGAACGTAAATTGATTTTTTTCATTTGAAACTGTAAAAAAATTCCAATTTGTTGATGTTTTACAATGACCTTCTTAAAAATAGCGTCACAGAAAACCGTCACAGAATTTTTGGTTAAAATCACAGAATTGGAGAATTTTTTTGTAAAAAACACAAAATTTTTTCGGCAACCTTGCTTGTCTAGGGAGTGTTTATAAACACCGATTATGAACTTGGTAAACGATTTTTGGAAAGCAACAGTAGTTATACGTTACATTTTCCCAGTGTATTGTGATTTTTCACTTGAAAAATTGTGTTCATAATAACCCCAATCTCTGTTCATAATAACCTTGACCTTTGTTCATATTTACTTCGAGACTTGTCCGATTTGATTTCTTTTGTATCAAAAAATCTTAAATTATGAAAATAATAAACAGTAATCAAAAAATGGTTTGTTTTATAAAGACTCAGTTCAATTAATGATTGAAACCTAAAAAATAAACAAATATAATAAAAACTTGAAGTTGAAGGAACGAAAAAAATAGCCATTATTGTTTATTTTTATTGATTTTTCCATTATTTTATTTCGGGAGTTTAACTTCTGTATTGCAATTTTTACGTTTTTTTTTTCTTTTTCCGATTTTTGAATCGTTGCAGAATATTCTCATTTGTTAGAACCTCTCCATACGTGTAAAGTTTAGGCGAGTTAGGCTACTCGATAGTTTTTATACCCGTTTAAAATGTTCTGCACAGCAGCCATCTCGTCTCCACCTGAATATCGTGGGTTGGGTTTCATATTACGTACGTGCGAGGCGTCATGAAATTGAAACCTACGCATATGTACAGAAGATTCGAAAAAACTTATAAGATGGTTGTTTCTAAAAAATTATTTAAAATATTCTGTTATTGTTGCAAACGTTGTCTATTCAATATAATCGACAGGTTCAAATGAAACCAACACTCAATCAATTTCCTGTCACTTCGAAACTTAACACTGTAAGCTAAATTTACTTCAGAAAAAGCTTGTTGTTCTGCAGGAGTTATCTTCACCAAACTGAATTATAAAAATTCTTACTGAAAGGTCCCTGTTTTTTTTGTTTCAACCAAAAGTGATCCATTTTGAACCAAATAAAAAAATGGGTTCAAACAAGTTTGCATTGTAAAAAGTAATAATAAATATAAGACTGCAAGAAAATATATTGTGGAACTTTGTTGTCCGAATGTAATATTTATTATTTGCTCAAAATTCAAAAGCTTCCAACGAAAAGACTAACAAGATTGTCGTTCATAAAAGCGACTACACAAAACTACTTCAAAAAGGTTATTTAAAAGCGGCAGCTTGTCCAGATATATAGCAAAATTGACTTTTGATCTTTGCCTTGGGGACTTAGGGTAAGTGTGCCCTATTTTGGCATGGTCCTTTTCTTGGCATGCCAAAATGTCTTTTTATGTTTTTCAGGTCCAAATTGAGCTTAAAAAATTTTGAATATATTTTCATTGCGAGGAGAATAATTTGTTTCAAATCTGTGCATACCGAATTTTTTGATTGTTTGTACTTTAATAAAGAAGTTAATTTTTTTCGATCTGCATCCGAGAAAATTATGTTGGAAATCACCGTATGAAAATCAGATGAACTCACCTTCCTGGTAAAACTGTTAAATTCACATGCGACTTCAAACGCGGACATTCATTTAAAAATTTGCGATAAATACTCATGCCTACAGTTGAACTCGGCAAAAAATCAAAAAATACTAGAAAGACTAAAGAGTGAATATTTATTTAGGTTTTGAATAAAAATTTAAAACTAATTTTGTTCCTTTTCTTGGCATGCAACTTCAATCGAAATGCACCACCAGTGTTGGAAGCTGGAAAAAATACATGTTCATTAAAGAGGTATTTTTGGGCTGATGTTTTCCCTAAAACTTCATTTAAAACTACGCACAAATGTTTTCATATTAATTGGATTGTATGATAAGACCGTTGCTATCAACTTAAGCTTCGAAATAAGTTGGAGAACATAAGTGATTCGACTAACTAAAAGTCATATCCGAGCATTGAAAATGCAAAAATGGCTATTTGGGAACCATGAATCGAAGGTACATTGGTATGCGTGCGAACAGCATTTGCATTGCAGTCTGCCAAGCAAAAGCCACGTGGTCTCCTACAAAACACAGTGGTTCGAAATGTTAAAAAAAAACTTAATTAAATTAAGCATCTCACAAGACTTAAGATGTTTTTCTTATCTAAAAATTTTTAGATCGATGGCAATTTATGACTTTAGTATATAAAATACATAATTAATTGAGTTTTGGAATCGTTTTCTATTGCTTGGGAACCATATATCTACTCAGATTTATTTTAAGGATTTTTGTTCTAATTTTTTTCATGGAAACAGAAGTTGGAAGTTCAGGAAAATATCGTTTGCTTTCCAATTATTTCTTAAAATATTTGACGTGAGTCGAATTAAAAAAAAATGTTTTAGCAAGGTTTACATTCTTACATCTATTTGGCGTATCAAAGCACTGCGCAACGCCCCGGGCATTCGAGATGGCTCTTGCTAGAAGAGAAGCTCATAATCTCGGCTAACAAATTCAAAAGGGCAAAATTTTAAAATATTATTCAAGGAATTTTTCAATTTCTTACTTTATGAAGCCAAACTCCACAATAAGAAGACAGTTGTTTGGTAGTGAAAATAACCCTATGTGTCGCAATCGCATTGCGGAATTTCTGGTCTTCCGACTTTTCGAAATGAAAGCTTATTTTGTGCTTCCCTTTCAACCAAATTTCATCAATGTTTTCAAAAGCCTTTTTGTTGTATGAGTGGCGCCCGGTATTCCATCGTCGCATAGAACTTTACGCTCAGCTGACGTCATTCTGTCAGTGACCTTATATTCAGAATAGCCAACGATTCTGTTAACTGTCAATTGAGCATTGTTGGTAAAGACCTATTGCACTTTGCTGGTGGCCAAGAATCGGATCATCGAAACGGCAAACAATTGGTACGGCGGCCAAGTAATTGGAGCACTGCAGTGAATACTTTGCATGCATTTTACTCACATTTATGAAAGTTCCATAGATAAAACATATTTTTGTTGAACTCTAAGCAAGTTAGCAAGTAAATTCTTCAAAGGAAGTTATATGGTGCACTCAACAGGAAGGTAGGAATGTCGAAAAATGGGTATACCATGCCTTAGGTGCCAAGGTCGGGTACATTTACCCTATTCATCTTTTAAATTTATCATAGTTTTAATAAATTTCACTGTTGATCACAGAGATTTCAGGTTAATTATAATGTTTAATTTAAGGTGGTTATAAATTAAAGCTCTTACGTAAGCACATAGAGAAGGGAGGGCCATGGTATTCAGATTTTTTTTATGATTTTTCAAAGAGTAGTAAGGGGGGAGGGGTTCAAAATGTTACGTAACCTATTTATAAAGTTTAGGATTTCTTCTTGTCGCTTGTTACTGCTGTTATTTTTACATATATCTGTCGTCTGTCAACTTCATGATCTAGGGAAATGTTGATGTTCAGAACGATTTAGCTTCTCTTAGTTACCAGTTAACGAAAAGCATGAAGATGAAGTTTTTTTTTTTTTTTTTTGTTTCGATTATAGTCGTTTTACCATCTTTATGGCATTCGCGACTTTATCAACGGTGCAGTTGGTGGATCGTTATTGAAAAACTTATCCGGTACAACTGTGTTCGATGTTTGCTCTTGGGCTCGAACTCGCGGACATCGGCTCAGGAAACAACAGACTTGCCAACTGAGCTATATCACAAGCCCAAGTCCAAGTTTTAATCTCTTATTTTTTAAACATAATGAAGAATTTTTAAAATGTGTTTAAGTTTTTCTGTGTGTAAACGAATTGTTGTAACAACGTCATCCGCAGAATTAAAACTGTTCTGATTGAGTTTATTTTTAAAATTCTTGTTTTTCATATAAAAACATTGACTGAATTCTGTGTTGTTACATGCTTGCTAGTTGTTTTTTTTTTCACGTTAATATTTTAACTTATTATCTTCTACGAAATAATTCGCTTTTATAGAAATTAATTTTTCTTGACGTTTTCACTTTCCACTACTTTCACTTTTGAAATTTTATTTTCTGTTTTTTATGAAACTGTGTTCAAAATTCCAATGACTGAAGGCAACATGCATGTCAATTTTTTGTATATCCGAGACTTATTTTGAAAGAAAAAAATCAATTTCTCAAAAAATTTATAGGGGAAATAAGTACAAAATGCGCAGAGCGGGCAGGATACGCCACCATCAGTGTTTCACTAATCAAACATTTTTCAACATTTCTGAAAATGCCAGTTTGTTCTATCCACATTTTTATGCGTTCATAAATATTAATAAACCTTCTTATTTATTTTATATCACGTAAATTTGATGAAAAACAAAATAAATTTTTTTTTTGAGTTTTTCTTGCAATTTTTCAACTTTTCTCGTAAGGAATTACGGCATCCTAAAGCAAAAAACCCACCTGTCATCTGTACTTATGATGAACATGGGTCTTAACATTCATCAAAAAACACACAATTTCCTAATTCAATTTTTTTTTTAAATAAGAGCGACTTTAAATAAAAATGTCGATGTGGGCAAAGCGCGCCATGTCCGCTTATCTTAAAACATGTTTCATATTTGTTTTCAATTTATGTACAATTTTCATCACAATACTTTAGAATAAATTTCTAAGTTAAATTTGAAAACATAACTTTAACATAAACGGAAATATAGAAAATTTCAGAATTTCACAACTAAGATTTATATTATTGGTTTAAGTGTTCCAGTTTGTATATTTATGTTGAAGAACAGTCCCCTTTTCAAAACTTTTGTCGAATTTACTCTATTGCATTCTTAATTTACGAGTAATAACAGATTCTTCTTAACGTGGGCGTTTTACCCCCAGTTTCCCTACTTATGATGTTATAAAGAATTGTAGAAAATTGAACTATCATTTGTAAGAGCGGGAAGAAGAGAGGAGTCTGGAAATAATAAATTCATGTTTAGGTAACTAAAAAAAATGCAACACTTTGTTTCTTAAATAACTGTTAAATGGATTACAGTGAATTATTGAAATTTTCTGTAAAGATACCTAGTAATATCATGTGTTCGAGCGAAAATTGGTTGACAATCTGTCAAGTGGTTTTTGAGAAAGCGTCCAATACTGAAGTTCATTGACAAAATTTTTTGGGCAGCATCGGGAAAAATCGAGAAAAGTCCCAATGGGAGACCCAACAACAGCTGGATATAAACTATTCGAACTAAATTCGTTTAGGAAGTACTAGTTAGAAGACCCACTAGTAAGCTAAAATTTGAATGAAAGTGAAGATTATTGATTCCAAGAAGTGAGAGGAATGAGAGAGATTTTTTTCTAGCTCAATCCGGAAATATGAATGAGAAAGTGATAAAAAAGTCATTTTTTCTGACTGTTTCATCTACCTGACTTATAAATAAGCTTGAATGTTTTTCTTCAAAGAAAAGCTGCCTACCGGTAAAATAAACAAAATATGGTGGTAAAATCGTGCGTAAAATATTTGGACTGCTTGTGGAGTGATGTTTTGAAAAATTCTAGTAATGGACAGCAAACCGAACTCTTTAGCAGTCAGCAGATAGGTTTCTGTTTAAGTTGGATCTGGAATCGTGCCATTAGGCAAAATTGGTTGTGGAGAGATAAAAATGTTGTTTTGTGCCGAAGAAGGACAATCGGTTAAATTTGTTATAACTTCGACCAAATTCAAAATTTTGAGTTATTCTGAAAGTCAAGCTTCAGAAAACAGCAAACGGAATAAAAAATTGTTTTGATTTGAAAAAAAAGGTGATTCATAGTATGCATTATAGATGGCGCATGTGCTGCCCAAAAATTTAACTCGAAGTTTTTTTTTAATTGTCCGCTACCAGAAAAACAACTTGACAGAACATCACAAAAATTTGCAGATGTCGAACGTCACTCGAAATGCCATTAAACTAGCATAGAATTATTCATTAATGGTGACTATCCGTTAAAAAGGATAAAATAATTATCTATTCCATTTTGAAAATGTTAAACATTTGTCGATTACAGACCCCGTTCGTTTTTGGCAGTACGCCCGTGAATTTTATGTTGCCAAAATCGTATGTTGCCAAAATCAAACGTTTATATTAGCATAAAAGTTTTCAATTTTTTTTTTAAACAATTATATTAGTTTTAAGCAGTTAAACATGGAATAGCTAATGTTTTTACTGTTTAAAACTATCATATTTGAGCCAAATTGAAAAATTTCTTGCTTGTATAACGTTTAACATTAATTTCGATTAATTTGAAATGTAAATAAAAAATAAAAAGTTACAGTGGTTGTATATATGAAACGACCGAGAAGTTCACGTAGAATTACTACAGCCTATCCCGAGTCAATGTGTTTTTCGTTTCAAATAAGCATTCTAGAATGAAGTACATTTTTTAAAGGAACTTAACTTCGAAAAAAATCATTCTTCCATAAATTGTCGGTTTTATAACTATTAATGGTCTAAATCGACCCATAAAGATAGTATGCAGCTTTTTCAACTGCATAACAAAAGGCGAGTTAAATATAAGTATAAGCAGAAACAAGGCCGATGTCGTCGAAATTATGCGCCCGGCAGTTATGCAAATAATGTGATAAACACATGAGCTTTGTATAAAACGCTTGCGAGAAAAGCCTACAATGACTGCTTTGATCTAAACGCTTGACTCAGGGCAAAAGCTCTCAAACTGTTTTTAGTCTCATGCGTCTCGTTGGATTGGAATCAGTATCATGTTTTCATTTCCCTTAAGATCACATAGCAATCACTAGCTTAAACTGTTGCTTAAACACGAGATTCCCGAGGAAGCGTTAGATTGACCATGTTTTCATATCTACAAATAACAAAAAAAGGCCCTTTTCAGGGCCAAAATCTTAAAGAGAGTTGCGCTTGACTTTTCTTTGACAATAGGTGGATGACGAGTGCGTTGTGTTGGTGGTGCGTGATGGGTGGGTGGTGCGTGATGGGTGGGTGGTGTATGATGGGTGGGTGGTGTATGATGGGTGGGTGGTGTGTGATGGGTGGGTGGTGTGTGATGGGTGGGTGGTGTGTGATGGGTGGGTGGTGTGTGATAGGTGGGTGATGTGTGATGAGCTGTGGTGCGTGATGGGTGGTGGTGGTGCGTGATGGGTTGGTGATGTGTGATGGGTCGGTGATGTGTGATGGGTGGGTGATATGTGATGGGTGGGTAATGTGTGATGGATGGGTGGTGTGCGATGGGTGGGTGGTGTGCGATGGGTGGGTGGTGTGCGATGGGTGGGTGGTGGTGGTATTTGATGGGCGGGTGGTGTGTTACGTGCGGGTGGTGTGCGATGGTGGGTGTTAAGCGAAGGGTGGGGATGGGGAGTGTGGTGGGTGAAGGTGGTAAGGGGGTTGCGGCTGTGTGTGTGTGTGTGTGTGTGTGTGTGTGTGTGTGTGTGTGTGTGTGTGTGTGTGTGTGTGTGTGTGTGTGTGTGTGTGTGTGTGTGTGTGTGTGTGTGTGTGTGTGTGTGTGTGTGTGTGTGTGTGTGTGTGTGTGTGATGGGTTAGTGAGGTGGGTTAGTAAGGTTCTGAGCTGTCACAACACAACTTGCTTCCGCCGCTGTTGGTCAGCTCTGCTACTGCCCGTGTCACTAGTTTCAATTTCACTGATACAATGAACCAAACCGTCAGTTGACCCCTTGTTTTATACCTTTCGTAGGCTGGAAATAACAAAACTCATGAAGGGGCGGGGCGTCTAATTTTTTTTCCATTTTCGAATAGCCAATCAACGTTGAGCAGGCTTGGTATGTCTTTTAAGAGAGATGTCTTTGAAAGAGGCGTTTTTCGTGACGCGAGATCGGTTCGCGAATTTCAATTTGCCCCCCTATAGTGTTGCCGTAAGACGTAATTCTACGTCAAAAAATTACAAAAAATAACCGTCTTTTTTGGATGTTGCCAAAAACGAACGGTTTTTGTTCGGATGTTGCTAAAATCGAATGTTTCCAAAATCGAACGGGGTCTGTATTTTAATGAACTGGTCATCAATTATGTTTAACAAGTTTTTATAATATTTTTTAAATTCTGAAAGAAACTGGCTTAGCAATAGAACGCTCCATAGAAAAAATAAGCATTGTTCTCTTTATCCTTATGAATGTTCTCCATTCAACGAATCCCGTCTTCCATCTGTTTCTTACCATCAGTTCTAGTAGTAGTACCCTGAAGAAGAAATATTGACACAAATTTTGCTAGCATAGTATCCCCGGAACGGACGAATGTGTGCACATTTTCAGTACCAGTCGCTCAACTATAGATATTGCGATAACCATACATGGCATATCAATTTTTCGGAATTAGAGCAAATCCGTTCCGTTGTAACCGGGGCGAAAGACTTCTGAACACAATTTTCCGGGAAAACGGTGAACAAGCATTCGAATCTCGGGAAAACGAAAACCGGAAGCTCCCTACCCAATGCTTATCTGCTCGGTTGCCCCGAAACAGACAAACATATTTTCCTTCTTATCCGCGTAAGCTATTCGGAAAATTTCACAGATTTTATTTCGTTCCAGTAAACGCCGGTTTTCCGGGAAGTGAACTACATGGGAAGAAATGGAAGTCAGAATTTCGGTTGACTTTGCGGACCTCTCGAGCCGGTAGAAGGAAATATGATCGATTGGGAAGTTTCTCGGAAATCTTCTA